>NW_012104454.1:1256795-1259361 GCF_000951045.1 Mandrillus leucophaeus | reverse complement strand
CTAATTTTTTGTATTTTTAGTAGAGATGGGGTTTCACCATGTTAGCCAGGATGGTCTCGATCTCCTGACCTCGTGATCTGCCCGCCTCGGCCTCCCACAGTGCTGGGATTACAGGCGCGAGCCACCGAGCCCGGCCACTTGTTACCTAATTTTTCAATTAGAAGTAAGAGGCACTAATATGCAGCCAGGCAGTGGCTCGTGCCTTTAATCCCAGCACTTCGGAAGACTGAGGCAGGAGGATCAATTGAGCCCAGGAGTTCAAGACCAGCCTGGGCAACATAGCGAGACCCATCTCTACAAAAAAATTAAAAACAGGCCAGATGCAGTGGCTCACACCTGTCATCTCAGCACTTTGGGAGGCCGAGGCATGTAGATCACCTGAGGTCAGGAGTTCAAGACTAGACTTGCCAACATGGTGAAACCCCATCTCTACTAAAAATACAAAATTAGCCAGGCATGGTGGCACACACCTGTAATCCCAGCTACTCAGGAGGCTGAGGCAGGAGAATCCCTTAGAACCCAGGAGGTGGAGGTTGCAGTGAGCCAAGACAGCACCACTGCACTCCAGCATGGGTGAAAGAGGGAGATTCTGTCTCAAAAAAAAAAAAAAAAATTAAATTAAAAAATAAAAATTAACTGGGTGTGGTGTTGTGCACCTGTGGTCCCAGCTACTTGGGAAGCTGAAGTGGAAGGATTGCTTGAGTCTGGGGGTTCAAGGCTGCAGTGAGCTGTGATTGTGCCACTGTACTCCAGCCTGAGTGACAGAGAGAGATCCTGTCTCAAAAAAAAAAAATAAAGCAAAAGTTAATATGCAATAGTTATTTTTTTCCCCCAGAAGTGAACTCCAAAACAGGGAGCTGAGTTTTTATTTACTTTTGCATGTTTGGTGAACTGTAGGCATAGAATCTGTGTTGACTAAATAGATACAGGAAGAGTAACTATAAAGTAATGCTTTGGCTCTACAAATGCTTAGAACTGTTCAGAGAAAAGGCATTATGCGAAATCTAAGATATCCCACTGCTCCTTTCAGTAGTGTTGTGGGAGTATGTTATGATTGCTCATGATGTTGGCAAAGCACATTCTGCTGAAAGAAAAACTACTTGCAAAAAGATACTATGGTTCTGCAAATGAGTGCATGTTTTGGGTTTAAAAGGCTGCAAGGCATACGTTCCTGCAAGGGTAGGGTTTGGGCTGGTGGTTAGAAAAACATCCTGGATTCCGGTTTCTTAAAGCTTGAAACTCAACTGGAAGCAGGGGTGTGTGCCTCTGGCCCCAGCTACTGAGAGTTCAAGTCTAGCCTGGACAACATAGCAAAACCCCAGCTCTTAAAACAACAAACCATAAAAAGCTTGAAACGGGTCTTCTCAGGGCAACTCCATACAGAGCTCTTTTGCTCTAGTAATAGTTCAAGGCTTTGGAAAGTCCTGCTCCTTTTCCTTTCTCCTCAGGTGTCTTTACCATGAACTCATTCCGTGGAAAAGCAGTTGGCAGGGCCCACCCATCCGTGGGGGGTTGCATCCGTAACTCTTTGGCAGCTATACTGGCTATTGATTGAGATCCCAAAATGTGATACCAGGTCATCTTGTTCTAATCCCCACTTCTTTTCTGTGTGACCCTGGGCAAGTCATTTAACCCCCCCAAGTCTCAGACTTCCTGTCTGTAAAGTGGGGAGAATAATAATAGCACCCACTTCATAGACCAGTTATAAGGGCAGGTGAGTTCAGACCGGTAAAGCGCTTAGCACAGCGTTTGCCCATGGCAAGCAGGACATGACAGTATATCTCTCTCCACCTCCATGGTCTACAAGTTCCAAACTGGAAGCCCCAGGTTCAGACTGATGTTCTTACTGTGTGACTGAAGCTAAGTCTCTTGACCATGATCTCAGTTTTCTCACCTGTAAAATGGCACCAGCTAATCGTTAAATAAGGCAAGACCAGGCCTTGGCAGTTATTTGTCAAATAATAACTGAGTATACAAGGTAATGATGGGCCGTTGTTAAGGTCTGGACACAAAGGGCAGGATGGTAAAAATTAAAACTCATCAGTTTTGTTCCCTGAAAGCTGACAGTAGGATTAAAAAAGTGAAGAACTCTATCTGTATGATCCACTGTGCATATTATTCTTGCTATATTGGACACAGACCTCCTCAGATTCCCTCGATCACCATATTCTTTCCAAAAGCTCCATCCTAGAACTTGCTATAAAGGACAAGATGTTGCACCCTGAGCTTCCTAGCACTGAGAAAGAGGCAAGGCATTTACTTGGCCTCTTTGGATTTTGGAGGCAAGATATGCTGCGCTTGAGAATCTCGTTCAACCTAGTTATTGGGTGACCTGGAATTCAAGCAGCTGATTCAAGCGAGTCCCAAGATAAGAAAGGTCCCTACTGGGCGGGGTGCAGGGTCTCATACCTGTAATCCCACCACTTTGGGAGGCCAAGGCGGGTGGATCACCTGAGGCCAGGAGTTCGAGACCAGCCTGGCCAACATGGAGAAACCCTGTCTTTACTAAAAATACAAAATTAGCCGGCCATGGTGGCACATGCCTGTAATCCCAGCTACTCGGGAG
>NW_012104454.1:1251331-1256519 GCF_000951045.1 Mandrillus leucophaeus | reverse complement strand
GTCCAGTGGTGCTGGAATCACCATGGTGGATAAAGGATGGAGTCTTTGGTGAGCTTCCAGGGAGAACTGCAGCACACACCCTAGAGTTCTAGAATAACCCTCCCACGTTATCTCTGACAAAGATGTCATGCTCTCTCTGACAAAGAATTACACTCTGAAAAATAGCTATAGTATGCTCTTGAGCCCTAGCAGAGACTAAGTGCCTGACCAATGGGCACCAAGTGACCATTCAGCCTGAGATGGCCATCCTAAGCTGAATGATGGGTCATAAGGTTGGACATCCAAGGCAGCAATCCATTACGTGATGGGAGCGATACATTCAAACCAGGCTCAAGCTGGTTCAGAGCACATAAGTAAATTGCATGAGCAGGTGGTGGCCCAGACTCCTAAATCACCTGCCTCTATTTCACTACTTCTTCAGTCCACATGTATGTCCTCTGGGCAGGGGTGGGTAGGGGGTCCATATAACCAACTGATAAATGTGCCAGGATGATATGCTGGTGCTAACAGCACTGTGGCTCCACTCGGGAGGTCCCTGAAGAACAACAGTAAAGGAGAATCCTGCCAGGGATCAGAGCTGCAAGCATGTAGCTGGTCATCCACTTTGCACATGGGAAGCGATAGTCCAGGGTAAGAATATACACTGACTACGGGGAAGTGGCACCTGGCCTGGCCAACTGGGCAGAGCTCTGAAAGCAATAAAATGGAAAGACTGGAGAAAAGAAAGTCTGAGAAAGATATAGGGTATGGCAGGGCCAGGACTAGGGAGCATTTGCACAATCCTAAGGATGAGTGCCTCCCTAGGAACCTACTTGCCTCATCCAGGCCCAGCCCTGGCAGATGGGCCTACGGAAGTGGGCACACAGGGTGCAGATCTCTGGGACTCACATTAATGCCCACCAAAGAGCATCTATCACTGGGGAGGCAGTGAACAACCCACTGGGCAGGATAACTCATCCTGTAGATGTTAACCAGCCTTTCCCTTCAGCCACCTGTTCCCCCAGTGCTGGCACAATGGGCTGATCAACATAGTGGACGTGGTGACTTTTCATGGGCTCAAGATCATGGACACTTTCTCACTAAGGTGCAGAGCTACAGCCAAGCGCCAAACTTGCTGGCAGCAGATTGACACTGAGCCCTATACCTGGTACTATTCCTTAGCAGGGAGAGAAAACATCCAGCCATAAGGTAACAGGTTGATGACATCAGACCCCTTCCTCTTTTGAGGGAGCAGTGATGTGTCCTTACCAGAATGATTACAAACTCCAGCAGCACCCTCCATGTGCTCACAGAATGCCTGATCTCTCAGCATGGTATCCCACATCACAGTGCCTCAGACCAAGGAACCCATTTCACAGCAAAGAGGCACAACAACAGGCTCGCAATCACAGGGTGGACTGGTACTTCCCCATCACCCATAATTAGTCAGCTTGATGGAATGATGGGGTGGCCTGTTGAAGGCTCAGGAAGGCACCATCTGGGGAACAACCCTATGTGGGGTTGGAGCCCTCTCCTCCAGGATGGAGCTTGAAACTGAACTGGATGTGGTGGTGTGTGCACAATATTGTACTGTGTCCCCTATGATCAGAATACACAGAACTGGATATCAAGGACTGGAATCAGAAATGGCTCCTCTCACTATTACATCCAGCAACTTATTTGTGAATGTGTGCTTCCCTTCACCATCATCTTGGGATCCTCCAGGGTACAGGTCTTAGTTAACAGAGGTAGAAGAATTGTACCAGTTGACACAGTAAGAATTCCATTGAACTGGCAGCAGCAACTACCACCTTTTCACTTGGGGATCCTCATGCAGTGGACCAACAGGCAAAGGAAGGAAGTTCCTATACCGACTGGGATCATCAATTATGGTTACCATGAGGAGCTAAATTAGCTGCCACACCATGAGTCAGGGAGAATGTCTTGTACCCAGGGACTCTCTGGGACATCTCTGAATAGTTTCATGTGTCTAGTGTTGACTGTGAATGGGCTGCTACCACAACCAACAAGGACAGGGCAACTAGAGATCTACACCTTTTGGCAGTGAAGGTCTGGATCACCCTACCAGGAAAACAGCTCACACTAGATGAGGTGCTAAGTGAAGGTGGAGCATCTGGAATGGAGGAGGGAAATGATGAATATCAATTAGAGCCTCTGGACTAGCTATATGTAGGAATATTCTAGCTTTTTTTTTTTTTTTTTTTTTTTTTTTACTAATCTTTTCACCTTGGTCTTTGAGAAAAACACTTTTTTTCCTCAGTGATGGGCTCTTGCTCTGTCACCCAGACTGGAGTGCAGTGGTGGGATCACAGCTCACTGCAGCCTCCAACCCTTGAGCTCAAGCGATTCTTCCACCTCAGCCTCACAAGTAGCTGGGACTACAAGTAGCACACCACCATACCTGGCTATTTTTTTTCTTTATTTGTTGTAGAGACAGGGTCTTGCTTTGTTACCCAGGCTGGTCTCCAACTCCTGGCTTCAATAAAGAGAAAAACACTCTTGACTATTACCTTGAAGGGGACCCTGTGACTGGCGGGACCTGTAGCTACCTTCTTGAGGAATAAGTAAGGAACTAGGAATGTTGCACAGGACAAGTTGAAGCCCAATATTATCATCCGGGAGCTGAACATAATAAGAGGGCACAGGGGGTGGACCGTGTTGGACACAAATTGTGTATGTTTCCTTAGATTCTTTTAATTGACTCTTTCTTTCCAAAAGGGTTGCCAGCCTCCCAAACTACCACCACCTCTATCAGAGCCCTTTTTTGTGGCCAGAGCTGCCTGGAGTCAAAGCTGTAGTCCTAGGGACGCATGGTCTTCACACTCACATGTTGAGGCTGTCTCTCTGAGTCATCCCTCTATTTCTGATTAAAATCAAACATCACACATGGGCCATGGCATCTGGCTTCCCAAGTGGACACCAAGGTCCAAAGGATGAAACCTCTATGTCAGTTCCTATAGGATAACCTTGACCAATGGGAAATGGGAAGCACCAGGGAGTTGGGCAGATAAATTGCTCCTCTTTTCTCCCTTCTGTGGATTACTCCAACATGTGATTTCACTTTGCACCCTGTCTGAAGAAAGTTCTCCTTGCCAAGTGAAATGCTTTCCAAACAACTGGCCACTGCACTTTGCAGCTCATTTTGAAGTAGCCAATGCAGTAACATTGTTTGCATCTGTTTTTTGCTGCACTTGTCCTTTCCTCACCACTCTGAGCTTTGTCTCCCTCTTCTAGAAACACCTTTCCCCACCTTCTTCGACCCTACTCATCCTCCACAACTCAGCTAAATCTCAAGTCTTCTGACATCTCAACCCCCTACGCGCACGCGCGCACACACACACACACACACACACACACACACACCCCAGGCTAAATTAGGGGCTTCTGAGGGGGGATTCCCTTAGCACCAGCCTACACCACTAACCCACTACAAGCTTTAATAAGTATCTGCTAGGAAAATCCTGCCAAAGCAATCAGACAAGGGAAAGAAATAAAGGGCATCCAAATTGGAAATCAAACTGGAAGTCAAACTATTGCTGTTTGCCAATAATATGATGGTACACCTAGAAAACCCTAAAGACTCAACCATAAAGATCCTAGATCTGATACATTCAGTAAAGTCTCAGGATACAAAATCAATGTACATAAGTCAGTAACACTGCTGTACACCAACAACGACCAACCTAAGAATCAAATCAAGAACTCAATCCCTTTTACAACAGCTGCAAAAACAAACAAACAAACAAAAAGCTTAGGAATGTACTTAACCAAGGAGGTTAAACATCTCTGTAAGGAAAACTACAAGGAACTCTACAAGGAAAACTCTACAAGGAACTCTACAAGGAAAACACTGCTGAAAGAAATCAGAGATGACACAAACAAATGGAAACACATCCCATGCTCATGGATGGTAAGAATCAATATTGTGAAAATGACCATATTGCCCAAAGCAATCTGCAGATTCAATGCAATTTCCATCAAAAACACCTTCATCATTCTTCACAGCACTAGAAAAAACAATCGTAAAATTCAAATGGAACCAAAAAAAAGCCCGTATAGCCAAAGCAATATTAAGCAAAAAGAACAAATCTGGAGGTATCACATTATCCAGCTTCAAATTATACTACAAGGCTATAGTTATCAAAACTGCATGGTACAGGTATAAAAATAGGCATGTAGACCAATGGAAGAGAATAAAGAACCCAGAAATAAAGCCAAATACATCCCACCAATTGATCTTTGACAAAGTGTACAAAAACATAAATTGGGGGTGCTGGATGTGGTGGCTCATGCCTGTAATCTCAGCACTTTGGGAGGCCAAGGCAGGCAGATGGCTTGAGCCCAGGAGTTCGAGACCAGCCTGGGCAACATGGCAAAACCCCATCTGTACAAAAAGTACAAAAATTAGCCGTGTGTGTTGGTGCATACCTGTAGTCCCAACTACTTGGGAGACTAAGGTGGGAGGATCACTTGAGCCCAGGAGGTTGAGGCTGCAGTGAGCCGAGATCGTGCCACTGCTTTCCAGCCTGGGTGACAGAGTGAGACCCTGTTTCAAAAAATAAACAAATAAATAGATTGGGGAACGACATCCTATTCAATAAACGGTTCTGAGTAAACTGGCAAGCCACATGTAGAAGAATGAAACTGGTTCCCCATTTCTCACCTTATAATAAAATCGACTCAAGATGGATTAAAGGCTTAAATCTAAGGCCTGAAACCACAAAAATTCTAGAAGATAACATCCAAAAAACTCTTCTGAACATTGACTTAGGCAAATAATTCATGACTAAGACCCCAAAAGCAAATTCAACAAAAACAAAAATAAATAGATGGGGAACTAATTAAACTAAAAACTTCTGAATAGCAAAAAAAGTAATCAGCAGAGTAAACGGACAACCCACAGAGTGGGAGAAAACATTCTCAAACTGCATCCAACAAAGACTAGTGCCCAGAATCTAAAGGAACTCAAATCAGCAAGAAAAAAACACAAATAGGCCAGGCGCGGTGGCTCATACGTGTAATCTCAGAACTTTGGAAGGTTGAGGTGGGTAGATCACCTGAGGTCAGGAGTTCGAGACCAGCCTGACCAACATGGAGAAACCCCATCTCTACTAAAAATACAAAATTAGCCATGCGTGGTGGCGTATGCCTGTAATCCCAGCTACTCAGGAGGCTGAGGCAGGAGAAT
>NW_012104454.1:1249521-1250936 GCF_000951045.1 Mandrillus leucophaeus | reverse complement strand
CACCTGTAGTCCCAGCTACTCAGGAGGCTGAGGCAGGAGAATCACTTGAACCTGGGAGGCAGAGGTTGCAGTGAGCTGAGATCGCACCACTGCACTTCAGCCTGGGTGACAGAGTAAGACTTCATCTCAGACACAAACACACAGACACACACACACAAATAGATGTTGGCATGGATGTGGTGAAAAGGGAACAGTTTTACATTGCTGGTGGGAATGCAAATTAGTACAACCACTATGAAAAACAGTATGGATATTCCTTAAAAAACAAAAGTAGAAATACCATTATTTCCAGCAATCCCACTACTGGGTGTCTATTCAAAGGAAAAGAAGTCCTTCTATAAAAAAGACACATGCACACACATGTTTATAGCAGCACAATTTGCAATTGCAAAGATATGAAACCAACCTAAGTGCCCATCAACCAAAGAGTGGACAAAGAAAATGTGGTGTATCTGCATCATGGAATACTACTCAGCCATAAAAAGGAACGAAATAATGTCTTTTGCAGCAACTTGGTTGGAGCTGGAGGCCATTATTCTAAGTGGAGTAACTCAGAAATGGAAAACCAAATATCATATGTTCTCACTTATAAGTGGGAGCTAAGCTATGAGGACACAAAGGCACGAGAGTGATATAAGGGAATTTGGGGACTTGAGGGGAAGGTTGGGTGAAGAATAAAAGACTACATATTGGGGGCAGTGTACACTGCTTGGGTGACAGGTGCATTAAAATCTCAGAAATCACCACCAGATAACTTATCCGTGTAACCAAAACCCAACTGAACCCCAAAAACTATTAAAAATTTAGAACACGTTTTTAAAAGTAAGAAAACAGTACATAATTTTTTGAAAAACAGTAAGTCTTGGCAAGTACATCTCCCCCACCTGACATCTTGAGACAAAATTTTTTTTCCTCTCTGAGTTCTCAGTACCAAGAACAGTGCACAGCACATAGTCATGAACCTTTGGCCTAAATCACAGTGAAATTAGTGAAAGGAAGTCTAGCTTCTAGTCCCAGCATTCATACCAACTTCTTAGCCACTGAAAGGCCCTGGCCAAGACACTCCTCTGAGCTTCTGGTAAATGGGGATAATGTTCCTGTCCCCTTCTTAGTTTGTGAAGATCAATTCAGAGAGAAATGGGGTTGGTCCTTTGGTATGGTGGGAAGTCTAAGCACATTGAAAGTTTAAGACATCAGCACTGGCCAATGCAGTGGCTCACGCCTGTGGAGGTCAAGGTGGGTGGATCACTTGAGGTCAGGAGTTCAAGACCAGCCTGGCCAACATGGTGAAACACTGTCTCTACTAAAAATACAAAAATCAGCCTGGTGATTGGTGGTACAACCTTGGTGGTGCAAGCCTGTAATCCTAGCCACTCGGGAGGCTGAGGCACAAGAATCCCTTGAACCTGGGAGGC
>NW_012104454.1:1237350-1249017 GCF_000951045.1 Mandrillus leucophaeus | reverse complement strand
CCTGAGCCCCCCAAAGTACTGGGATTACAGGCGTGAGACACCATGCCGAGACTCATAGATTTCATATGTCCTCAAAAAGTCCTTCCAGAAGTCTAACCCACATCCTTCCTGTTGCAGCCCTGCCCCCTCCCTTCCTCATGTCTCCTCAAAGCATGACCCATAAGCACCTTGTGTGGCTTATCCTTGAGGCTGACATCCCCATTCCCACTGCTCAGAACAGGCCCAGAGGCAGAGTGGGAGATTTTCCAGAGAGAAAGAAATAGAAGCCAAGAGAGATGAGAGAGAGAGAAAGGGAAGTTCTAGTTTGGGGTGAGGGAGCAGAGAAAGAATCTGGAGGGATGAAGGTCAGGTAGCAGTAAGGACTTCCTAACACCTAAACACAGAGTGACACAGATACCCCCCACCGCTATACCACCGCTATCTACAGCTGCGTGGCTTCCGGGGGTGGGACAATCGTCTTAAGGCTTTCCATGACGTGGGTCCTCTGCCAGAACTAAGGCTGTGGGTAAGGCGACATTTCCTGCCCCTGGGGCCAGGGTGAAAGGAGAGATGAAGAGTTGCTGAGTGTGCACACCTTTCCAGAGCACATACACACACCCTGCTCTGGGATCCCTTGTCAGGCTGCCCCCATGGAGTTCCCCCTGGCCCAGATATGTCCCCAAGGTAAGTGTGAAGTTGGAGGATATGGGTGGGAGGGGGCACCAAGACCCCCACCCCCCTGCCCTCCCTCCTGGGCTTGAGCTCCCACTTCAGGGATGAGGGGCCCCACTCTAAGCCAGAGCTGGCAAGGCTGAGAGGCAGGGCGACCACAACCCCGCCTGGGGCTCCGTGCCCACTCATCCCTGAGGATAAAGGTGACAGGGTTTTTTGAGCGATTCTCAGAGAGGAGAGAGGAGGGAGCAGGAGGATGAAGGGAGGAGGAAGCAAAAGATCCTGGACCAGAAGAAGGGCCTGCCCTGAAGTGATCTGCCTCCCTGGCCATCCGAAGGCCAGCCTGGCTCCCATCTTCTCCTTCTAGGCACCTGGTGTCCCTGACAACCTCCTCTGGCAGCATTAGCCCCCCTCACGCCCCCTTGGCTACTTATCCTCATGCCTGAGAAACTCCCCTGCTGCCCTTCTGCGTTTTTCCTGTCATTAAGACTGTCCCAGCCCTACAGATCCCTGAACCTGGGAGGAGGGGTGGGAGGCAGAGATAGACACAGTCCCCCGCTGAGAAACCCCGACAGCCCTCTTTGTGCTCACAGGGAGTCACGAAGCCCCCATCCCAACCTTCAGCACCTTCCAGATCACGGACATGACCCACAGGAGCTGCCGGAACCTGGGCTACACTGCGGTGGGTAGAAACCTGGGGCGGCAGCGGGGTGCAGCCCCCTCATCTCTCCCACCCTCCCATGGGGAAGGATTTGCAGATGGACAAAGGCCACCCCGAGAGAAGGCAGGAATGATCTGGGTCTGCCAATGGGCTGGGGCACAGAGGGAGAGAACGAAAATGGGGAGTACCTCCTTCATGCACTGAGTTGCCCACTCACTCCCGTGCTGCTCCTAGGCCCTCCGGAAGCTCAGGCAGAGTCCACAGGTGACCAGGATGCAGCGCATTGAGTCCCAGAAGCAGGCATCTGCCCTCTGTGTCAGTGACCTTCATTCACCCGGTGCATTCCACGTCTCAGCCCTTCCCTCCCGCCCACTCAAGAATTTTCTCTGTGAACTAGCTCAGTCCCTCATATTGTGGAGTAAGCCCTCCCTCATTCTGGCCTTTAGCGTGACTTCCGGCATCATGTTCCTTCATCCTCCAGGCCAGGGAATGACTCTATCCATCTGGAAGGCTGTGCTGCCTTTCCCGTCCCTCCTGGAGCACAGTGTGACAGCTCACTGCTGCTGGATTAAAAGCCCTCAGGACCCAGAGGGCAGAGGAAGGAGAGTCTCTGGAAGCCAGAACAGCTGGAGCTGAAGAAGGGATTTAAGTTAGACTTTAGGAAGGACTTTCTGAGCAATTGTACCCTAAAATAGACAGGAGAGGCTGGGTATGAGGAAAAGAAGGTGGCAGGTGGATCAAAGTCAGGAGAAGGCCCACCCATCATGCTGCTTCCCCCTCCTTGAACTCTTCCCTGATCCAGGCATCTCCCCAGGCCCTGGAGGCTGCCTCCATCCCAGGGAATGCTGAGAGGGCAGAGGAGGTGCCTGGAGAAGGAAGCCTGTCCCTGCAGGCCGAGACCCGGGCTTGGTTCCAGAAGACCCAGGCCCACTGGCTCCTGCAGCATGGGGCAGCCCCTGCCTGGTTCCATGGCTTCATCACCCGGAGGTGAGTCATGGAGGAGGAAATTGGCCCAGACAGGGGCAGGGCAAGTCCTGGGTCTGGGTCCTGCCACCTGCCAGGAGTAGATGAAGGCTCCCACTTCTACCAGTCTGGAGCAGATGGAGGTGCCCACTCCAGGCTCCCACTCCCAGAGTTTTCTAGGCCTTTCACTGAGGCATCTCTCCAGGGGAGATCATTGGAGAGGCTCCAGTCCAGGCCTCTCTGTGCCTCAGCTTCCCCTCTCTAGGCCCCATTATCCTCCTGTCCCTAAGGCCTCAAATGCTGGTATTTTCCACCTCTCTCTCCCTCCAGGCTTACTCCATCTTTATCTCCCAGCCCTCTTTTCTTCCACCCTTGCAGATCCTCCCTCCTCCATTTCTCAGCCTCATTTCTCCCTATCTCTTTGTTCACCTCCTCAGTTCAGTTTTGACTTCGGAAATCTGGAAGTCCAACTACTTTCCCATCTCTGTTGCTGCAGTAGCAGCCCCTATAGGCTGCCCTTCCAGGATGAGGCCAGGGGAGGAAGCGGGGGTCTCCTGAATGGGACCCCTGGCCCCTGTCCACCCCTAGTCCCTGCAGCGGGAGAACAGCTCCCACATGCTCTCTCTCCCCATCTCAACCCTAGCCTTTCTCTAGCCGCTCCAGCATGCTTGCTTGGGGGTAAGGGTTCCTCGTGAGAGCTGGGGAGACAGAGGCGAGGCTGGAAGTGTCAGAGCAGGTTTCGGCCCCCTCTCTCCGTCACCCACAGGGAGGCAGAGAGGCTGCTGGAGCCCAAGCCTCAGGGATGCTACTTGGTGCGGTTCAGCGAGAGCGCGGTGACCTTCGTGCTGACTTACAGGTGAGGGGCGAGGCCCCGCGCCGGGCGACCGAAGGCGGGGCTCGGGAGGGGCGGGGCTTGGGTCTGATCCCAGGAGGAGCCGAGCTTTTAGCTCAGTCCCCGGGCTGCTGAAAGTGGGGGTCACGCCTCGCGCTGGTGGCCCTGGCCGAGGAGTGGGAGATAGTCTGATCCCTAACGGCGCCCTCCAGGAGCCGGACTTGCTGCCGCCACTTCCTGCTGGCCCAGCTCGGGGACGGGCGCCACGTGGTGCTGGGCGAGGACAGCGCCCACGAACGGCTGCAGGACCTGCTGCTGCACTACACGGCGCACCCGCTCAGCCCCTACGGGGAGACGCTCACCGAGCCGCTCGCCCGCCAGGTACGCGCCCCGGGCCCTGACCAGAGAGCCCAGGGTCTCAGGCCAGCGCCCCCTCCCCGCCCCCCGACTCAGAGCCCAGGCGCAGGACGCGGCACCAGGCACTTTCTCATCCCAAAACACCACCCGGGCATGCCTCCCTTACCCAGGCATCTTCATCTTCGTGAGAGGGTGGCAGGCCCTTCGAGAAATATGAGTGCTGGGGGGTCCCTCCTTAAGAGACCAGCCCAGCCACACGGAGACAGAGGGGCAAGGAGAGACCAGGGGCACACAGAGTCATTTGGGGTTTTTTGTTTGATTTTGTTTTGTTTTAGACAGAGTGTCGATCTGTCTCGCAGGCTAGAGTGCAGTGGCGCGATCTTTTCTCCCTGCAAACTCCACCTCCCGGGTTCAAGTGATTCTCCCGCCTCAGCCTCCTGAGGCAGCTTCCCCTCTACAGGCCCCATTATCCTTCTGTCCCTAAGGCTTCGAATGCTGGTATTTTCCATCTGGTATTTTCAGCTTTGACTTCTGAAATCTGGAAGTCCAACTACTTTCCCATCCCTGTTGCTGCAGTAGCAGCCCCTGCAGACTGCCCTTCCAGGATGAGGCCAGGGGAGGATGCAGGGGTCTCCTGAATGGGACCCCTGAGTAGCTGGGATTACAGGCATGAGCCACTGCGCCCAGCCTAGTCATTTGTTTTTAATATAAGAGATATTTACGGAGTACTTAGGGCCTACCAACTGCTGGCAGGCCCTGAGAATAGACCCATGAACAAGACAGACAGATGGGTCTCAAACTCACAAAGCCTACTTTCCAGCAGTAAAAATGGACAAGTAATAGAAATCCAGTGTGGAGAATGTGATTCAGAAGGAAATACAGGGTACCGTTTAGCCTAGCAGGCAGCGGTGCACAAGTTCAGGCAGTGCTGAGGGACCACTGGGTGCCATGCAACCTTCTGGGCACTGGAAAAACAGCAGTGAACTTAAAGGACTGGAATATCTCTGCCTTCAAGAGCTTCCATTCTAGAACGAGGAGGCAGACAAGTGAGTAATACAGAAAACAAGCAAAGAAGACAGAGTCTGTCTAGTAATGATAAGTACACACTGACAAGAAAACCAAACAGCTCCACCAGCAGCTCCACCTTCTGGGCAGACCCAGCCTCCAGCCTTCTCATGCCTCCTGGAGGCACCCACCTCTGCTACCCTGGCCCAGGCTGCCATCATTTCATGTGAAATATTGTTGAAGAGTGACAGGGTTGGGGCTGTTCTACACAGGGTGTCAGGGAAGGTCACTCTGGTAAGTAGACATCTGAATAGAGGCCTGTATGAAATAGAAGAGCCATGCAGACAACTGGAGGAAAAGCATTCTCGGCAGCGGGCACAGCAGGTGCAAAGGCCCTGAGGCAGGAGGAGACTTGCTGTGTCTGAGGAATGATGGGAGCAGACAGGAAGCTAGCATGGGTGGATCCAGTGACTGAAGGATAGAGAAGTAGGAGATGAGATCAGAGGGGTGAGGGAGGGGGGCCCTGTAGACTCTTGTATGCATTTGGAGTTTTATTCTGAGCGAGACGAGATGGCACTGGAGAGTTACAAGCTGAGGGGTGACATGGCCTGGCAAGTTTCGGGAGAGGCAATATTTCACATGAAATGATGGCAGTCTGGGTCAGGGTAGCAGAGGTGGGTGTCTCCAGGAGGCGTGAGGAGGGCGGAGGCTGAGTCTCCTTAGAAGGTGGAGCTGCTGGGTTTTTGCAGGATTGGATGAGGAGTGTGAAAAGATGGACTTGTCATTGACTGAGACGAGGAAAGTTCTAGGAGGAACATGTCTGGGCAGGGGGGGAGGGTCAGGAGTTCTGTTTTTCTACACATGCAGTTCAGCATGGAGATGTCAAGTAGGCAGCTGGAATTCAGAGTCTGGGGACCGGGACAAAGGGATGGGCTGCAGACAAATATTGAGAGTCACCAGCACTCAGAGGGACTCTAAAACCTTTAGGAGGGGTGAAATCTCACTCAGAAGTCAGTGTAGGTGGGAAGGAAATGAAGCCCAAGTCTCCAGCATTTAGAGGTTGCAGAAATGAGGGTGAACTGATAAAGAAAATTGAGCAGAGCACTCAGAAAGAGAGGAGAAAAGCCAAAGAGTGTGATGCTCTGGAAGCCAAGTGAAGAAAGTGAGTGAAGGCGGGTGAGGGCAGAGGGTGCAATTGACACTGGGTTTGACAGAGAGGAGGTCACTGGTGACCTAGACAAGAGGAATTTCACAGAACTTGATTTGGGTCAGTTAAAACAAGTGGGGACAGTGCCTGTGGTCACTGCCTCTTTTGTGAGGAACAGGCAGAGACCTGAGATTCATAGAGCATGGGGAAGTCTGGGGGTGAGGAGGAGCCAGCCTGACCTGAGAAGGCTGAAGGCAGAAGTGTAGAAGTCTGAGGTCACACAGAGTCTTGTCACTCAAGCTCTCAGGATTCTGACTTATCCTGGGGCAATGGGTAACCACCCAAGGATTGCTAGGGGAGTTTCTGTAAGATTGCTCTGCTTGAAGACTGGAGAGTGGGTTGGAAGGGCAAGACGATGTAGGGGGAGGAGTCAGGAGGCCTCAACTAGGGTGCTGGCCGTGTGCATGCAGAAAAGTACACAGATGTGAACAATATTTAGACAGCGGAAGGAGCAGGACTTGTGTTTGATTTCATGTCGAGAGGGAGGAGGTGGAGGCATCAAGGCTGACTCCTAAGGTGCTGTTTCGGCAGCAGGGTGGAGGTGCTACTTTTTATTCAGGAAGGAGATGCTGAGAGAGGAGGGGGTTAGGGCAGGAAAAGGAATTATTTGGATTCCATAGTACACCTGCAGTACACCGCCCGATGGAGACGTGCACTTGGTGGATTGCAGGAGCACAAGAAAAGCCCTGTGACCTTAGCCTACACTGGCAGCAGGCATGGGGACAGCATTCATGGACCAAGGGCTAACACTGAACTAAAAGCACACCGTCTGTGAGATGGAACCATCCCACGTGGGGTTCCTCTCTCCTGAGGTGGTCTCTGCCCTTAAAAATTTTAGCTTATGGCCAGGTGCAGTGGCTCACATCTGTAATCCCAGCACTTTGGGAGGCCAAGGTGGAGGATCACCTGAGGTCAGGAGTTCGAGACCAGTCTGGCCAACATGACAAAACCCCATCTCTACTGAAAAATACAAACATTAGCTGGGTGTGGTGGTGGGTGCCTGTAATCCCAGCTACTTGGGAGGCTGAGGCAGGAGAATCTCTGGAACCCAGGAGGCGGAGGTTGCAGTGAGCCGAGATTGTGCCACTGCACTCCAGCCTGGATGACAGAATGAGACTTGGTCTTAAAAACAAAAACAAACAAACAAAAAACCTTCAGCTTATATCTCCATAAATTAACCAGCGGTACAGAAATAAACACAAGCACAGCTGTCATAGAGATTGGTCCCCATGCCAATAATTTTTCAGCTAAAGATGTCTAAAGCCATGTTGCATTTTCACAGCCACGGGCACAAATGGAATCTGGCCTTGCCCTGTGTTCCAGATGAAATTAAGTTTAATGCAGCCAAGTGTGGTGGCTCACACCTGTAATCCTAAAACTCAGGAAGGCTGAGGTGGGAGGATCATTTGAGCCCAGGAGTTCAAGACCAAGCCTGGGCAATATACTGAGACCCCGTCTCTACAGAAAATGAAAACACAGTTAGCCAGGGTGGTGGTGCATGCCTGTAGTCCCAGCTACTTGGGAGGCTGAGGCAAGAGGATAGCTTGAGCCCAGGAGATCAAGGCTTCAGCGAGCTGAGACTGCACCACTACACTTTAGCCTGGGCAACAGAGCGAGACTAGCTCAAAAAAGAAAAACTTTAATGCTAGATATGGCCTGTGACCAGAGCTTACCACCGCCTCCATCCGACCCTGGGTCTCCTCACCGTCGCCACCCCCTCTTCCTCATCCAGGGAACCCAGCCCAGGCCAAATTTCTGTGCCCCTCCCCCTTCTCCCATCCTCCACTTAGACTGGATTATTTTGTCCTCCTGATCACCTCCCCCTCCCCAGTGCTCCACCAAGTCCCTCAGACCTCCTTCTTTCCCAGCAGACTCCTGAGCCTGCAGGACTTCCCTTGAGGACCGAAGAATCAAACTCTGGAAGCAAAAGCCAGGACCCAAACCCCGAGTACAGCCCAATCATCAAGCAGGGGCAAGCCACAGTCCCAATGCAGAAAGAAGCGGCCGGGGAGAAGGAGGTATTGGGTTGGAGGGGCTGAGGGAGCTGGAGGACAGGCCTGCGAGGGGGTGCAGGCAGCGGGGAGGAGGAGGGGCCTAGCGGGGGCAGAGGCTCAGGCTGGGACTTATGATGGGGCTTTAACCCTGCCTCCCTCACCTCACTCCTCCCTGGCCTCACCTTCTCTCCCAGCCCTCCCAGACACTCAGGCCCAAGCCTCCCATCCCTGCCAAACCTCAGCTGCCCCCAGAAGTTTACACGAGCCCTGTTTCACGACGCCTCCCGGCCCCACCCCCCAAGCCCTCCAATCCTATCTACAACGAGCCTGATGAACCCATAGCCTTCTACGCCATGGGCCGGGGCAGCCCCGGGGAAGCCCCCAGCAACATCTATGTGGAGGTGGAAGATGAAGGCCCACTTGCCACCCTTGAGCACCCTGTCCTACGGAAGAGCCGGTCCAGGCCTGTCCCAGGAGGCCAGGTAAACTGGTGTGCAGGGAAAGGTGGGTTCGAGAAGATCTCCCTGCAGGTAGATGGGGGAAGGTGAAGGTGTTCAGAGTGGATGCCTGGGGCAGGGTAAGGGGCAGAGGTGTGAGGTGATGTGGGAAGGACAGAATGATCCAGGTGCCAGCCTCCCTTCTCCAGGCCCAGAGACTGCCCCCTCTTCTCCCCAGAGTCACTCAGACCTCATCTTTGTCAAGCCCCCATGCCCTCCTACCTCACAGAGAAAACAGAGGCCCCCAGGCAGGGTGCCCCTTCACCTCCCCCATTGAGGCTTTTTTGATCTGTGTCCATCTTGTCCTGCAGGCCCTCTTCGGACGCACCTGGGGCTGACCCCGCCCCGTGCCTCTCTGGCTCTCTCCCTTGGCCTTCACGGCCCTGCTGTCCTGGAGAAAAAGAGCACTTGGGGTCCCTTATTCAGAGGAGGGGGACTCTCCTCTCCCAGCTCCTTCTGTGTACTCCCTGTCTCCCTCTTCCTTCTCCCCAGACCTAAGTCTGCTTGCCTACCCTTCAAGTCAGTACCTCATGCCATGGGTTAGCCCCAGCAGCCATCCCACCCTCTCCCTTGGTCTCTGCGGCCCTCCCAAAGCCCTTCCCCAACCTCTCTCCTCAGACCCTTCCCCACCCTCCCTCCCTGCTGGTGCCCCAGGCTCCCCGCTCAGCCTGAGCCTGCTTGTCCTCACCCACACCCCTGCCAACGCCTGCTGTCCTAGAGCTGACGTCACCTGTCCATATCTCCATCCAAACTTCTCTCCAAGCTTCTGGTCAGTTCCCCCCAGCATCCCTCAGCCCTTCAAACTCAACACAGCCAACACCACTCTCACCCTTGCCCTCCAAACAGCTCGGTCCCATGTTTCCTGTCCTGACTGCTAAGTCTCTAGCCACCCAGCTAGCCAAGTCAGAATCCCAGGGCTCCCTCAGCACTGCTCCTTCTTCACTCCCCCGGTAAGCCACTCATTCATGCTGGATCTCTTCCTAAGTATATTTTTCCTTTCCCCAGCTCCAGCCTCCATCATTGGGGTCTGGCTTTGTCACCCAGGCTGGAGTGTAGTGGCACAATCATAGCTCACTGCAAACTTGAACTCCTGGGTGCAAGTGATCCTCCCGCCTCAGCTGAGATTACAGCTCGAGCTGTACAGGCTCGAGCCACCTTGCCTGGCTCCCAAGAGCTTCTTAACTGGTTTCCTAACCACCATACTTGCCACTTCTGATCCATTCTGCACCAAAAAAGCCAGAATGGTCTTGCTGAAGCAGCTGCCTGGCCCGCGATGCACTCTAGACTTGGGTGAGGGGAGTCTCACCTCCTTACCGTTACCACCAGCTGCTCCCATTCTCCTAGAATGATTCATATTTCTCTAAACCAAGTGGTTTCAAGCCTCCTGGGGTTTGCACCCACCAGTATCTCTGCCTATAGCGACTTCCTGCAAGCTCATCCTCCCGCTGCCTGGCAACTTTCTAATCATCCTTCAAGACCAGCTTTCCCTTCTCAGAGGCCACAGAGGCCACCCCCTGTGCCTTACACACACCTGCCACGACACTGATCACATGAGACACCCATCTCTTCCCATCTCCTTCTCTCTGTCCCTTCCCTAGTTTAGAGTGTGAGCTCCCTGAAGGGAGGGCTGGGACTTACCCATCTGTTTCCAAAGCACCCAGCCCAGTGTCTGGCACAGAGCAGGTGCTCAGGAGATGTTTGTTGAATTAATGAATGACAGGAGTTAATACACCCTCTCTGGAAGCCAAAGTCTGTTCAGATCAGATGTCTTGAGACTGCAGGTACACCTAGGAGGCAGAGGGTAGAGGGTGTGACCTAGAACTGTCCTTCTCTCTGCAGAATACAGGTGGCTCCCAGCTGCATTCTGAGAACTCTGTGATTGGGCAAGGCCCTCCCCTGCCCCACCAGCCCCCACCCGCTTGGAGACACACCCTCCCCCACAATCTTTCTAGACAGGTGCTTCAGGACAGAGGACAGGCATGGCTCCCCCTTGGGCCTCCTCAGTAGGCGGTAAGTCTGAGCTTGGTGAGGATAACTTGGAGTATAAGGTCCAGAGACCCTCACACACACCTGGCACCCTTCTCAGGAAATGTGGATGGAATAAACCATAGTTGATCAAAGCTGGAAAGGACCTCAGCCATCATCAATTGCAAGGATGGCAAAGAGGTGTCATCTTGCATGCCAACTCCAATCCATTGGTCGTGGCTGCCTAGAGTGCTGCATTGGAAAGGATGTTAAGGTTATATCTGAACTCAGCAGAAAAAAATCACATGATTGATTAGTGATGTCTGCCATGGGTAAGGGCGGGAGGATGAGCAGCATTACATTTGTCCTTACTGATCAAATTCAACTCCCTCACTATGCAGAAAAGAAAACATAGCCTGAGAGGCACAGTGACTTGGCCAAAGTCAAGGACTAGAACCCAGGCTTCCTGATTCCCCGTTTAGTACTCTGTTCCTTACCACACATCCACAAACTCCAGTCCATAGGAAACATCAGAGATTTCCTCAAACAGGAAGTCTGGCCACTTTCCAGAGTTCTACTGCATGGAGGCCTGGGTGCTTGCTGGGTCCCCTCCTATGGATCCTGGCTTAACTCTGTCCCCCAACAGGTCCGGCCTGACCCCCAACAAAGAAGCCTGGAGGTCAGAGAAGCAAATGTGGAGCCTGCTCCCTCCTAAGAGATCCCAAGAATCCAATGGCTCAGTCCTTGATGATCTAAGACAGCAAAGAAGTGTGCGAGGAGGGCCCTGCTGGCTCTCACTGTCCTGGTTTCTCCTTCTGGAGTCTAATTTCCTTGGCCCTCTGAGCCTTTTGAGTCTGGGCCCTGGTCCAATGCTGCTGTTGTCTGAGGAATGGTTTGGTGAGAACAGATGTTAGAACTTGTTTGTTGATTCTTGTCTGGCTAATAAATCATCACCAACTGCCTTCCCCTACAGGGATTCAAGTCCTCCAGGCTCCTTCTGTCTCTGTCTCTGACTCTCTCTGTCTCATACTGTGGAAGGCAAGGGGTTGAACTGCCACTGCAGTGAGGGTGGAAAGGCTTGAGGACTGACAGACACCAAGGCCAGGGACACAAGACCTCTGCAAAGTATTCCTTCTCTGGCTGGGATGGGTTGAGTAGGCAAGCAGGGACATAGGGGTGGCTGCACCACTTGAGGCATAAAGAAAGAGGGGCAGAGAGGTGAGCAGTTGAAGGACAGCCCCTTCACCTCCTCTGCAACACCCCTGCCAAGTACAGGACTGGAGAGGAAGAAGATGTGTGTGTGAGCCCCTTAAGAGGACAGGAATCCCCTTGGAACTGGCTCCAGGCCTCTCATCTTCCTAGCCTCTTGGGCTTAGGCCCTTTGCCTCAATCAGGACCCCATTCTCTCCCATATCCCTCTTACTTCCCCTTTCTCTGCCCAGAACCACTTCAGAGCCAGCCTCCTGTTCCCATGCAAAGCTCTGGGGCTCTGGCGTATGCCCTGGGCCTTACTTTTGTCACAGACTGGGGACTTC
>NW_012104454.1:1221876-1236685 GCF_000951045.1 Mandrillus leucophaeus | reverse complement strand
TCTCAAACCCCTGGCCTCAAGCTATATTCCTGTCACAGCCTCCCGAAATGCTAGGATTAAAGGCATGAGCCACCATGCCCAGCCAGACAGGGGGCTTTCTAAGGCAGGACAGTGTCTGCCCCTGGATCATCCTCAGGGCTCAGAGCAGAGACGGCCCCTCCAGAGCTGCCCAGGCCTGGGGACTCCTGTGGTCCCATCTGTGCAGCCTGTTCTTTTCACATTCATTCCTGTAAGAGTCTAGTCCAGGCAATCAGCACCTGTCAGGGCCCCTGTACCTACCTGAGGCACAGGAATCTTCCAGACCATTTCCTTAAGTCACAGTCCCTAGGCCTGGGCACTGCCACCACCGCACCACCCCCAGCCTGGCCCAGGTGCCAGCTCCAGTGACTGGCCAATTCCCCTCCTTTCCACTCCAGTGCTAATCGGCTTAAGGAGAAATATGGTTGCTGAGTCAACAGAGTTGGGGTTCCACTTCCCTTCCCTTTGTTTAGACCTCAGATCTAAATGCCCTCCTGAGCAAGAGGAGAGGTGGGGAGAGAGGCAGAGGGGCAGGGAGGGAGGAGCAGAGGACTTTGCTGAAATCAGAGAGGAGGCTGAAAGTGCCAGAAAGGTCTCAGATTAGACGCATGGAGTCAGTTACCTCGTGGCTGATTCCTTGGGGCAGGGGAGGAAGCAGAAAAGAGTGGCGTATTGATTGTACAGCAAGAGACAGAAATCAGAAAGTCAGAAAATACATTTCCCCAGACTTTGGGGTGTCACAGAATGGGCAGGTGTGGGGAGGGGGCCAGAAATGCCTAGTGACCCACTTGGTGTTTCTAGAGGAGAAAGCCTGGGGCAGAACAGGGGCAGGAGCAAAGCCAGGGGCAGAGCAGGACCTAGGGACCCTCTTCTTCCTTCTGTGACTCCACAGAGCACGCAGCGGACACACCAAAGGGGTGGTGGAGCTCAGATGAACCTACGGCATCAAGAACCCTGGGTCTGTTGTGGCGCTGTGCTAACTAGTTGTGCAACCTTCAGCAGGGGAACCCTTTTTTTGTGCCACTGCTCCCTCCATTCTTTATCCTGGAGATAATGCCTCCTTGCACACACATGAGACCATGCAAGTGAAGGGCTTTGAAAAGCAGTACTGCAGGGTCTAGAAGGGACTTCAGAGACCCTTAATGACAGAGTTTTTGGCTCAACTAAAGAGGAAACTGAGGTCTAGAGAGGGGAGGTGACAGGGAGCCAAAGGCAGTAAGGCCCAGGGCCCAGATCTTGTCATCCCAACCCAGGGTTCCTCTTAATACCACGGGGCCCCTCCTAGGCTAAAGGATAAGGTCCCAGTCCTGCTGAGGGCCACAGCTGGAGGCCCAGCCCTGAAGACCAAGGTGGTGGAACCTCCCTCCCCTTCACGAGGGGCACCCCTGCACGATCCTGCTGACTTTACTCCTCCAAGCTGAGGCCTGGGGCTGCGGTGAGACCTCAGGAGGGAGAAGTTGAGTAACTTGTACAGGAAAAGTGAACTGGGGCGATTATGCTGAGCGAGACTCCACATGCCAAGAGGGGGGGGGCATTTCTCACCGACAGTCTTCCCATGGTCATTCCATCCCTCCTCCTGCCTCCTCCAGGTACAGCCTCTCTGGCTGAGCCCACTGTTATATCTGTGAAAGGGCAACCTCTCACCCTGTCACAGCACATGGAAGACCTTGCTGTGAACAGAGAGCACGGCTCCCACTACAGGGTCCAGGTTTGTCCTCCAGCCCCTGCCCCTTCAGTTCCATGCCTTACCCTGATGGCTCTTTCCTGCTCCAGCCTCCCCTGAGCTGCCCCTTTCTTCCTATCTGCTCCCTCAACTAACGCAGCACAGTCTCAGTAAGGTGATCTGTAACTGGCTCCGGGGTTTCTCAGGGGGACTGAAGAGCTAACATCACATCCCATGAACCCACTCAGGGAGGGGTGGGGCTGGTCATCACTGAGTCCTCACCTGAAAGAAAGCTAAACTTAGGCCGGGTGCGCTGGGCGCGGTGGCTCATGCGTATAATCCCAACACTTTGAGAGGCCGAGGCAGGTGGATCACCTGAGGTCAGGAATTCGAGACCAGCCTGGCCAACATGGTGAAACCCAGTCTCTACTAAAAATACAAAAAAATTAGTCGAGCGTGGTGGCATGCGCCTGTGATCCCAGCTACTCAGGAGAATCACTTGAACCCGGAAGGCAGAGGTTGCAGTAAGCCAAGATTGCACCACTGCACTCCAGCCTGGGCGACACAAGAGAGACTCCACCTCAAAAAAAGAAAAAAGAAAAAGAAAGGTGAACCTAGGGGGAAAGGGGTAAAAAGGGGCAGACGGGAGCACGCAGCCCAGAGTTTTCCAGCATCCTTGCCACTTCCCCCAGGCCCCACTGAACTTTAACCACTCCTCCGTACACTGGGGCTTCTTGGACAGCGAGCTCAGCACCCCAGCTAGAGTACAGATGTGGCTGGGCCCCTCCGAAGGGGCCAGCGGTGTTGCAGAGGCACTAAAACACCCTCATTACGACAACCACATCATCTCTGTGAGGGTTCTAAGTCTGATCCTTGCAGACCTCAGCTTCTCCAGCTCTACTGTCCTGGTCAATGTGACACTGCACATCCAGCTTTGCCCCGGCCCCACCAACATCTTCCAGGGCTCAGTGGATCCATTTCTGACCAAGGCCTTCACACCTTTCTCCTTCTGCCCCTTGGCTGTTGCTGCCATGCTAATTTTAACCAAGTTATCACTCTTATTTCTCCCTCGTTCTGTCTCTGTCTTCTGTTCATGAGAACTTGAGGCTACCACCTTCAGGAAGCCCTCCCAAATGAAGTCTATCCATTTTCTAATTGTTAGTTATTTCTTAGCGACCAGGAAATTCCAACCACGAAATAAAATGCCATCTTTGGTAGGACTAAAAAGTGGCTTTAAAAAAAAAATGTGGCTTAAGCCTCTTGAGTGAACTGAAGGAAGTGGGAGGCAAGAGGACCCTTATAGATATCTAGCCCAATTCTGTCCATTTCCAGAAGACCAGGGAGTCTCCCTCTCACCATCTTCTGCCTCCCAGCCCAGAGCACTTCCAGCTACATCATGACACAGCCCCTAAAATGAGAAAGTTGAATTACTGAATCCCAGGAGCGTGGCGACTCATATGGTTAGGGCTGCATCTGTAGCATACTGGATATAAGAAAGGAAGCACTGGATTCATTGGAACCTAAGATTTTAGGCCCTGCTGAGCACACCTCACCACCTGTGACACCCCAGAGGGGCAGATCTCAGCCCTGACCCCCAGTGCCTCTGTGAACACTGGGAGCATGGTAGGGCTGAAGCTCCTTGCTGAAGTCTTAACTGGCTGCACAGATCTGGACAACTACAGCCTGAGTGTCCCTGTGGGATGCAGGAGCCCTGTCTGGCTCCAGCCCGAAGTAGGTCAGATTTCAGATAAGCGGGTGGTTTTCCTGTAAGTGATGAAACCTTCTCTGTGCTTAATGAGAAACAGACTCCTCAACTTACCCCAGCACACAAAACCAGAAGCTTGGTGAGGTTTCTAACTTCTGCCTCTTCCTTCCCATTCCCAGGTCTCCACTACATACCTCAAATGCCCCAATGGCCTTAGCCTCCCCTCTCTGTCACCAGGACTGCCAAACACTAATTCTTCCCAGTGTTTTCCAGCAACAGTACACTCAAGAGTCTATTTCTGGTCAACAGCTCCTCCACCTGACATCCAAGGCTCTCTTGCAGGAGTTTCCTCAACGCTACTTTCCTGCAGGAAACCACAGCAGCTAAGCCCTACTGGAATCCTGATACCCTTAGCCATATTTTTCAGTGGTGGTTTGCAGTATGAGTTGCACATTGTTTTTGGAATTATGCCATCTGTCTTGTCACTTCTGAGTGTCACAGTACATTACAGATAATTGGAGTCTATAGACCCTGTACCTCCTTTCTTCAACAAAGGCTAGGGCTCTGGACGTCTCCAAGGGTATCTCTGGCACCCAAGTTCAATGTGAAGCTTCCAAACCAATCCAGACCAATGGACTACCAGTGTCAATCTGAATTATCTTTAGGGACAGGGATTTTGCCACTTTACCTCTTGCTGGATAGGATTTTTATGTCTGACAACTATTTTGTGCTACTGAAAAAACCTCCTGACTTCATCCAGTCTCCAGAGGTACCTGAGATAAGCAATACATATTTGGGACCACAGGTCTCTCTGAAAATCATCCCACCTCATATAAAGTTGTGCATACCATTTCTAGGGTTTTCAATGGCCACAAACACAGCTAGACGGTGGATACAGAGAAAAAATAGCAAAGGAATCAGGCAGCTCAAGATCATTTGGAAGGTGCTTTACACAAGGTAAACACAAATCCAGAGACAGGGCAGGCAATGTTTGTCAGACTGAATGTTTTATTTCAACAGACATCCCTGGTTTAAAAAAAAAAAAAAAAGTGGTGGTGGGGAGGGTTCAACATTTCATCACACCTGACAGGGAGCAAAACTCCCATCCCAGAACTCAGAGCCCCTTCAGAGGCATCACACAAGTCTTTGCTAGCTCCAGGACAGACAGGAGCTGAATTTTCTAACTTGTTAAGAAAAATCTATCAAATATGTTCATTCTCGCAGAGGCGAGGGCTGGGTCCTTGGGGAAAGAGATCCTGGGCTTAGAGCAGCTGCTGGGGTCCCAGAGATGAAGCTGGGGGCCAGGCCAGCTGGGCTGGCAGGAGATCCTGGGAGCAATCAGTTCCAGAGCCCTAGAATCCATATTTGGCTTGGGTCTGACGGCGGCTGAGCTTGTTCTCCGACCAGGTGTTCTTCAGTTCCAGCTCCCGCTCCTTGGCCTGTGGCAAGGAAGAAGGGGAGGGGAGGGTCAAACCGGAATTCTGAGAAACGCTGTCCTCTTGCCTCTGTGAGCTTCCCAATGTAAAATCTTTCTCCTATCAAAATGATTATGGGGAAACTGCAAACTCCTTGAAAGACTTATCGAAGTAAAAGGGGAAGACCCCAAGAAAGCAAAGAAAAATCATTTCTTTGGAGAGTTATCAAGGTTTAAGCAGAATAAAGACTCAAGAATCCTGGTGCTTCCTCTAGTAGAATTAAAACTCAAAAGCTGAAGTGGGAAATGGGCAAATGAAAACTAGAATTTAGCATCTAAAAGGAAGAAAATCTGCTGCCTTAGACACCCAACCGGCAGAGTAGGAGAGGACAGCCTCAAAGGCTTGGACCAGTCAAAACAGAACACCAACAAACAATTGCTTAGCCTGGAGATGCAGTTTTGCAATTGTGTTGAAAACAGCGTGTAGTACCTTAGAAATTCAAACGATTTTAAAGTAATGACTGAAGCTGTGAAAAACTAGGAGGTGGCCGGGCACGGTGGCTCAAGCCTGTAATCCCAGCACTTTGGGAGGCCGAGACGGGCGGATCACAAGGTCAGGAGATCAAGACCATCCTGGCTAACACGGTGAAACCCCGTCTCTACTAAAAAATACAAAAAACTAGCCAGGCGAGGTGGCAGGCACCTGTAGTCCCAGCTACTTGGGAGGCTGAGGCAGGAGAATGGCGTGAACCCGGGAGGCGGAGCTTGCAGTGAGCCGAGACCACACCGCTGTACTTCAGCCTGGGAGACAGAGCAAGACTCCATCTCAAAAAAAAAAAAAAAAAAAAAGAGAGTTTTATTCTAAGCACCTGCACCTGAATCTTATCTGCATTGAGACTGAAGCAGAGCAGGATAATTCTGAAGGATGTATCCCCTCCTAGTGGCCACTCTGAGAACAGCAGAGGATGCCTGCTGAAAGATGGTCCCCGGCATCTGGGTTTCTAACTCAAATTCAGCCTTCAAATTACCAGATTTACAGAGATCCTGCCTGAGCCAGAGCCCTCAGCTCTCTCTCACCTGATGAATAAGATATGTGATCTGGTGTTTCCGCCGCTGCTGGCCTGTTGGCTGCTCACCTTTCTTCTGCAAGAGAAGAAAACATACTCATTAACCCACAGGATGAAAGCAGAAGTTTCTCACGTGCCCAGATGGTGTGGTATTAGGGACTAAAAGCCAATTCCGCAGCCCAGATCCCGGGGGAGAAAAGTTGGAGCTGTTTTTACCTCTATATACTTACAAAGCCTTTATTTTTATTAAAGCCATTATACCAAAAAACCCAGCTCAGAACACTTGCCTGAAATAGCCTGCTAATATCCCCCACTAGACTGGAACTACTTTGAGGTCAGGACTGTCTTCTGCGTCTTTGGTAATCCCACCCTACCCCTAGCACCCAGCATGGGGCTCTGTCTGCTATGGACATCTGAGACCAGTTTTACTGCCTGCAATCAGTCTGAAACAGTTTGTGGGCCAGGGCACAGGTGACCTTCTGCCCCCCTGCCAGGTCCTCCCACAATCCCTGTGCCCATCTCCCTTCAAACCCTCTTCATCTCTGTCCTCTTCTCCCCAGTCAAGCCAGATGTCTAGCCTGTCTCCCACCTACTGCTTATCAAGCTCGCTCCCATCAATCACCTCTGGCTAAAACCCCCACCTTCCCCATTCTAGTAAGTGCCAGCAGTTTCCCTGGAATTAGAAATTTCACAATCACTCTACCTCTCCCCAGTCTTCCAGCCTCCGCCAGTAACTGCACTGAACCCGTAACCAAACTTTGATGCAAATGATTTACTGTCAAAGTCTATATTGGTCTGGGCTTTCATTCTGTGGTTTTTCTGTCCTCTGCCAGAGTTGTCTCAGACTAGAAGCTTCCTAATCATCTCCACCCAACTCCCAAAACTCCTCTCTAGAGTCTCCTCAGCACTTATGTAATCAATTTGCACTGTAATCATTTACACTCAAGTGTCTTTAAATCTCTTCTTCCCAACTATGCTGTCAACTCCTCAAGGACAAGGACCATATCTTTTTCTTCTTTTAACAAAATCTAGTTCAATATAATGAGACGGTGACAAGAAAACTTGGAGATAGGAAAAGAGCAAATACTAATTGCTTGCTGCTATTTAATGTCATTTAATGTGACAGTTAAAGATGACATACATAAAACATCCAGCTCCATTCCTGGCCCACAGTGAGCATTAACAACAGTAGCTATTACTATGTGACTATGCTTCTCGACCCACAGTTGGTAGAGCATGCTCTCCTAAGTGGTTTTTCCAGTAAACAGTGATGGATCTACGCTGATCTAACCACAATCCTTTGCTCTGTCCTGTATGACCGCCAGCATTCAGTTAAAACAAACGGCTGGAGCTTGTATGGCCATCTGTGGCCATAGAACAAAGCAAAGCAAATGGGGGGAGGAAAAGGGAACAAAATTCTCGACCTTGGCCTTGCTGGTGCTGGGCTCAAGTCCAGGGCTTTCCCACATTTTCCCTCCTGTGGCAGGCTCATAAATGTCCACATTTGCTGTTCTCAGCTACTAGGTGAAGAAATGTTCATCATACTGACTAAAGACAACTAGGACAGAAAAGGCAGGAGTATAGTGTGGGAAATGTGATGAGTAAAGGCACTGGAAAGACTACAGCTGGCTACAATCAATAATGAAGAGAACACAGAAGAGTTGCACACTCAGAATCTAGGGACTCCAGGATTTCTGAGGTTCTGTTGTGCTCACACCTCAAAGATGTGCTGAGCCAGGTCCCAGCTTGAAACAATGAACTAACTGGGGCCGGGTATAGTGGCTCATGCCTGTAATCCCAGCACTTTGGGAGGTCAAGGCCAATGTGGGTGGATCACTTGAGGCCAGGAGTTCAACACCAGCCTGGACAATATGGTGAAACTCCAACTCTACAAAAAAATACAAAAATTAGATGGGTATGGTGGCATGCACCTGTAGTCCCAGCAACTCAGGAGGCTGAGGTGGGAGGATCGCTTGAGCCTGGGAGGCAGAGGTTGCAATGAGCTGTGACTGAGCCAGTGCATGCCAGACTGGGCAACAGAGTGAGACTCTGAAAAACAAAACAAAACCAAAAAAAACCACCACCAAAAAATGAAAACAATTGGAACGAAGAAAGGAGAAAAGGAAGAAGGGAGGGAAGGAGGGAAGGAAATGAAGAAGATAGTATTTTAAAAGAATAAAAATTAAAACAAAAAAAAGCAAAAAACTTTAAATCAAGAAAATGAAAGAAGGATCTGACTGTAGGGAAAGAGTAGAGTAGCTGTGGATTCTGTGCAGCCTGGGAAGGAGCCACAGCCACAGGCTGGAGTCCTCTCCAACTACTCAGTCTCAGCAACCAGACCTCCCAACCAGCTGGAGAGCTGTTAAACTCCCGCAAAGTTCTAGAGGGAAGGAGCTGCTGTATCTGTGAGGTTTGCTGCATACTCAAGTACCATAGGCAAAATGTGTTTACTAAAGGTGCTGTGACAATAACAATGGGGTATGGGGTCTAGACGGGGAGTAAGACAAGATTTTGCTTTGCAGCCTCCCAAGTTGACCACTCAATAGACCGTTCCCACTTACTTTGCTGAATGACTTCATGGTTTTCTCTTCTGTCAATGACTTAGTCATCCATTGCTGGGCCCCACTGAGCTGATCATCACCTTTAATCTCCACAAAGTTGATTTCTTCTCTCCCTCGGTTTCTCTTGCCCTGCAGCCGCTTAAACTAGAAAAGAAAAAAATGCAGGAGTCAGGAATCTGGGCAAGGGGGTCGGCAGATGTCACTAAAGAGCCAGAGTTTATGGAATGATTTTGTGACTCACCAATCCCAAGGCACCCTCAGTTCTTCTCTATGTCCTTTTACCCTGCCACCTACCAAATTCCCCTGATGCCAGATGAAAGGCTACTTGTACTCAGAATGTCTCTTGAACCCAGGAAAAGGGAAGCTAAGAGGTATCTCCAAACATGAATGACAACAGAGAACCAGTGGTATGAATTTGTACTCAAACAGTATCTGCCTACCACTATGCAATATATCCATGTAACAAACTGGCACATGTACCCCTGAATCAATTTTATTTTTAATATCTGCCTAAAAGGACTGCATACAATTTTCAAATTAAGAATTCAGGGCGGGCGCCGTGGCTCAAGCCTGTAATCCCAGCACTTTGGGAGGCCGAGACGGGCGGATCACGAGGTCAGGAGATCGAGAACATCCTGGCTAACACGGTGAAACCCCGTCTCTACTAAAAATACAAAAAAACTAGCCGGGCGAGGTGGCGGGCGCCTGTAGTCCCAGCTACTCGGGAGGCTGAGGCAGGAGAATGGTGTAAACCCGAGAGGCGGAGCTTGCAGTGAGCTGAGATCCGGCCACTGCACTCCAGCCTGGGCGACAGAGTGAGACTCTGTCTCAAAAAAAAAAAAAGAAAAAAGAATTCAGAGCAGGCCGGGAACGGTGGCTCACAACTGTAATCCCAGCACTTTGTTTGGGAGGCTGAGGCAGGTGGATCACCTGAGGTCGGGAGTTTAATACCAGCCTGACCAACATGGAGAAACCTCGTCTCTACTAAAAATATAAAATCAACTAGGCGTGGTGGTGCATACTTGTAATCCCAGCTACTTGGGAGGCTGAGTCAGGAGAATTGCTTGAACCAGGGAGGCAGAGGTTGCGGAGAGCCGAGATTGCACCATTGCACTCTGGCCTGGGCAAGAAGAGTGAAACTCTGTCTCAAAAGAGTTTTCAGACTCAAAAAAAAAAAAAAAAAAGAATTCAGAGCAGGCCAGGCAGGGTGACTCACACCTATAATACCAGCATTTTGGGAGGCAAGGGTGGGAGGATCACTTGAGCCCAGGAGTTTGAGACAATCCTGGGCAATAAAGTGAGACCCCATCTCTATAAAAAAAATTAAAAAATTAGCCGGGTGTGGTGGTGCGTGCCTGTGGTCCCTGGGAAACACAGCAAGACCTTGCCTCTAAAAAAATAAAATTCCAAGCCCCCAAAAAACACAGAACTCCAGGATTTCTCCTTTAAAAATCAGTTCTTTGTCCATCTCTGTTCCTTCTAATTGTTCGGTATCACCGAATCAACAGACCCCACACCAAACTGGACATCAGAGACAAAGAATGTGGGGCTGCATAGAAAAGGAGCCTCACATACACACAGAGGCTTAGCTTTAACTTCAAAAGTTTTTAAGGGTAAAGAAAAAAAAAAGCCCAGTGAACTTTCTAGGAGACTGCTACTCTTTCCTCTTCCCAAAAAAACAAAATGCAAACCACACAAGTCATCCAGAGGTGTGCCTCAAAGGGAATGTGGGTGAAGGAGAATAGAATTTTAAAACTCAGAAGCTTCAGTGAGACCCAGGTCCTGATCTCAACATTAGTGAGGCCTTCTATACTCACTCCACCTATAAGAAACTGACTTTTGCCACTAAGTGGGTTCTCAGCTGTCTCCTAGGCTTAGTTGGTTCCCAAAGAAACCAGCTATCAAACCTGCCAAGAAGGAGATCCATAGGGAAGTGGATGAACAGTATCAAGCACAGGCAGAAGTATGCAAAGGGATGGACACCTTTCTGGGAAAAGGTAAGCAGAGAAGAATTATTTTTTATAAGAACCTCCATGGAAAGGTAGCACCCCCTATTTCTGCAGATCCCTCCCAATAGGCTGTGACTTCCCTGCAGATAAGATAGAACAGTACTTTATATCCCGAGTAACGGCCTGAAAGTCACAGGACATTGTGCTTTTACCCTTCCTTTTGCTGAAGCTTGGGAAAGCTAGCAGCAGGGAGAGACCATTATGTGAAACACAAGGGTTATTTAACATAGCTGCTTGGTGCCTCCCCAGATCCATTCTCCTCTTCTTTAGTGTGAAAGAATCCAAAATTTTTGCTAGGCATATTACCACACAACTAATAAAACACTACATTTCCTAGACCCCCTTAGAACTAGATATGGCCGGCTAGATGCGATGGCTCACGCCTGTAATCCCAGCACTTTGGAAGGCCAAGATGGGCTGATCACTTGAGGCCAGGAGTTTGAGACTAGCCTGAGCCAACGTGGTGAAACCCCATCTTTACTAAAAATACAAAAATTAGTTGGGCATGGTGGCACATGCCTGTAATCCCAGCTACTCCTACTCAGGAGGCTGAGGCACAAGAATCGCTTGAGCCTGGGAGGCAGAGGTTGCAGTGAGCTGAGATCGTGCCACCGTACTCGAGCCTGGGCGACAGAGCAAGACTCTGCTCAAAACAAACAAACAGAAAACAAAAAAAACCAAACAACTAGCTATGGTCACTTGAGCAGATTCTAGTCAGTGAGATCAAAATGGACGTGCTCTTAGGAACTTTCAGGAAGTCTCCTAGAAAGGGAGGTGAAGTGTTCCTCCTCTTTCTTTCTCTACCCTGCTGCATCTTCAATGCCAGTGTGATGGCTGTAGCTTTAACTGCTATCATGGACCATAAGAATAAAGGCCACAGCCTAGGGATGGCAAAGCAATGATCAGAAAGAGACTGAGGCCAGGCATGGTAAATCACACCTGTAATCCCACCACTTTGGGAGACCAAGGCAGAAGGATTGCTTGAGCCCAGGAGTTCAAGTGCAGCCTGGGCAACAAGCAAGACCCCATCTCTATCCAAAAAAAAGAAGGAGACTAGATCCCTGACTCTGTGGAGCTTCCAAAGCACCCCTGTATCCTTCTTCCATGAAGAAAAAAACTAACTTGCTTTATATAAGCCACTATTAATTAGAGTTTCTCCGTTACATGTTGCCAACCTAATCCTGATACAGTTTTGTCGTGTGTGTGTGTGTGTGTGTGTGTGTGTGTGTGTGTGTGTGTGTGTGTTTTTTTTTAATTTCCTTTGGCTTCAGATTTGAAACATGGTGTCCAGGGGTCAAAGATGGTCACTTGTGCTTTGTTAACTTACTGCTTCGTCATCGATGAAGGAGGCATCTGGGGCAATTTCCTGGGGTGGGACCAGGGCCGGGTCCTGTGCAGGATAGTAGCCACCACTGTAATAATCCTGCAGCCAAACAGGAAAGAAAAACACACCAACTGAGGGCACAGTCGGAGAGGGGAAGGTAAGGTCTGTCCAGAAATGGAAAATCATCATCAAAGAGGCAGTGGTGAGATATCCACACTACAGCTTCTTCAAACAGACCAGTTAAAGGCATAGATCCCAAGGACCTACCTATAACTCAAGAACAGTCCCTACAGCTTTTCTCATCTACACTATCCAGACAGATGGATATTTTTTAGGAAAGGGTAACAAGAAATAAAAACTGTCTCTCCTGCTTCAGTCTATACCTTACTCCCTCAGCTACTTCCTAAGAGCGACTCTCACCCCTTACCTCTACCATGCCCTCAGCCCTGCTCCTCCTGCTCATAAGACCCCAGTGAGCTACGATGCGAGCAGGGACAAGAAGGCATATGTCATGCCATTCCTGCTCCTCATTCTAGTTTGGTCCCATGGATACAGGGAAACAGTCTAAACGGGGTGGGGAGGCTATAGATCTCTGATTTAATATAACCACTATTAGGATACAATGAAACTTACAAAGCTGGGAACAAAGCAGGTTTATTTACCAGATTTTTAGTTCAGGAATCTCATGATTCCCCTTAGAGGTGAGTGGCCCAGATGTTGTTGCAGATCCTAAAGAAGAGGAGGGTGAAGGCAAGGGCAAGGCCCCTGCTTGGCCAAGTCAGGCAGCCACAGGGCCAATAAACTGTTTCCTCCAAGGGCCTACACTTTTTCCTAATTCTTCCACTTCATCTTAAACTCCAAGAAATGCCCCTCTAAGAATATTCATTTTATGATGAGCTAAATGAAAATAGGTTTAATATTCACTACATAAAAATAATATATAAAAATCCAGAGCAATTAGAGTATGGATTTTTTTAAAATGGTATTCACAATAAGATACATTTAAATTTCAGAGTCCCCTAGTGTATTTAAAGTGCTTTAATTTACATAGATTATCTCAATGGTGTTTATAACTGCACATAGAATTCTAATTTGTTATTCAATTTAAATAGCATCTTTTTTTTTTTCTGCTAAAGAGTTAAAAACACTATCTTTCTCCATCCTTCTTTTTTTTTGTTTGTTTTTTGAGATGGAGTTTCGCTCTTGTTGCCTAGGCTGGAGTGCAATGGTGCCACCTTGGCTCACTGCAACCTCCGCCTCCTGGGTTCAAGTGATTCTCCTGTCTCAGCCTCCCATGTAGCTGGGATTATAGGCGCATGCCACCATGCCCAGCTAATTTTTGTATTTTTACTAGAGATGGAGTTTCATCATATTGGTCAGGCTGGTCTCAAACTCCTAACCTCAGGTGATCCACCCACCTTGGCCTCCCAAAGTGCTGGGATTACAGGCGTGACCCACCGGGCCCAGCCTATCTTCCTCCATCCTTCTAACAACAACCTTAAGGGCAGATATACTATCTCTGCTCAGCCTATATGAAACAACAAGGCTTAACAGCAAAGATTTAGGAAACACAATTGTTTTCAAAGTATTTGGTCAGAACAGGTTCTCCACAAAGCCCTCCCTCTTCACTCATGCCCGGATTGAAAACAGTAACACTGACCATTCAGAGAATCACAGTGGTTGAAGAGACTTAAGTCTTCCAACCATCCCAGGCCAGCAGTTTTTAAACTTGCTGAAGCTGCCCAGTTATGGGGCCAGCAAGCTGCCTCTGTTCAACTCCACCACTGGTGCCAGGTCCCCCAGCTCCTGCTCCTAGGAGCCCTCTACATCTTGGGAAGCTCTGACTGCTGGGAATTATCTCTTAAACCTACTTACAACCTGGCATTCTATACTTTTACTCTCTGAGACCATACGGATCAAATCTAAATATCTCTTCCAAACAACAGGTGAATACAACATGAATAAAAAGTTACAATCAGCATTTATTGAACACTGACTATTTTCCAGGAACCACCATGCTAAACTAATGTAATTATTTTAGCAATGCTTTGAGTTGCTCTGATATCCCATTTTAACCTGAAGAACTTGAGACTGAGAGGCGGTTAAGTAACTTGCCCAAACTCAGCTTGAGATTCAAACCTCAAATCACGCTCATGATTCTCTTTATTCTTCTTTTTTTGGGGGGGTGGGGGGGTGGTGAGGGGATTCTCTTTATTCTTATTTTGCACTCAATCCTCCAGATTCCCTTCTTTCCTCTTTGGCCCCAACTGTCCCTTCCTGTTTTTCTCAATACTCCTCACCTCTAGAAACTCTTCTTAGACTAACTGCTATCTAGAAGTCTATGCCATAGATTCCCTTATCCTCATTATCCACATTTCAGGAAGCTATCTTGTAACTCCAAGATTAGATACCAGTCCTCTTCCGCCTTCCCTTCATACCTCTCATCAGCTCCCACAATCAGATTTTGTTTTCAACATAGACAGCTAAAACCTCAAAAGCACAGACAATAAAACCAAAAGTCGGCGGGGTACGGTGGCTCACACCTGTAATCCCATCACTTTGGGAGTCCAAGGCGAGAAGATCACCTGAGATCAGGAGTTCCAGACCAGCCTGACCAACATGGTGAAACCCAGTCTCTACTAAAAATACAAAAATTAGCCAGGCGTGGGGCAGGCGGGTATAATCCCAGTTACTCAAGAGGCCTGAGGCAGGAGAATCGCTTGAACCCGGGAGGTGGAGGTTGCAGTGAGCCGGGATCACACCACTGCACTCCAGCCTGGGTGACAGAGCAAGACTCCATCTCAAAAGTAAAAAAAATTAAAAATTAAAAATAGGCAGGGTGCGGGAGCTCACGTCTGTAATCCCAGCACTTTGGGAGGCCCAGGTGGGCAGATCATTTGAGGTCAGGAGTTCAGGTCCAGCCTGGCCAACATGGTGAAACCCCATCTCTACTAAAAATACAAAAAAAATTAGCCGGGCGTGGTGGCACATGCCTGTAATCCCAGCTACCCAGGAGACTGAGGCAGGAGAATCGCTTGAACACAGGAG
>NW_012104454.1:1208444-1221351 GCF_000951045.1 Mandrillus leucophaeus | reverse complement strand
TGCACCACTGCACTCCAGCCTAGGCGACAGAGCGAGATTCCATCTTGGGGGAAAAAACAAAACAAAACAAAAAAACACACACACACAACCAAACTTCGACAAATGGCACTATATTAAACCAAAAAGCTTCTGCATAGCAAAGGAAACAACAGAATGAAGAGACAACATGTAGAACGGGAGAAAATATTTACAAACTATCCATCTGACAAGGGACTACATTGTGGAATATACAAGAAACTCAAACTTAACAATTAAAATAATAATAATTTCATGAAAAAGTGGGCAAAGGATCTGAATAGACACTTCTCAAAACAAGTAATAGAAACGGCCAAGATCTATATCTTTAAATGCTCAACATCACTAATTATCAGGGAAATACAAATCAAAACTACAATGAGATACCATCTCACACCAGTCAGAATGGCTATTATTGCAAAGTAAAAAAATAACAGATGCTGGCAAGGTTGTGGAGAAAACGAGAACACTTATACACTGGGGATGGGAATGTAAATTAGTTCAGCCACCATGGAAAGCAGTTTGGAGATTTCTCAGAGAACTTAAAACAGAGCTACCATTCAACCCAGCAACTCCATTACTGGGTATATACCTAAAGGAATATAAATTCTTCTACTGTAAAAACACATGCACACATTTCATCACAGCACTATTCGCAATAGCAAAGACACAGAACCAACCTACATGCCCATCAACAGTGGACTGAAAAAAGAAAATGTGGTACACATATACTATGGAATACTACGCAGCCATAAAAAAAGAACAAAATCATGTCCTTTGCAGCAGCATGGATGGAGCTGGAAGCCATTAAGCAAATTAACACAGAAACAGAAAACCAAATACCACGTTTTCACTTATAAATGGGAACTAAATACTGAGTACACATGGACACAAGGAAGGGAACAATAGACACCAGGGCCTACTTGAGTGTGAAGGGTGAGGATCAAAAACTACCTATTACGGCCAAGTGTGGTGGCTCACACTATAATCCTATCACTTTAGGAGGCTGAAATGGACAGATCACTTAAGGCCAGAAGTTTGAGACCAACCTGGTCAAATGGTGAAACCCGTCTCTACTAAAAATACAAAAATTAAATTAGCAGGCATGGTGGAATGTGCCTGTAGTCCCAGCTATTAGGGAGGCTGAAGAGGGAGAATTGCTTGAACCTGGGAGGTAGAGGTTGCAGTGAGTCAAGATCGTGCCACTGCACTCCAGCCTGGGCAACAGAACAAGACTCCATCTCAAAAAATATAAAATACAAATACAAAAATCAGCGGGGCGTGGTAGTGGTGGCACACACCTGTAGTCCCAGCTACTCGGGAGGCTGAGGCAGGAGAATCACTTGAACTCAGGAGGCAGAGGTTGCAGTTGAGCCAAGATTGCACCACTGCACTCCAGCCTGGGCAACACAGATTCTCTCTCAAAAAAAAAAAAAAAAAAAAATCTGTACACCAAACCGCTGTATCATGCAATTTACCCACGTAACAAACCTGTATACGTACCTTCTGAACCTAAAATAAAGGTTAGGAAGAAAAAAACAGATATATATATATATATCAATCACAAATATGTACAAATATTATGGATCAATAAACAATAAATAGATTGTTTTCAAAATAAAGGTGTCATTTATGTGGTTCACCCTGTCAGACTTCAAGACTTGGGCAATTTAGATTAATATGGTTCAGAATACAGGTATGTTCTGCGGCCTAATAAATTAAGCCAAAGTGACACCACAGAGGCTGTATCACTAGCTCAAAGCTCTCCTTGACCACCATGTTCCAATATTCCCTCACCTGCCCTCTGTGCCTCCTACCCACCTGATAATAAGCACCAGCAGCATTGGCATCGCCATACGTGGAAAACTGATTGTAGCTGTAGTCATCCCCAGGCTTAGGCATCCAAGGGGCCCCACTTGAGCCTGCTGCCATCTTGAATTCAAGGGGGGCATTGGCTGCATCGTCCTGGAAAGCCGGCTCTGGTTCCGTGCCTGGAGGCAGCTCTTCAGGGACAGTGGGGATGGGGTAAGGGTATGGCTCAACTCCAGGTGGCTCGGCCTTTTCAGGGAGGGAGAAAAAGTTTTCGGGGGCTACTTCCTCATCACTGTCGTCTTCCTCCTGTGTGATCTGCTTTGTCACCTGCAGGGCAGCACTCTTGGCAGCAGCCTTGATAGCAGAGGGCGATGGAGTGGTGGTTGTGGTGCCCACAACAGGGGCAAGAGAGGAAGTCTTGGTCTTAGAAGCCAGTCTGGAGGGCTTAGTATCAGGGGAGCCATCCGAGGGTTTGCGGGAGAAGGCATGGGGCAGGAGCAACCTGTTAGTCTCTTTCACAGTCAGGTTTTTAGGTTGGGGAAGCAAGGCAGACAAACCAGTCCCCTCGCCGGATCCCTGGTGAGCCCAGGTTTGGGGTAGGAGGCAAGAAAGATGACAAGTGAGATTTTATGTACTAGCAACACCAAAAACAACAATTACAGATAAGTTCTCTAGCCTAAAGTCTTACCAGCCCTTGTTTCCTCCTTACTTCCATCCACTCAGACCACCCAATCTGGGCTTGACTCCTGCTACCTCAGACCTTTCTGCGGGCTGCTTCTCCCAAGGTGAGGTATCATTCTTCTTCCTTCCATCCCAACCCAGCTCCACTGCCCTCTTCCACAGAGCGAGCCTTCCTCAACTCTGTGTCTTCAACAAATACGATGCTCTTAACCTCACATCATCCTTCCTCCCAAAAAGCCCAGGTCTCTCCAGCTCATCACTCAACCTCTCTCCATGTCCTGAAGGGACCTCTTAACACAAGAGCCCTCGCATTCCTTCGGAACACTACCCAAAATCAGGAACCAGGCTCTGTCCAAAAGAGACATTCATACTGCTGCCAGAAGTTCCCTCCCGGCCAGGCGCAGTGGCTCATGCCTGTCATCCCAGCACTTTGGGAGGCTAAGGTGGGCAGATCACGAGGTCAGAAGCTCCAGACCAGCCTGGCCAACATACTGAAGGCCCGCCTCTACTAAAAATACAAAAATTAGCCGGGCGTGGTGGCGGGTGCCTATAATCCCAGCTGGGCCCTGTAATCCCAGCTACTTGGGAGGCTGAGGCAGGAGAATTGCATTGAACCCAGGAGGCGGAGGTTGCAGTGAGCCAATATCATACCACTGTACTCCAGCCTGGGTGACAGAGTGAGACTCCGTCTCAAAAAATAAAATAAATAAATAAATAATAGTCCCTTTGCCTAATCAAGGGAGAAAGCTAACCCTGAGCAAGACCCCTCGGCAGTGCTAATGGTGCCTTAGAAAGACTGGAGGCCCAGCACGCTCAACAAGGAAGCAGTGAGTCCAGAGACTGCAAGGTGCCTCACACAGCTTTTTCCAGCCCTTTAAATTGCTCTCCTTGTCACCATCCCCAGAGCACAGGAAACAGGATTTCCTTTGTCTTTTCTTTCCCCCCTTAGATAGGAACCTGAAGCCTCAGTGTGGATGGAGCAGCTCCCTCAGGACTTAAGTGCTAAAGGTATTTTTTTTTTTTTTTTTTTTTAGTCGGAGTCTTGCTCTGTCACCCAGGCTGGTGTGCAGTGACATGATCTCAGCTTACTGCAACCTCCACCTCCCAGGTTCAAGCAATTCTCTGCCTCAGCCTCCCGAGTAGCTGGCATTACAGGGGCCCAAACCATGCATGCCTGGCTAATTTTTGTATTTTTAGTAGAGACGGGGTTTTACCATCTTGGCCAAGCTGGTCTTGAACACCTGACCTGTGATCCACCCCCTCGGCCTTCCAAAGTGCTGGGATTACAGGCGTGAGCCACAGCGCCTGGCCTAAGGGTATTTTTCAGTTACAACCATAGAATCCTACATTAGCTGACTGAAAGGGTTTTTGTAAGATCATCTTCAGTTCTTTTCAGACTTACTCAGCTTGCAAATTTCCCTAATCTAAGACATTACTGCTTTTTACAAAAATATGTAATTTTAGCATGTTTAGTGCCATCATACATACAGAGGTAGTTTTGTCAGCCAGAAATGAGTATATATATGCTGCATTTTTTTTAATCTGAAGAAAGTCCCCTACCCTACCCAAGGAAGGCCCTATAGATGTGGCATATTAGCTTGTTAATGCCAGAGTCAAGCATTTAACTTTTGATCTGTAAGCTAATTGGCCCAGCCCATTCAGAGTTCCTATTACCCAAAATAATCTCTGATTCTGCTTTCTCTATGCTAAAAGGCCAGCTTGGCCTAACTGTAGAGCTGAGGGAAATGACAATTGGAAAAACAGAATGGATATGGTCACTGTGTCACTGTCTTAGAGTACCTGTGTACTCCAGCCTTCTCAGCCAAGAAATGCCCAGAGTGAGTAAGACATTTGAGTCAAGCCACACACAACTGCTCATCTGGAGAGTGGGCTCTTCTTGCTGTGTGTGTGTTCACAAATTTGGGTTAGTCCAGCCTGGTGGCACCCAGGGGCTCCAGTTCATAGAAACCAGACTGAGGTATGGGGCAGAGCACACCCTCAGGCTACCTTTGAAGTGTCTGACTTATCAGATATCTGGGGTCATGGCTACAACACTTTGCAATCCTAGGTCCCCACTCTGCCTTAAGAGCTCACAATTCCTCTGTCTACTCATTTCTTCCTACCACCTGGAAGACTGTTCTTTACAGTCTTTAGTCTTACAGTGCGGGCGCCTTCTGAGCCAGTCCACCTCCTCCAGGAAGCTATCCTGGTAACAGGACTGCCTTTGCTCAGTCTCAGCATGCTAGCGTCATCCATGACTCCTTTTTCATCCACTATAAATGCAAACACCAGCCTCACCAGTTATCTTTCTAACTTCCACACAACTACGTCCTTCTAAGACCGCTCAGAGGTGGAAGCAACATTTAACCGAGTCAGGAGAAGGGGCAGCTTCGTACCATATACTTGAATCACACTATTTTATTTATTTTATTTTATTATTTATTTACTTATTTATTTATTTATTTTTGACAGAGTCTTGCTCTGTTGCCCAGGCTGAAGTGCAGTGGCACAATCTCAGCTCACTGCAACTTCCGTCTCCCGGGTTCAAGCGATTCTCCTGCCTCAACCTCCCAAGTAGCTGGGACAACAAGCACCCGCCACCACACCTGGCTAATTTTTGTATTTTTAGTATAGACCATGTTGGTCAGGCTGGTCTCAAACTCCTGACCTCAGGTGATCTGCCTGCCTGGACCTCCCAGTGTTGGGATTACAGGTGTGAGCCACCGTGCCAGGCAAGACAGCCACTTTATACGATCAACATCAGGTTAGAATATATAAATCACCAAGTGTGGAAGGAATGGGAAGAAACTCCTGGGGGCCAGCATAATGGTACTGAGATGAGGGGAAACAGAAGCAAACAGCAGGGAAATCATCTACTAGCACTGTCTTGTTGAGGACTTCTGGTTTCAATTACAAGGAGCTAAGTGCAGCAGTTAAGAGCTTGGACTCAATACTGGTCAGGCGCGGTGGCTCACGCCTGTAATCCCAGCACTTTGGGGAGGCCGAGGTGGGCAGATCACCTGAGGTCGGGAGTTTGAGACCAGCCTGACCAACATGGAGAAACCCCGGCTCTACTAAAAATGCAAAATTAGCCAGGTGTGGTGGCGCATGCCTGTAAACCCAGCTACTCAGAAGGCTGAGGCAGGAGAATCACTTGAACTAGGAGGAGGAGGATATGGTGAGCCGAGATCACGCCATTGCACTCCAGCCTGGGCAACAAGAGAGAAACTCCGTCTCAAAAAAAAAAAAAATTGTCAGATTGCCTGAGTCTGAATCCCAGCTCTGCCCATACTAGTTGTCTGATCTTAGGCAAATTCCTCGTTTCCTCATATGTAAAACAGGGATGATAATACTATGACTTAGGCACTATCATGAGGATGAAATCAATTAAATGCTAGTAAAGCACTTAGAACAGTGCCCAGTACACAGTAAGTGCTATTTAAATGCTTATTTTCTAGGTTAAAAATAAGATAGGGAGAAGACAGACAATTTTAACATCATTTTGACTAATCCACTTATTCTACCCTCCCTAAATAATCCTTTTACACTATATGTAATGAACTGAATTGAGTTACAATTCATCTCCCTACCACTGCCTGTCTTCCAGGAAAGGTAATACCAGCATGTTAAAGCCAGGAACAGAGTGGAGAGGGTATAGATGCACAAGATCTGAAGTTATAAAGAAAAGCAAAGCCAAACCTAAATAGTCCTCAAATATCTGTGTTTGCTCTAAACCTAATTTGAAAACTGCTGGGTGCTCTAAGTTCTGTCTTTGAGAAAATAATACAGGAAGAGAAAAAAAAATGGTTTATGTCACAACGCTTACCTGAAGGATAGTTTTCTTCTTTGTGGGTTCATCTTCCTCAGAATCTGACTAAGAGAAAAAGAAATGAAGTAAGGCCTCACTGTTTCAGGACAGTAAAGGAAACACATTAAATAAAGCACATAGGAAGGGTTGGACAACAGAGGCCATCTTGTCTGTGCCCCACCTCTGTCAGAGGTACACTCACCCCAGGCCCAGTGAAACAACACAGCTCCCTTCCTGATCTCAAACAGCTTCAGAGAAATCGGGGTATGCCTTGGCCTCCCTTGATTACTCAATTCCCCTGCCCTCGCAGACCTGTTGCACAGCCTTTTTGGCATCAATTTCTTTTCTGTTAAATTAAAACTATCTCCTCCCATTTGGTCCTTGGTGGAAAGGAAAAGCTATACCCATTCTTCTTCCTATAATTCTGTCCACTAGAAGATGAATGGGAATTGGCCTACAATTTCACCCAATCTCAGCTTCACTTTTAAAACCACTTATATAGACTACATAACCACAAAGCTGGGGAACTCCAGTGGGATTGAGTGGTGTGTTAACTACTCCTCTATGAGGCATTAAAGGTCAAAGCCATTGGAGAAATCCATTCCCTCTCCAAGTATGATCTATTGTCTGACACAGTTGTTCATGCCCAGGAAGAAAGCAGGCAAATGATGATCGTAAGGATCTGGGGCAAGACAGAAGGTCATCTGTGTTATCCTTCTGACTCATCAGGATTGTTTCTAAGACAAGCTCTCATGCTGAAAAATAGCTAAACTTTTAGCTCAATCTCAGTTCCTTGGCATCTTCAAGTCAAGGAGAACCACAAGGCATACGAATAGCAAGCTTTAACCTTTTTATTTTAAAAAATTATTCCCCCAGCCATGAAACTTAAAGCTTTCCATTTGTTCCCAGGGCCTTGGTTTGGATATCTGTAAATAAAAAAGTGATTAGGCAAGAATTTCAGATCCTATTCATCTCCAAGATTCTGTGAGAACTCAAATCCTCTGCTGTTCTATACTCGCGCTCATATCTCACAAGTTCCTTTTTGAATTTACCTGTTCCAAGGATCTTTCAATCATAATTACCTATTATATTCAAGACACTGTGCTAAGTACTGTACACAGCATTTCCTAACCAGTGTCCCAGGCAGGGCTTGGCCAGCTAGAGTCCTAGACCACTAGTCTCAGTCTGGACCATTTCCCTCAGTGTGCTTCAAAGATTCCCTGTGTGTGCCATGATATGAAAAAAGTACCTGCCCTCAAAGAATTTACAATCCAGTAAGAATAATAGGTACCCAAATTACTGTAATAAAAGGCAGTACAAGGCCGGGCACAGTGGCTCACACCTGTAACTCAGCACTTTGAGAGGCCAAGACAGGTGGATCACCTGAGGTCAGAAGTTTGAGACCACCCTGGCCAACATGGTGAAACCCTGTCTCTACTAAAAATACAAAAATTAGCTGGGCAAAAATTAGGTGGTGGGCGCCTGTAATCCCAGCTACTCGGGAGGCTGAGGCAGGAGAAATGCTTGAACCAGGGAAGCAGAGGTTACAATGAGCCAAGATCTTGCAATCCAGTCTGGGTGACAGAGCAAGACTCTGCCTCAAAAAACAAAATAAAATAAAAATAAAGGGCAGTATAAGATAAGAGCACGAAGTATGGTTCAAACATCCCCTCAATTAGTACTACCATTAAGGAAAACTGTATGGAGGTGCCTTAAGAAAACTAAGAATATAAATTTAGTCAGGCGTGGTGGTACACGCCTGTAGTCCCAGCTACTCAGGAGGCTGAGGTGGGTCACCTGAGCCTAGGAGGTCAAGGCTGCAGCGAGCCGTGATCATGTCACTGCATTCTACCCTGGGCGACAGAGTGAGAACTTGTCTCAAATACTAAATAAAAATAATAAAAATTTTTAAAAAATTAACAATAGAATTTACCATATGACAGTGTGGCACGGTGGCTCGCGCCTGTAATCCCAGCACTTTGGGAGGCCAAGGCGGGAGGATTGCTTGAGCCCAGGAGTTTGAGACCAGCCCAAACAACACGGTGAAACCCCGTCTCTACTAAAAATACAAAAGATTAGCTGGGTGTGGTGGCACATGCCTGTAATCCCAGCTACTCGGGAGGCTGAGGCAGGAGAATCGCTTGAACCCGGGAGGCGGAGGTTGCAGTGAGCCGAGATCATGCCACTGCACTCCAGCCCAGGCGACAGAGTGAAACTCTGTCTCAAAAATATAAATAAATAAAAATGCAAAAGTTAGCCAGGCGTGGTGACATGTGCTTCTCAGGAGGCTGAGGTACAAGATTGCTTGAACCCAGAAGGCGGAGGTTGCAGTGCGCTGAGATTGTGTCACTGGACTCCAGCCTGGGTGACAGAGCAGACTGTCTCAAAAAACAAAAAAAGAAAAAAAAATTAGACCAGGCATGGTGGCTCACACCTGTAATCCTAGCACTTTGGGAGGCCAAAATGGGAGAATCACTTGAGGCCAGGAGTTTAAGACCAGCCTGGTCAACACAATGAGACCCCCACCTCTAATTTTTTTTTTTTTTTTTTTAAGATGAAATAGAAAATAAAAGAAGGACCTCACTCAGAAATTTTTTACAAAATAAAAATAAATAAAAATTTAAAATAGGCCCAGTCCAGTGGCTTACACCTGTAATCCCAGCACTTTGGGAGGCCAATGAAGGCAGATCACTTGAGGTCAGGAGTTCGAGACCAGCCTGGCCAATATGGTGAAACCTCAGCTCTACAAAAAATACAAAAATTAGCTGGGCATGATGGCAGGCACCTCTGCCTGTAGTCCCAGTTACTCGGGTGACTGAGGCAGGAGAATTGCTTGAACCCAGGAAGCGAAGGTTACAGTGAGCACCAAGCTTGCACCACTGCACTCCAGCCTGGGTGATGGAGCGAGACTTGGTCTCAATAATAATAATAATACTACAAATTTTTAAATTTTTAAAATTAAAAATTAGCTGGGCATGGTGATGCACATCTGTGGTCCTAGCTACTAGGGAGGCTGAGGTGAGAGGATCGCTTGAGCCTGGGAAGTGGAAGTTATAGTGAGCCAAAATTACAATGGTAAAAGAATGTACTTCATAGAAGCAGAGCACAATGGTGGTTACCACTGAGGAGATGATGGTCAAAGGGTACAAAATCTCAGACAGGAAGAAGAAGTCTGAGGGTATTTTTGAGATCTATTGCACAGTATGGTGAATATAGCTAATAATAGTGTATTATACATTTCAAAACTGCTGAGAGTGAATTTCGAATGTTCTCACCACAAAAAAAAAAAATAATAATAAGCATTTGAAGTGACAGCTATATTAGTTTAATTATTCTGCAGTATTCATAATTCTTAATATCATCGTGTATCCTATAGGTACAATGATAAATTGTCAACTTACAATAAAAATGTTGCATCCCCTTAAAGAATCTCCTGTTTGTATTTGTGCTTCCTTTCATGTAAGTCCTTCCCCTTGTCACTCCCACCCCTCCCATATCACTGCCACCTCTCATTCTGTTACCAATCTGCGTTCTGTACTTCCTGACTCAAAACTTCTGAGAAGTCTCTCTGATGAATCTCACCTTGCTCCTTTTCACTAGGTGTCCCTACATCACTCATTTGTTTAGGGTGGCATCATATTAATTCGGGTTCATTTGTGCCTGCTCTGTAAACATTACATTTTTCACATATATTCTTGCCTTCACTCTGATGGCAAAGGGTATTTCTTTTTTTTTTTCTTTCTGTTTTTTTGGGTTTTTTTTGAGACAGAGTTTTGCTCTTGTTGCCCAGGCTGGAGTGCAATGGCGTGATCTCGGCTCACTGCAACCTCTGCCTCCCAGGTTCAAGCGATTCTCCTGCCTCGGCCTCCCTAGGAGCTGGGATTACAGGCGTGTGCCACCACGCCCAGCTAATTTTGTATTTTTAGTAGAGACGGGGTTTCTCCATATTGGTCAGGCTGGTCTCGAACTCCTGACCTCAGGTGATCCCCCTCCTCGGCCTCCCAAAGTGCTGGGATTACAGGCGTGAGCCACCGGGCCCGGCCCAGCAAAGGGTATTTCTTATAGTTGAATACTTCCTCCCAGTAGTCAGTACACAATGAGTTTAATTACTAACTGCTATCAAATATATATATATATTTTAAACCCGTAAGGGAAATCCGTCTTGGTATCTAAATGTGGGGGATAAAGGAAAGGGTGGCAAAGGAAAGCACAACCATCTACCAAGTGCTTCCTATGTATCAGGCAATTTACTCATTTTTCATTCAATCCTTATAACATTTCAAAGTAGGCATTATTATCATCTCAACCTTATGGTAAAGAAAGTAAGGCTCAGAGAGATAAAATAGGATGGGGCAGAACCAGGATCAGAACCAGTTCTGGTGCCCGTGCTTTTGTGGGAACACCACACTGAGCTGTCTGCTGCCAGGTCTGAGATTCACACTCACTAGATCCCACATGACACAGCTGAGAGAGCATGAGGCACAAAATCAGAAGCACTGGTTTGAGTCTCAGCTCTGCCCCTTACTGGCTGAGGGATCCCGCTATTTAACTTTCCCAAGACTAAGGTGCAAATAATACTTACCCATATCACAACCACAGGAGCTACTGTCAGTGAAAATGATACAAACTAAAATTCTAAACAAAGTTCAAGAAGTATTATTTTATCTGGTTTGCCAAGATATCAAACTCACCCAAGAAAAGACTTAAGCACCTGGCACCTAAGCATTTTCCACCTTTTCTCTCTGTTCTAAACTAACTCTCACTGCCCCTTATAGACTCCTGACCATCTCTCTTGTCTTTTGACCATAAAGACTTATCTCCTTTCTGGCAGACCACACAGAACCACCTCACTATGGGGTATACAAGGTTTTCATGGAGTCCCCAAATACGTTTTAACTTTGACATCCTTAGGCAACAGGTCCAATGGCAACAATCTGAAATAAACAAATTTCATCCAAATTTAAGATGATTACATTTATAAAACTATACAAGCATATTCTTATTTTTCAGATCCTTTGAAAAACAAAAAGTGGCTACTCTGAGACTGTAGCAGGCAAAATGCCCCACAGCTAATAGAATTGAAGGCCTGATCCACGGTGGAAAGAAAATTCAATTTCTCTGTAAATGTCACAGATCGTTTCCATTATACTGACAACCTGAGTTTATAGTTTAAAAGCACACACAAAAAAAACCTGTACAAAGACTTCGCAACAGTCTATTTCTAGATTTAGAGGATTGCTATGGCTACTCACAATCACTCTTCTCTTTGAACACCTTTTTCCCTTAAGACATGGTCTTGCTCTGCTGTGCCCAGGCTGGAGTAGAGTGGCACAATTACAGCTCACTGTAACCTTAAACTCCTGGTCTCAAGCAATCTTCCTGCCTCAGCCTCCCAAGTAGTTGGGACTACAGACACTTGCCCACCATGCTCAGCTATTTTATTTTTTTAATTTTTTTGTAGAGATAAAAGGCAGGGTCTCACTCTGTTGCCCAGGCTAGTCTCAAACTCCTGTCCTCAAGCAATTTACCTGCCTTGGCCTCCCAAAGTGTTGGGATTGCAGGCATGAACCACTGCACCCAGCCCAAACATCTTATATAAAACTTCTACTGACCCCTATTATAAATAATCTCATGACACACCATAAACGACAGACTCCCTGAAACAGAACACTAAAATAACAACTTCAAAAATGAGGCAAAGCGGGGATGGCCAGGCACAGTGGTTCGCCCCTATAATCCCAGCATTTGGAGAGGCCCAGATGGGAGGATTGCTTGAGCCCAGGAATTCGAGACAAGTCTGGGCACTGTAGACAGACTTCATCTCTACCAAAAAATTTTAAAAATTAGCTGGGCATGGTGGCTCATGCCTGTAATCCCAGCACTTTGGGAGGCCGAGGTGGGCAGATCACAAGGTCAGGAGTTCGAGACCAGCCTGGCCAATATGGTGAAACCCCATTCTCTACTAAAAATACAAAAATTAGCCGGGGATGGTGGCGGGCGCCTGTAGTCCCAGCTACTCAGGAGGCTGAGTCAGGAGAATCGCTTGAACCCGGGAAGTGGAGGTTGCAGTGAGCCAAGATTATGCCACTGCATTCCAGCCTGGGTGACAGATGGAACTATGTCTCAAAAAAAAAAAATTTAAATCAGCCATGGGCCTATACTCCCAACTACTCAGAAGGCTGAGGTGGGAGGACTGCTTGAGCCAAGGAGGTCAAGGCTGAAGTAAGCTAAGATTGTGCCACTACACTCCAGGCTGGGCAACAGAGCAGGACCCTGTCTCAAAAAAAAAAAAGGAAAGAAAAATGAGGCAGGAGGATCACTTGAGCCCCAGGGGTTTGAGGCCAGCCCAGAGAACATCATAAGACCCCCATCTCCACAAACAAAAAAATTCTTTTCTTTTTTTTTTTTGTGAGACAGAGTCTCGCTCTGTGGCCCAGGCTGGAGTGCAGTGGCACGATCTCAGCTCACTGCAAGCTCCGCCTCCTGGGTTCACACCATTCTCCTGTCTCAGCCTCCCAAGTAGCTGGGACTACAGGCGTCCACCACCACGTCCGGCTAATTTTTTGTATTTTTAGTAGAGACGGGGTTTCA
>NW_012104454.1:1202383-1203528 GCF_000951045.1 Mandrillus leucophaeus | reverse complement strand
CCGTCTCAAAAAAAAAAAAAAAAAAAACACACCTTTTGAGGAACTGCCAACCTGTTTTCCTCAGGAGTATATTAAATGGAGGTTGTGGAGTCAGCTTCTAGAGAGTGCTAAAGACCAGCAAATGGCCATCTGAGTGGGTCTGTGCCATTAGATCAAGGAAGAAGGGCAATGCTAGAAACACCGAAGCATCCAGGGCTGAGAGTGTCCTCGGCCACAACAGGCACACATTGGTTTTGAGAAACAAACTGTTGAGTTTGTTAATAAGAAAGTACTGTATTTCTTCTTGGCCTCACGAGAACCTGAGCCTCAATGGCCACCACTGTCCTCTCTGTTCCAGCTGCCAAGAGTGACAAGACGCACATACCCCGAGATTGCTGAGCAAGAACGGAAACAGACATTTTCCATTAAGCTAGGTCCTGTGGGATCTGCTAATCTATCAGAGCCTCATTCCCCATGGCAGCCTCTCTCTTATCTTCCCAGGCTCTGGCTCTGAGACACTCCCTCTCCAAAAAGCAATCACTAGCTGCCAGGACTAAAAGCCAAGGAGGAAATAACCCAAGAACAGACGCCCCCTGAGCCCCACACCTGGGGACTCCAAACCCTAATCATTACTATTATCCCCATTTGCTAGATTCATCAACCTTTTTTACTCTTAAGTCTCAAGTACCTGCTGCTAGGATACCGTTTTCACTCCCATTTTTGCACTCCTCATTTGTATTGCTTTCTGCTTTCTGGCTGCCCCAGGCTCTTCCTTCTATGTTTTCAATAGACACCCCGATAAACACAACAAATCTCATCCAGGTTCAAATACAATCGCAGCTACCCACAGACTGTGTGTTTTCAGGCAAATCACCTCTGTTCTCTAAACTTCTGATTTCTTCTTTATAAACTAAAGGTAAGTGTCAGACATTAAGCAGGTGTCCCACACATATAAGCACACTCTCCCTTCCCTTTAGCTAGGGCTAAAACTTAGCTAAATCCACTGCAGGCAATTCTTATTTGGTTACTAGAAGTGACAAAAATTAGTGAAATATGTCTCACAGCTTCAAATTTTCTACTATCTGGGTAAACAATCTGAAAGTGGTGATAGGCCGGGCGCGGTGGCTCAAGCCTGTAATCCCAGCACTGTGGGAGGCCGAGGCGGG
>NW_012104454.1:1198905-1200098 GCF_000951045.1 Mandrillus leucophaeus | reverse complement strand
TTTTTTTGAGATGGAGTTTCACTCTGTCACCCAGGCTGGAGTGCAGTGGCGCGATCTTGGCTCACTGCAACCTCTGTCTCCCCGGTTCAAGCAATTCTGTGCCTCAACTTCCCGAGTAGCTGGGATTACAGGCATGCGCCACCACGCCCAGCTAATTTTTATATTTTTAGTAGAGACAGTGTTTCACCATCTTTGCCAGGCTGGTCTTGAACTCTTGACCTCGTGATCCACCCGCCTCGGCCTCCCGAAGTGCGGGGTTTACAGGCATGAGCCACCATGCCCCGCAAAAAAGTTTTTTAAAAACATAGCCAGGTACAGTAGCACATTACCGTGGTCCCAGCTACTGGGGAGACTGAGGCAGGAGGGTTGCTTGAGCCCAGGAGGTAGAGGCTGCAGTGAGCCATAATCAAGCCACTACATTCCAGCCTGGGCAACAGACTGAGACCCTGTCTCATTTTAAAAAAGAAAGAAAGAAAGAAAGAAAGAAAGAAACTCTGCACCCATTAAACAGTAACTCTTTATCCTCACCTCCCCCCAGCCCCTGGTAACTGTTATTCCACTTTCTGTCTCTATGAACTTGACTTTTCTAGGTACCTCATAGAAGTGGAACTATACAATATTTGTCCTTTTGTGACTGGCTTACTTTACTTAGCATAACGTCTTCAAGGTCCATCCATGTTGTAGCACGTATCAGAATTTCATTCCTTTTTAAGGCTGAATAATATCCTAATGTGTGCACATACCACATTTTATCTACTGTTGATGAACACTTGGGTTGTTGCCACCTTTGGCTACTGGGAGTATTGCTGCTATGAACACTGGTGTACAAGTATCTGTTTGAATCTCCACTTTTGATTCTTTTCACCTAGGAGTGAAATTGGTGGATCATCATTCTGTTTGTTTAACCTTTTGAGGGGGCTGGGCGCGGTGGCTCAAGCCTGTAATCCCAGCACTTTGGGTGGCCAAGACGGGCGGATCACGAGGTCAGGAGATCGAGACTAGCCTGGCTAACATGGTGAAACCCCGTCTCTACTAAAAAAATACAAAAACTAGCCGGGCGACGTGGCGGGTGCCTGTAGTCCCAGCTACCGGGGAGGCTGAGGCAGGAGAATGGCGTAAACCCGGGAGGCGGAGCTTGCAGTGAGCTGAGATCCGGCCACTGTACTCCAGCCTGGGCGACAGAGCAAGACTCC
>NW_012104454.1:1190327-1197520 GCF_000951045.1 Mandrillus leucophaeus | reverse complement strand
CTCAAAAAAAAAAAAAAGAAAAAAAGAAAGTGGTGATAAATACTAATCCAGATAATCCTAAAATTTCTGTGTGCTTTGGAATACGCATTATATGATAGAAAACTCTTCCAGCAGACTTATTCTTCTGATTTTGGTTTTTCATACGCTAGGGGAAGTCTGCCTCCCCTAAGCCTATGAAATCAACCAGTGTAGCTTGGGTCACAGCAAGAAGGGAAAAAGATGGGATGATTATCCATTCTATGGATCATTCCTAATTCCTCACAAAAATCAAAAACTGACTGAATTTAATTTTGGAATACACCTGGAGGGAGAATTTGGTACTACCCTGACTACAGATGATTGGGTAATATGACCCAAATCAAATCAACCAAATTCTCACTCCAGGAAAACCAGAATTGAGACAACCATCGTAGTTCAATCTGGACTGATCTCTAAAAGGAAAGAAATAAAAACCAAGGTGTGGGTGGCCATCTTTCACCTACAACAAAGGTTAAGAAGCTAATCCGCAGAGAAATAATGAATCAAGGCCAGGAGCAGTGGCTCACGCCTGTAACCCCAGCACTTTGGGAGGCCAAGGCAGGCAGATCAGTTGAGCCCAGGAGTTTGAGACCAGCCTTGGCAACATGGTGAAACTCCATCTCTACTAAAAATACAAAAATTAACCAGTCTCATAATCTGGTCTCAAAATAAATAAATAAATATATTAAAATTTAAAAATAAAATAAAATTTTTTAAAAAATGAATCAAATGTGCAAAGAACAGCTATGTAGAGATCCCCAACAGATCTCAGGTTCCTGATGCAGGTTCCTTCTGAGGTACCACAGTATATTTATGATGCATTACCATTTAGGGCCAGGCATGGTGGCTCACATCTGTAATCCCAGCACTTCGAGAGGCCAAGGCAGAAGGGCTGCTTGAGCTCAAGAGTTCAAGACCAGCCTGGGCAACATAGTGAGACAACATCTCCATTTATTTAAATAAGAAAAGAAAAAAAAAAAAACCATTTAAACTAGCTTGAGCTGGCTTCTAACAGTTGCAACAAATGAAATCTAATCCCCAATCTGCTCTGCCTTCCGTATTCCCTCAATAAATAGCAACACCAACCCCCAGCTGCCTGAGGCAAAATGCAGTGGGGGTCAACCTTGAATCCTCTCCTTAGTGTAACATCTAATCAATCCTCCAGTCTTACCACTTCCCCCTCCTAAATGTACCTCGATGCTCCAGTTCTCTCCATCCCCTAGTTCATCAACCAGGCCAACCAGCCTCTCACATTCTGCCAGTCTTGCTCCCTCCAAGTTTCTCACCACTCTGTGATCAGAGATTTCTTGCCTTTAAGGGGTCTTCACTACCCCCAAATAAGGTAGAAAGACCCTAGCATGGCATCCAAGGCCCATTATCTGGCCTCAGCCTCTCTCTCTCTAGCCCCATTCTCTCAGCACTCCCCACCCTCTCAAATGGTCCAGCCACTGTGCTTAACTCACCTGAGGTTCCCTGAAAGCGTTCTCCCTCTTTGTCCTCCAAGCTTTTATACATTGTTTCCTCTGCTGTGCTGCTCCCACACTACCCTTTCATCAGCCTTATCTCTGCTTAGACATCTCCCCCTAGAGGGCTCCCCAACCTCCCAAGACTAGACTAATGCCCACTAGGTGTACTCCAATGGCACCAGCTTATCGTGGTCCTTCTCTGCCTTTATCTAAAATCTATTTCCTTCTGTTTTCTCCAGTAGATCATAAGCTCCTTTTGGGCTGGGGCTATCATGTTCACTACTGTACATTCTTAGCTCCAGGTACAAAGAAAGAGCTCAATATCAATTGAATGAAATAGCTGAGAGTTAATTACTTCTAATTACTTCTACTTCACCACCAAACTCTAAAGGGAAATTATTTACTTAAGGAAACCTAATTCATTCTTTCAACTGTGTACTAAGAGCCTACTAAGTGTAAGACATAGAGCTCAGAACTGGAGGGGCTTAGAACTGGAGGGGCACAGCTCTTTTAAAGACAATGGTTGGCTGGCACGGTGGCTCACGCCTGTAATCCCAGCACTTTGGGAGGCCAAGGTGGTCAGATCACCTGAGGTCAGGAGTTCAAGACCTGCCTGACCAACAAGCAGAAACCCCAGTCTCTACCAAAAATACAAAATTAGCTGGGCGTGGTGGCGCACGCCTGTAATCCCAGGTACTCTACTCGGGAGGCTGAGGCAGGAGAATCGCTTGAACCCTGGAGGCGGAGGTTGCGGTGAGCCGAGATTGTGCCATTGCACTCTAGCCTGGGCAATGAACGAAACTACATCTCAAAAGATAAATAAAGACAAAGGTTACCCTCACCTGACCATCTTGAACATTCTTAGGCTACCTTTCTGCAGGAATTACGTGTTCCAAGAACAAAAAGACCAACTTGAACAGAACAAAAATGGGAAACTCAACCAGCAAGGGCTAGGACTTTAATTAGCCATGTCACTGTTCACTTCAGAAATTTAGTGAATGCTTACAAAGGAGGGAGTGTTAGGAGTCTTCAGAGTTTTCTGCCACCTCAGCCAACCTAAATGGCAGATTCTACATCCTCTCCCAACTTTCTATAATGCTGCCTTCACAGCGCTGGAAATGAGCCTTTCCATGTCCGTGTAGACTGTTTTTATTTGTCTCATTCAGGGATCCTTCCATGTTCCAGGTTAAATCAAAGCCAAGGTAAGTTTCCATGGAGCAATAAAAGGCTTTTTTTTGGATCCTAGACTTAGGATGACAGACTCTCAGGTGTGCAAGAAGCGGGAAATAAAATGGAAGAAAGTGACCAGGCGCGGTGGCTCACACCTGTAATCCCAGCACTTTAGGAGGCCAAGGCGGGTGGATCACGAGGTCGGGAGATCGAGACCATCCTGGCTAACACAGTGAAACCCCGTCTCTAATAAAAATAGAAAAAAATTAGCCGGGTGTGGCCGCAGGCGCTTGTAGTCCCAGCTACTGGGGAGGCTGAGGCAGGAGAATGGAGTGAACCCGGGAGGTGGAGCTTGCAGTGAGCCGGAGCTTGCAGTGAGCCGGAGCTTGCAGTGAGCCGAGATTGCGCCACTGCACTCCAGCCTGGGCAACAGAAGGAGACTCTGTCTCAAAAAAAAAAAAAAGGAAGAAAGTTTCCAACAAGATAGGGAGGGAAACTCTGCAACCTCCTTCCATGAAGAATCCATGTTGGAGTTCTTTCACTCATAAAACATCCATGGGAGTATTCAGTATGTGCCAGGCACTGTTGTAAGTACTAGGATTATAGCAGTGAATTTTTTTTTTAATCCCTGTCTTCATGGAGTTTATATACTAGTGGGAGGATAGATGATGTTAAGTGCAATGGAGAAAAATAAAACAAAGAGCAATGGGGAGAAGGAGGTTATAGGAGGTTGCAATTTAAATAACAGGCTAGGGAAGTCCTCACAGAAAACAGGCCTTTTAGGCCAAGTGAGGTGAGGGAGAGAACATCAGGATATCTGAGGGAAGAAATTTAAGGAACAGCAGGTTCAAAGAATGAAAATGGCTCCTAGGCAGAGCTGGGAGTCTGAAGAAAAGCAAAGGCAATAAATTTCTCTCTGGTAAGTAATTCTAAGCAGTTCCTGCTCCCAGGCTTAATCTCTTCTTTATCTCCAAAGCTCTCACTCCAGAAGAAGCCTTGTATTTTTCCACTGTCACATACAGAAACAGGTAAGACTCGCTGCCTCTTCTAGAAACAGTACCCAAGCATCCTAATTCACCTAGCTTTGACCATGGCTAAATGGTGAAAATGAGGCACAGATCTGAGGTTCAGAGAGACTGAACCTTAATCTTCACTCTGCCCTTTGCCAGGTAAACTCGTGCATGCTGGACACCTGTTTCTCATCTGTAAAACAATAGTATGTTACCTCCCAGAGCTCTGTAATAATTGAAAGAAAGGACCAATGAACGGCAAACGATCTGCACTCAACAAACATTCGATTTCTCCTCTAACTCCCCTCAAAAATAGAATCCAAGATTACTATCATTTTCCTCCAGGCCTGATGTTTTTGAGTTCAGAGGCAAGGAAAAGATTTGTCCCAGATGTTCGGCAAAGGTTCAGGAGCCCTGTCTCCTGTCATTCCTCAGGTGCCAGATTTCATCCTGTTCTCAGTAGGAGGAAAGGGGAAAAAGCCGGGCTGAGGTGAAGATGCAGAGGGGGAGCGGATCCAAGTGTCCCTAGGCCTGTCAGTACCAGGTGATGATGACATGTGACCTTCTGCAGGCAAGCCCAGCTTCAGGAAACCCACATGGGCAAACACCCAAACTCCCCGAAGTTGACCAACTTCAGCTCAATTAATCACATTATAAGAGGATTCCAGTGGCCTTGAATCCACGGATGTGTTTGTGGGAAGGAGTTCCGAAATCGCCACATGTCCCTCCTACCGCCGACTCAAACCCGATGGACAGTTTGGGGGTGCCTTCCCCGGATACTCACATCTCCCTTATGCAACTCCGGCGCCGCGATCTTCACGGGCTCTTTCCTCTTCTTTGGCTTGGGAAGCCCCAGCGGGGGGCCGGCACCGCCAATTGGAGGGGGCAGACTGAGGCCAGGGCCTCGGGGCGAGGGCAACCCCAATCCCAGTCCCTCCCCAACTCCCGCCGCTTCAGCCGGGCTCACGCCTGGAGGTGGGGGGAAGCCTCCCAGGCCGAAGGGCAAGGGGGGAGGAGGCTGAAGCCTGGGGTCTGCGGTGGGTGGGGGAAGCAACAGCGGCGGGGGAAACGCTGGGGCCAGCATCTGAGGGGGCGGAGGCAGCAAGGCCGGGCCCTTGGGCGCAGGGAGAGAAGCGAACAAGCCCCCTAAAGCGGGCCCAGATGTAGGGGCCACCGCCTCCTCTTCCTCCGGCTCGGGCTCAGCCTCATCCGGCTCGCTCTCATCGCTGCTGGCGTAAGCAACCAGCGACATGGCGCCTCCCGCGTTTGGGGCGCCCTTGCCGGCAGATGAGGCCTACTTGAGACCGGGGATGCCCGGAGGCCTAGTAGGCCCCGCCACCTGGCGGGGCGGGGAATCGAAAAGTCCGCCTGCTCCGTACTCTAGGGCTAGCCGCGGCAGAAGCTCATGGCTACGGCTGATTTCCACCGAATAAGGCGTCCCTCTTCACTTAAGCTCCTAGTCCCGGGCAACTACACACAGCTAATGGCCGCCGAGTCACTCCGCCTCCTCCTTGCCTCACCAATAGAGGAACTACAACTCCCAGAGAACACTTTGGACACAGCCTGATTCTTTGTCGCAGAGATCTCAGCGCAAGACACGGCGGGAGTTGGAGTCCGAGGAAGGATTTAGGCGAGAGCAGAGAGAGACAGAAGAGAAACCCGCCTCTGACGCAGAGACACTTGGGGTGAGTAGTTTTTTTCGTCCCCTAACAATTCCGAGGTGACTACAAGCCCCACCGGTCACCACGGCAGTCACCGAGACGGATAAGAGAGCATTTCGGTACTTGAAGTTCCCTAGGGTAGCCCCTTGGCCACTAAGATTTCTGGGAGATGTGGTGCTCTTAGAGACTGCAAGTGATGTCGGGAACGAAAGGGAGTCTGGGAAGCTGGCGGATTAGGGAAAATTGCTTAAAGGGAAAGTGATCTGTAAATGAACTGGTGAAGCTTCCCCGTCGGCTGGGGCTGGGAATTAGAATAAAACATCCCAAAAAGAGCAAGGGCCCAAGGGACCCGTACGAAATTGGGCTGCAAGCCAGAAAGAAGCGAGGCTGCAGACCTAATAATAAGTATCTAAGATTTGAAATAAATGTGATGTAAGAAGGAGGAGGTGATCTCCCTCACCAGGATTGGGGTGCACATCCAGGAGCACACCTTACCCTGGAGCCTGGGGCCTGGCCTCCCTCTGCAGCAACCAGTGAGACAAAGATGGGCAAGGCCCTGGCAGCCCCGGCCAGGTACTTGAAGTTAATCCCTTCTCAGCTCAGTGGGGTAAAGGGCTACCGTTCTGAGGAATCACTTGAGTCCGTCCTACCTGGGTGTGCCTCCCATCTATCCATTTGCAGGGGTCCTTTGCATTCCTTTACGTCTGTGAGTTTTGTCTCTTATGGCTTTGGGTGTGACCTTGTTACATCTGTCTCTGTAAGTGCTCTTCCTTTCCATCCATGTTTATAGGTGTCCTTTTCCAGCCCATTTATGTCTGCTTGTAATGATCTGCTGTGCGCCTGTCCTTCCCTGTCCGCTTGTCATTTTGTATCCTTTTCTTGTTTACCCATCTCTGCCCCTTCCTGTCTGCCTGTGACTGAGTGCCCTCTACTTGTCTGCCCTGTATGTGTGTGTCCTTTACATGCTAATCCATCTCTGTGTGGGCACCATCTCCCTGTTCCCAGATTGCAGAAAATTATATTAAGCAAAGTCAGAGAAAAGGCTGTTGAAGTTTTGGGAGGAGGCTGAAGAGAAAATTGGAAAGATTGATGAGGAAGGACAATGATGACCACAATGCAGAGAGATAGTGAAAGGCCCAAGCTTGAATCCTCTTATCAGAGGAGCCAGATATGGGGCCCCTCCTCCCCAGTCTCTCCAGCCTTCAGAGACAAACTCCATGCTGCCTTCTCCATGAAGGCTCCTTAGAGCTATCTCCTCCCTGCTCTGGGTGCCAGAGCATTTTTGTGTGTGTGTGCACCTGTGCTCAAACTTTAATGTGCATAAGCATCACTAGGAAAGCTTCTGAAAAATATAAATTCCTGAAATCTAGCCTAAGAGATTCCTATTCAGTAGATGTGGGTGGGGCCTGGAAGCCTGGATCTGTAAGAAACTCCTCAGTTGGTTGCAAACCAGGCACTGAGGACCACATTGAGAAACTAGACCATCAAGTCCTACCTCACAGCTAGTATGCCTTGCACAATGCTGATTTCTAAAACCTGCTTTTAAATCTAGGTTCCCTAATGTACTCTGGTGACTTTGTGCCGTCACTTCTCTTCTCTGAGTCTCACTTTCCTCCTTTGAAAACTGGATAAAGTAGGCCGGGCGTAGTGGCTCACGCTTGTAATCCCAGCACTTTGAGAGGCCAAGGCGGGTGGATCACGAGGTCAGGAGTTCGAGACCAGCCTTGCCAAGATGGTGAAACCCCGTCTCTACTAAAAATACAAAAATTAGCCAGGTTCGGTGGTAGGCGCCTGTAAGCCCAGCTACTCAGGAGGCTGAGGCAGGAGAATCACTTGAACCTGGGAGGTGGAGGTTGCAGTGAGCCGAG
>NW_012104454.1:1187895-1189212 GCF_000951045.1 Mandrillus leucophaeus | reverse complement strand
GGCAGGCACCTGTAATCCCAGCTACTCAGGAGGCTGAAGCAGGAGAATCGCTTGAACCCAGGAGGTGGAGGTTTCAGTGAGCCAAGATCATGCCACTACATTCCAGCCAAAACAAAACAAAACAAAAAAGACAGTTTTAACTGCGCACAGTGGTTCACGCCTGTAATCCCAGCACTTTAGGAGGCCAAGGTGGGAGAATCCTTTGAGTCTAAGAGTTAGAGACCAGGCGTGGTAAAACCTTGTCTCTACAAAAAAAAAACGGAAAAAAAAAGCTGGGCATGGGCTTGGTGGTACACACCTGTAGTCTCACCTGGTTGGGGAGGGCTGAAACAGGAGGATCGCTTGAGCCTGGGAGGTTGAGACTGCAGTTTGCAGTGAGCCGAGATCACACCACTGCACTCCAGCCTGGGTGACAGAGCATGACCCTGTCTCAATAAAAATTTTAAAGGACAGAAATTTAGGCCGGGCGCGGTAGCTCATGCCTGTAACCCTAACACTTTGGGAGGCCGAGGCGGGCGGATTGCCTGAGCTCAGGAGTTCGAGACCAGCCTGGGCAACACGGTGAAACCCCGTCTCTACTAAAAATACAAAAAAGTTAGCTGGGCGTGGCAGCGTGCGCCTGTAGTCCCAGCTACTTGGGAGGCTAAGGCAGGAAAATTGCTTGAACCTGGGAGGCGGAGGCCGCAGTCAGCCAAGATCACGCCACTGCACTCCAGCCTGGACAACAGAGCAAGCCTCCGTCTCAAAAAGAAAAAAAAAAAGAATAGAAATTTGTAACTGATACGTCTATGACCCTTTCGAAAGTACTCATAATAAAAGTTTTCCAGTAAAAGAGAATGAAATGAATAAATATATATGTTTCCCTCCTAAAACCCTACTGAAACATCAGTAAAGATTTTTTTGAAAAGGCATTAAAGATCATTTTGAAAAACTTAAACCCACAAAGATGGAGAGTTCAGAAAAGAAGACAACACAGTAACAACATTTTGGAAGGTGGAAAAGAGATGCACCAGAGGTAATTGGGCACATCCAAGAGAGCTGAGAACCAAGGTGGCCTTGGGAAATGCTGAGAATCAATGTTTAGAGTCTGATACCAGGGAGTCCCCCTACAAACTCCCAACCAGATCACCCTGATAGAAAGGTTTTTCTTTTATTTTTTTGAGACAGAGTTTCACTCGTTGCCCAGGCTGGAGTGCAATGGCGCGGTCTTGGCTCACCACAACCTCCGCCTCCCAGGTTCAAGTGATTCTCCTGCCTCAGCCTCCCAAGTAGCTGGGATTACAGGTATGTGCCACCATGCCCGGCTAATTTTTGGTT
>NW_012104454.1:1185355-1186537 GCF_000951045.1 Mandrillus leucophaeus | reverse complement strand
GGAGGTTGCAGTGAGCCGAGATGGCACCACTGCACTCCAGCCCAGGCAACAGTGCAAGACTCCGTTCCGTCTCAAAAAAAAAAAAAAAGAGAGAGAGAGAGAGAAAGAAAGAAAGAAAAATGGATAAAGTAGGTCGGGCATGGCAGCTCATGCCTGTATCCCAGCACTTTGGGAGGCCGAGGTGGGCAGATCTCCTGAGGTTGGGAGTTCGAGACCAAAGTGACCAACATGGAGAAGCCCTGTCTCTACTAAAAATACAAAAATTAACCGGGTGCAGTGGTGGGTGCCTGTAATCCCAGCTACTCAGGAGGCTGAGGCAGGAGAATCACTTTGGGAGGTGGAGATTGTGGTGAGCCGAGATCACACCATTGCACTCCAGCCTGGGCAACAAGAGCGAAATTCAGTCTCAAAAAAAAAAAAAAAAAAAAAGAATGAAGTATTACGGAGCCCTGTCCTTTATGTGAGAAAAGCCTGATATTTAACACACAGTGAAATGATTTAGAGCTAAGAGAAATGATTGTCCTTGTTGTCAACACATCTTGCCACCTTGCAGAGAAGCCCCTAAGGGACAGGGATCTGTCTCAAGTGTTTTCTTTTTTTTTTGGAGATAGAGTCTTGTACTGTTGCCCATGCTGGAGTGCAGTGGCGCAATCTCGGCTCACCGCAACCTCCGCCGCCCAGCTTCAAGTGATTCTTGTGCCTCAGCCTCCCGAGTAGCTGGGATTACAGGTGGCCTGCCACCACACCTAGCTAATTTTTGTATTTTTTAGTAGAGATGGGGTTTCACCATGTTGGCCAGGCTGTGTTTAACAAATGTTTTCTAAGCGGGGTCCCCTTACTGTGAAAATTAATGATTCACCTTATTGGGTATAAATCCTCAAAAAGTTGTTTTCAAGCAAGAAATTGATAATAGAAACCTCATGATAGTGAAGGAAAGGGGATTTATTTCTCATTATGTACCATTTTATACCTTTAGAAATTTGTAACTGGGCAAGGCCAGGTGCGGTGTCTCACGCCTGTAATCCCAGCACTTTGGGAGGCCAAGGCGGGCAGATCACCTGAGGTCAAGAGTTCAGACCAGCCTGCCCAACATGGAGAAACCCCGTCTCTACTAAAAATATAAAAAGTTAGCCGGGTGTGGTGGCAGGCACCTGTAATCCCAGCTACTCAGGAGGCTGAAGC
>NW_012104454.1:1180756-1182665 GCF_000951045.1 Mandrillus leucophaeus | reverse complement strand
TTTTTTGAGACAGAGACTCTGTCGCCAGGCTGGAGTGCAGTGGTGCGATTTTGTCTCACTGCAACCTCCGCCTCCTGGGTTCAAGCATTTCTCCTGCCTCAGCCTCCCAAGTAGCTGGGACTATAGGCACGTGCCACCACACTCAGCTAATTTTTGTATTTTTAGTAGAGCCGGGGTTTCACCATGTTGGCCAGGATAGTCTTGATCTCTTGACCTCGATATCCACCCACCTTGGCCTCCCAAAGTGCTGGGATTACAGGTGTGAGCCACCGCGTCCGGGCTTTTTATTATTTTTTATTTTTTGGAGACAGAGTCTCACTCTGTTGCCCAGTCTGGAGTACAGTGGCACAATCTCAGCTCACTGCAACCTCCGCCTCCTGGGTTCAAGTGATTCTCCTGCCTCAGCCTCTCGAGTAGCTGGGATTACAGGCATGTTCCACCACGCCCGGTTAATTTTTGTATTTTTAGTAGAGACAGGGTTTCACCATGTTGGCCAGGCTGGTCTCAAACTTGACCTCAGCTGATCCCCCTACCTCTGCTTCTCAGTGTGCTGGGATTACAGGCGTGAGCCACTGCGCCCTGCCTGTATTTTTTTGTAGAAACATTTTTGCCATGTAGCCCAGGTCTTGAACTCCTGAGCTCAAGCGATCTGCCTGCCTCAGCCACTCAAAGTGCTGGGATTATAGGCGTGTGCCACTGCACCTGGCCTCTTGATATAATCTTATTTTGGTTTCCATGTATACTTTGAATTTTAAAGATACCGGGGGAAAAAAAAAAGCTGGGGGGGGGGGAAAAGCAAGGAGAGGTCAGGGAAGGATAAAATTTGGAGAAAAATAAAAGCTCACAAACAGGAACGATGAAGTCAGAGCAGGATCAGGGTGTGTCAGGGTGACTGACAGGCCGCAGGGCTGAAGAGCAAAGGACTCATGGATGAGCCTCTTTCTCAGTCCTGGCCAGCCACCTGTCATTGTCGTCTTTAGAACTACTCCCATCCCCCAACACTCATCCAGGGCCTGGCACACACCTAACAATGCCCAAGGCTTATATGTGAGAGAGAATAAATGAATGACCGGGTGAATGAGTGAAGCCCTGAGCCCATAGGCAATGTGGTGGCAGAAATGGCCTTTCAGCCCCCACCCTGCCATCTGTCCTCTACAGAACCACAATCAGCCTCCACCAGCCTGGCCAGAGCTACTGCCCAGCATGTGGGGAGGCTACCTCTACCCTGAGAGAGAGGGCTCAATCTTATTAGTCCAGAAAAGAGGACTTGGCCCCTCCTCACTCACATGCCTTCCTGAGTCCTCTCCTCCCCAGGCCTCTGTCCCCAGTGTCTCACCAGCAACACCCTTGTGGGAAAGGGCTGAAGAGTATGACCAGGCCTGCTCAGAGCCATGGCAAATCTGTTGGCCTGACTCTGGCCGCACATCACATTACTTTAATCTCCAGGGACCACGGGAATGCAGACATACCTGGGGGCTGTGGCTGTACAGAATGGTGGGCTTCTCATCTAACATATGGCACCCCTGTCTGTAGGCAGCAAAGTTACTTCCAGTACTGCTTGTCAGCAAACTCCTGCAAACAATATTGCTATGAATGGCCTTATATCTTTTTCACTTTGCAAAGTGGAAAGAAAAATGGTGAGAGATCCTCACTCCTGAATAAGATGAAATGTATGCAGTATTATTTACTAGTGCATTGTCTGTGTTATCAAAAGAAACAACCTAAATGCCCATCAACAGGGGACTGGTTAAATAATGTGTAATAGTTCCAGTCCTGGGATGCAAGTAAAATAACAATTTATGATACAGAAACATTGTAGCCGGGCGCGGTGGCTCAAGCCTGTAATCCCAGCACTTTGGGAGGCCGAGACGGGCGGATCACGAGGTCAGGAGATCGAGACCATCCTGGC
>NW_012104454.1:1177994-1179181 GCF_000951045.1 Mandrillus leucophaeus | reverse complement strand
TTTTGAGATGGAGTCTCACTCTGTCGCCCAGGCTGGAGTGCAGTGGTGTGATCTCGGCTCACTGCAACCTCTGCTTCCTGGGTTCAAGTGATTCTCCTGCCTCAGCCTCCTGAGTAGCTGGGATTACAGGCACCCACCACCACGCCCAGCTAATTATTTAAACTTATTTATTTTTATTTATTTATTTCTCTGGGGTTTTTTTGTTTGTTTGGTTGGTTTTTTTTGAGACGGAGTCTCGCTCTGTCGCCCAAGCTGGAGTGCAGTGGCGCAATCTCAGCTCACTGCAACCTCTGCTTCCTGGATTCAAGTGATTCTCCTGCCTCAGCCTTCTGACTAGCTAGGACTACAGATGCACACCACCACACCCAGCTAATTTTTGTATTTTTAGTAGAGATAGGGTTTCACCATGTTGGTCAGGCTGGTCTCGAACTCCTGACCTCAGGTGATCCACCCGCCTTGGGCTCCCAAAGTGCTGGGATTACAGGTGTGAGCCACCGTGCCCAACCATATCTTTTCATTCTTCAAGTGACTCCAATGTGCAGCTCCAGTCGACAGCCACTGCCCTGGAACAAAGGTGTCCAATAGAACTTACTACAGTGATGGAAATGTTCTGTATATACACCATACTAGCCATATGAGGCCACTGAACACTTGCAATGTGGCCAGTACAACTAAGGAACTGAATATTTAACTGGACTTAATTTTAGTCAAATTAAATTTAACTTTTTTTTTTTTTCTTTTTTGAGACAGAGTCTTGCTCCCAGGCTGGAGTGCAGTGTCACGATCTTGGCTCGTTGCAACCTCTGCCTGTTGGGCTCAAATGACTCTCATGCCTCAGCCTCCCAAGTAGCTGGGACTATAGTTGTGCTCAACCACACCCAGCTAATTTTCGTATTTTTAGTAGACATGGGGTTTCACCATGTTGGCCAGGCTGGTCTTGAACTCCTGGCCTCAAGTGATCCACCCGCCTTAGCTTCCCAAAGTGCTGGGATTACAGCACTTTGCCCGGCCTTTAATTTAAATGTAAATGGCCACACGTGTTGGCCAGTAGTGACTTAGAGAATAACTCTTCCAATTTTCCCTTTTCTAAAAAACAGAATCCAGGGGAACATCACACACCGGGGCCTATCATGGGGAGGGGGGAGGGGGGAGGGATTGCACTGGGAGTTATACCTGATGTAAATGAC
>NW_012104454.1:1176864-1177944 GCF_000951045.1 Mandrillus leucophaeus | reverse complement strand
AAAAAAAAAAAAAAAAGAATGGGGTGGCAGAGCACAGTGGGGTGTGGTGGCTCACGCCTGTAATCCCAGCACTTTGGGACACTGAGGTGGGCAGATCACAAGGTCAGGAGTTTCAGACTAGCCTGACCAACATGGTGAAACCCCGTTTCTACTAAAAATACAAAAATTAGCCGGGCATGGTGGCATGCACCTATAATCCCAGCTACTCGGGAGGCTGAGACAGGAGAACCACTTGAACCTGGGAGGTGGAGGTTGCAGTGAGCGGAGACCGTGCCACTGCACTCCAGCCTGGGTGACAGAGCGAGACTCCTTCTCAAAAAATAAAACAAAAAAAGAATGGAGTATAGGGTGGATCTTTATGTACTAATATGGAGTCTCAAAATATATTGCTGAGTAAAAAAGAGCAAAGTGTATATGGTGTGTCACAATTTGTGTAAAGGAAATAGATATCTCTGCATTTGCTTGAAAATTAGAAATAATATTACTGGAAGAATACACACAAAATTAGTAATATTTCTGCCTCTAAGGAGAAAACTGGGTTGTAAGGGAGAGGGGTAACATGGAGATGACTTTTCAGTAAATCACTCCCTTTACCTCCTAAAGTTTGCATCATTGGCATGTATTACCTACACAAAACATTAAACCAGATTTTAAAGATGGTGGCCTGGAACTCATGAAGATCTTCAGGTGCTTCGACCGCTTCCTGCCCTACTAAGGGTGAAGATCTCTCCTTTGACGGCCAAGGAGCCATTCATTGTCACCACAATTCTTGAAAAGAGCTGAAAAAAGAACCCAGGAATACAACTCCACAGGAGCCTCCACAGTCCCTTCCCCATGCAGGTACACATGTCACTCAGCCAGGACTGCTGCTGTCCTCCCTCTCCTGGCTTAGCAACTTCAGGCCCTTCCACCTCTGCACTGCTGCCAGATAAAACTTCTAGAAATTCACCTCTGCTTATGTCTTTCTCCTGGCCAAATCCTCTTATAGCAATTAAATCTAACTCTGGGGTGTCTGACTCAGGCACTTTTTTTTTTTTTTTTGAGATGGAGTCTCACTCTGTCGCCCAGGCTGGAGTGCAG
>NW_012104454.1:1169795-1175149 GCF_000951045.1 Mandrillus leucophaeus | reverse complement strand
GCCAAAAAAAAAAAAAAAAAAACAAAAAAAGGACCATCTTTTTAAAAAAATAACTTTTAATTATGTTGTATCTATATACAGAGGAGTTAGAAAACATATGCATTTTAAAGAAAAATGGCTAATACTATAATACTAACAGCTAATAGCTAACACATGGTAATAGTACCTGCCATGGGCCAGGCACTGCTCTAGGCATTTTACATATATCATATATATTAACTGGTTTAGCAACATCCCCCTTTACAGATGAGAAAACTGAGAAACAGAACGGTTGACTAACTTGCTGCAGGTCACACAGCTGGCAAGTGGTATAGCTGGGATTCAAACCCAAGTAAGCTGACTCCCAACTCCATCCTAAACACCCTCACCCACTGTGGTACTGCCAGCTTTGTCAGGGCATAATGCCAGTACCTCAGAAACTTACTGCGAAGGAATCCATTTTTTTCAAACCAAATATTACACAAAATCTAATATAACAATAAATACAGTGATAACCAATTTTATTAAGCACTCATTACGTCCCAGGCTCTGTGCAAGTAACTTTATTTATTTATTATTTATTTATTTATTTATTTATTTATGTGTTGAGACCTAGACTCACTCTGTCATCCAGGCTGGAGTGCAGTGGCATGATCTCAGCTCACTGCAACCTCCGCCTCCTGGGTTCAAGCGATTCTCCCACCTCAGCCTTCTGAGTAGCTGGGATTTACAGGTGGCCTGCCACCACACCTAGCTAATTTTTGTATTTTTTAGTAGAGATGGGGTTTCCCCATGTTGGCCAGGCTGGTCACAAACTCCCGTCCTCAAGTGATCCACCCACCTTGGCCTCTCAAAGTGCTGGGATTACAAGCGTGAGCCACCTCGCCCTGGCCTAAAGAACTTCAGTGTATTCATTCACTCAATCCTAATTACAACCCATTTTCTGGAAATGAAACTGAGGCTCAGGGTAGTTAAAAGTGTTTTTCCTAAAGTTACACACAAAGTGTCTGTGGTGGTGGCAGTACTCAGGCTGTTATCTCTACAGCCCGTACTCTCAACCACTCTGACTCCACATAGAATGCACAAAGGCAGGGCTGCTCTGTTATTTTGGGTGGCGTGGGTGGAAGTAGGCAATGGAGGCACAGTTTTCAAAGCCACTGGTCTAATCTAACCATTCTTCTCTTCTTCATTTTACAGAGGGTGTAACTTGGGCCAAGAAGTCGTGATATGAGCAGGTCATATGGTGTTGAGGGCCAAACCCCTCGACTCCGTTGGGAGTTAAAGGGAAGGAAGTGGACATTTCCTTTGAACCTATGAATGAGCAGGTGAGGTTTTGTATTCTCATTTTTCACAGTGGAAGAAAATTTTGTTTAGAAATTCTAGTTAAGTAATTTACCCAAAGCCCTAAAGCGAGTAAACGGCCAGCAGGATTCAAACCAAGTCCCTTGACATGACAAACCAGCTTCTTTCCACCAGACCACCCCTTCCCCCAATACAGTAAACTCCACCTCTCTGCTCCTGTCAGCAACTTCCTGATCCGTACAGAAATAAGTTTGCCACCATTTTGCCTGACCTCCTCCAGAGACTCGCTTCAGGATCCTAGAGCCAGATCTGCACCCCACAACCTTATCTGCTTTGGGGCCCCAAGTCCCTCAACTTCTGTCCTGACCTCTTTCCCCACATAAATGTAGAAGTGCGCACCAGCATCAACGGAATCATTTCACTGAGACATTTGTAAACTAGTTCCAACGTGGGCTGGTGGGTTGAGGGCTTGTGAGTTGTGTTGTTTTAGACCCTTACTACTCAAATGATGGTTCTAAGCAGCAGCAACAGCACCTTGGAGCGCGTTAGAAATGCACACACTCCAAACCTCCTGAATTAGAATCTACTTTTCGTTTTGTTTTTGAGACGGAGGTTCACTCTTGTTGCCCAGGCTGGAGTGCAATGGTGCCATCTCAGCTCACTGCAACCTCTGCCTCCCGGGTTCAAGTCATTCTCCTGCCTCAGCCTCCCAAGTAGCTGGGATTACAGGCTCCTGCCACCACACCCAGCTAATTTTTATTTTGTATTTTTAGTAGAGACGGGGTTTTACCATGTTGGCCAGGCTGATCTTAAACTCCTGACCTCAGGTGATCTACCTGCCTTGGCCTCCCAAAGTGCTGGGATTACAGGCGTGAGCCACCGTGCCCGGCATAGAATCTACTCTTTTAAAGAGATTCCTAGGTGATTTGATTGCACGTTAACGTCTGCAAAGCACTAGGTTAGATGTGAATCCCAGGGGAAGCAGGCTTATGCCCTCCTGTGTAACTGACCCTCTGCAGCTCTTGGCTTAGTTGTTAGGGGCAGCTGCGAGTTGGCTGATGATGTTACTGTAAGGAGAACTTGGATATTAAATTGCAACCAAGGCCTGGGAGATTACTGCAACAAAGGGAACCCTGGTTGTATTATTGCAACCAGCATCTGCATGGTGGACTGAATGAAAGGCCCAAGAGATTTTGCTGCAACAAGAATTTAGAAGCCTATTTCCACTTCCAAACTGGCTATTATAATGCAACAAAGTGGAGAAATTGGAAGAGCTCTTGCTTTTTACTAAATTGAGTGTACCAAATTGGAAAATAGTTTAAAAGCATGTTTGTTGGCTGGGCGCAACAATTGCTCACGCCTGTAATCCTAGCACTTTGGGAGGCCAAGGCTGGTAGATCAAAAGGTCAGGAGTTTGAGACCAGCCTGACTAACATGGTGAAACCCCATCTCTACTAAAAATACAAAAATTAGCCTGGCGTGGTGACGCGTGCCTGTAATCCCAGCTACTCAGAAGGCTGAGGCAGGAAAATTGCTTGAACCTGGGAGGCAGAGGTTGCCAGTGAGCCAAGATTGCACCATTGCACTCCAGCTCGGGCAACAGAACAAGACTGCGTCTCAACAACACAAAACAACAACAATTAAACAAACAAACCATGTTTGTTGCATTGAAACTGTGCATATTTATAATAATGACCTAGGCCAGGCGTGGTGGCTCGCGCCTGTAATCCCAGCATTCTGGGAGGCCCAGGTGGGCAGATCACGAGGTCAGGAGTTCGAAACCAGGCTGACTAACATGGTGAAACCCGGTGTCCACTAAAAATACAAAAATTAGCTGGGCGTGGTGGCACACACCTGTAATCCCAGCTACTCAGGAGGCTGAGGCAGGAGAATTGCTTGAACCCGGGAGGCGGAGGTTGCAGTGAGCCGAGATCGCGCCACTGCACTCCAGCCTGGGCAACGGAGCGAGATTCTGTCCTAGATAGATAGATATACAGATAGATAGAATAAAATAATCACTTAGACAGTTAAAGGAAACCTGTCCTGATGCTGGACTTAATCTTGAAACATCTTCAAGAACTTGTGACAAGATTCTCTCCTAACAAAAAGATTAGCCTGATAGAATCTAGACTGTTACACTGACTGCATTTCAAAATGGAATGCATTGTAGAGCAAACACCAACTAGAACCTAGTTGCTCTGTTGCAACAAGTTTGAATTTGCTATGGAAACAAATCGACAAGCTTGTGGCTGAGGGCCTGCTTGGCTGTTTTCTTGCAATAGGACCTTCCAGAATGCCCCTCCTGTGCCAGCAGCCTGGTGTGCCTCTTATCACAAGGGGAACTATGGTTGAGAGGCCACACTGTTATAAAGGCAAAAGTCATGAAACATATTGCCATGGACATAAGGACAGCCAAGTGTCATGCAGGACTCTGGGAACAACTGCAGGCATCCCCTAATGACAAGCAGCCATTCTATGCCTCTGATGTTAGTTACCAGGGCAGTCATGTTATCCCATCTTACAGCAGAGGAAACTGAGGCTCAGAGTCCAGGAGGCTGTCCAAGTTCTCAGGACTGATGAACAGTAGGGTAGGATGTGGATTTGGAACTTTTGGCTACATCCTGGACTTCTTTGCAGGGAGACTTTGCATATGCTTTGAAATAGGATCAGGAAACGTGAGAAGAAAAAATGCATATTTTACCTATTCAAACCTAGCATATTTTGTTGCTAAATTTTAAGGACATGTAAATGCTGTAACATAAGATCCAAATATCTTCTAAGGGAACATAGGTGTCTGGAATGTGGGCAAATACAGGGACAGCAAATCAAAGACGTAATTACAATAAAGTCTTATTTAGCGTAATAGAAGAGACCTGAGTTCAAGTTTTGGTTCTATCACTTCTTAGCTTATAACCTAGGCCAAAATGTAGTCTCAGAATTTGGAAAAATTCTACTCATTCTTTTTTTTTTTTTTTTTGAGACGGAGTCTCGCTCTGCCGCCCAGGCTGGAGTGCAATGGCCAGATCTCAGCTCACTGCAAGCTCCGCCTGCCGGGTTCACGCCATTCTCCTGCCTCAGCCTCCCAAGTAGCTGGGACTACAGGCACCCGCCACCACGCCCGGCTGGTTTTTTGTATTTTTTAGTAGAGACGGGGTTTCACCGTGTTAGCCAGGATGGTCTCGATCTCCTGACCTCGTGATCCACCCGTCTCGGCCTCCCAAAGTGCTGGGATTACAGGCTTGAGCCACCGCGCCCGGCCTCTACTCATTCTTTAATGCCCAGTTCAGTCTCCACCTTTGTGAAGCCTTCCCAGACTCCCCTCCCCACCTTCTAAAAGAGGTAGCACCTGGCCCCTCAGTCTTCACAGTTTACCGAAAGGGTTGGGTTTATTGGCATTCTACTGTAACCCACTAGAACTGAGCTCATCTTTGCGGGGTTAACTAGCCATTGAGTCCAAGTCTCCTGGGCAAGACAGTAGCGTAGAGAAACGAGATTGAATGCACCCGGAAGGTGGCCAATTTGTGCCTCAACTCCTTGGCCATCTCCTGGCTACCAAATTCAAGCGTTTCCTCCTTAGCAAAGGCGGACATAGGGCTCAAATCCCCGACGTTTCCAGGGCCACCCCACATACGGTAAGCACGGCGAGGTCCAGGGAGGACCCCAGTGCGCGGAGCGGCACAGTGCCCACTCCTCTCGCCCTGGGCGCCTAGCACACTGCCAAGAACCGCAGGTGCCCAGTAAATATTCGTGGATTGAGATGGAGCAGAGGGCAGGCGGAAACCGCGTATAGACGTCCACACTTAACTGCGCTGGGGCCGCGGTGGTGAGCACTCCGCGGAGGCAGGGGAAGGGCGGGGGCCGCTCCGTCCAGCCGGGCGCCAGCTCCTCCCGGGCGGGCGGGCACCCACCGACAGCGGGGACACAAAGCCTGCTCGGCGAGCTCGGCGATCGGCTCCTTATGCCTGTGCCGCCACGCGCCGTCAGGCGGCTCCAGGTTGGGCGTTGGGCCGTGGCAGGCCCTGGGCGTCAAGAAGCTGCACCAGGCTGATCTTAAACTCCTGACCTCAGGTGAT
>NW_012104454.1:1163613-1169268 GCF_000951045.1 Mandrillus leucophaeus | reverse complement strand
GCGGGGACCTGGTGTTTGCCAAGATGAAGGGCTACCCACACTGGCCGGCCCGGGTGAGCAGCGCGGCCCGCCGCCCCCAACCCCCTGCGGGTTTGGGTTGCATAACACCGGGAAGGGCACGAACGCTCCGCGCGGCGCGGGCAGAGGTGGGGGCAGGGGGGTTGTGGGTCTCCGACTCTTTCCCTGTAGCTTCCAAGCCCACCCGCCGGTTATATAATGGTGGAGGCGGGCGGGGGTGGGGGTAGACACCTGGTGGGCACGGTGTCCGCGCGTAGTGGCGTGTGCACGGCGTGGGGATTCGAGGGCGCCGGTCACTTCCCGGCCCCCGGCTCCGCGTGCTCAGTTCCGCCCCCAGCCCCCATACTCCCAGAGGTTTCGAGCGCGAAGTCTGGCTTTGGGCCAGTCGTGTTATTCCTTCCCCCTACCCCAGGCGCCGCCGCCACCCCTCTTAAGACCCCCTTAGAGACCCCCAGTTTGTTCGTTGATTGTCGCCCCCAGTTCAAACTCTTCTCTTCCTGGATAAATGGTTAAGAAGGATCCCAACCCGGAGAGGGCTAGATGAAGGCGGAGTTCGCTTCTAGGAAACTTTGGTTTGGGGCATCTGTAAGAGGTCTAAAGTTGGGAAGGTCGAAGGATCGTTGGGGGCGGCGTAAGGGGATCTACCTGGCTTGGAAATTATCCGTCAGAACCCATCAGCCCTCAGCTCCACAGAAATATTCCTCCATATGCTGCTAACTCAAATTTAGGATTGAGGTGACAGGTTCCCTTGTGGTATTAGGAAATCCAGCCCAGACTCCCTCTTAGTATGGGTTGGGGGAGCCCAAGTTCCTTCCCTGGCTCAGATGTGAAGATCTTCCGCCAGAACGGCGCAGTCTCTGCCATGTGGTTGATTCAGCCCGCCAGTATGAGCTCCCCCACAACCCCATCACCTGGCCAGGTGGGAGGGTGGGGCCCTGCAGCCGAGCCTGGTGTGCTCATCATGTTTCCCCTAAGGACTGAGACAGGTTAAGTAAGGAGGATGGGAGGTTGCCAGTTGCTGGAGGAAAGGAAGGGGGGTGGGGGTGGGGGCAGTGCATTTGGCACTTAAAGTTGGTGTAGAGGGGCCTTTGGTTTTGGGAGAGGGCATGACTCAGTATCCTAGAGTGCAGGACTGCTGTAGAGTGAAATCCAAGGGCAGAAGGACTGCATGGCTTTGGGGTGCTCTTCTCAGTGTAAGTCTGTGTCTGTCTGGCCCAGGCTCATTCAGGGTATCAGGCCAACTTTGGGGCCACTCAGAAAACTCAGAGACCCTTCCTCGCTGTGTACCCACTCCTTAGGAGTGTGCCTAATCCCACATGCCTTCAGCTCCTGGTTCCCTGAAACTTTCAGATGGATCAGATGAGGACCAGCTTCTGCTAATGGGAGAAGTACAAAGAGAAGTGGGACTCTCCGTGTGCGAACTCTTGTGTACTTTACCCTGCACCCTTTGACCCCACTGGCTTCTTGGCCCAGATGCCAAGGCCCTGGTGGGCAGGACAAGAACTGAACCCAGGTCTCTACTGTTCCTACCTCCTGAGGGTGGGACAAAGTCCAGAGGCTGGATAAGCCCTGGGGAGGGGGTGTTAGCTGGAATGTGGGTTGCAGGGAACCCCTTCTGCATCCGGTAAGAGAGAAAAGGGGTAGGGACACAGAAGGACCCACACTGGCCCCTGTGAGGAAGACCTCAAGTTTCTGGTGGCCTTTGGAGTAAGGGCAGTCCTTGGGACTAGGGATCCCATCCATTTCCTCTCCACTTTGGGCCTCCAGGACAGAAGGGAGGGACAGGGGAGGCAGCGTTTCTTCCTCTGTTCAGACCTGGACCTTTTAGATAAAGTTAGAACTGGGGTAGGGAGATCAGACTGGATCTCAAAGCAGTAGGACCCCACACTTTGCCTGTCTCCGGCTCTTGATTGTGATACTTGCAGGGAGGGCTACACCCAAGGCTGTTACCTCCCAGACACAGTCCCCTTATACTCCAAAAGAACAGACCTCAAGTCTCCTCACCATTCCTTGGACTGTGTCTTAGTCCCTAGAGAGGCAGAGCCTGAGGGGCCCTTCCTGAGATGGATGAGAAGTAAGAGGGAACCTCACTGACTCCCCCATCTCATAGGAAGCCCGAATCTTCAGCCATAAAGAAGGCCCGTGCGTGGATTTTCCTTCTTCAATCCCTGCTGCTGAGGAGGATGGGTGATTCTGGGTGAAACTAGAAGGGCCCAGTGCTTGAGAGAGAGCCCAGCCAGAGGGGCCGTGTGATAGGCAGGACCTGCCTGGAAGGATGGTGTGACTCCATCTTAACCTTCTCCTTTCCCTCTTCCGCCTGCCTAACTTCCTGGGGGATCTCCAAGTACTTAACAATTAACCTCCAATACTTCAGAGATTTTCCCCCCTGGTCCCTTTCTCCTTTGGCTGATTCCCGTTTCACAGTCCCAGAAAACCTGGGCAGCCAGGACCTCACCCGTCTTTCCTCCCTGTGCCCCTTCCCCCTGTACCTTCTCTTTTCTGCCTCTTGGGCTTGCCACACTTTCCTGGCCCCAACTGTCTCCTGCCCCAGATTTTCCGGTTCCTGGGTCAGGTTGGGCCTCAGCCCTGGGTGTGGTGGTCAGAACCCTGGTTGGCAGGCAGTGTGTGCTTAGTCTTCCCTGCTGCCTTCCTAAGTGTTGAGTCTGTTTTTAGTTTGAGGAGGGGGGAGAGGTGTTCAGTTCTCTTTCCCCACTCTACCTGAAAACTTCAGATTCCTCTTTGGACCTCAGAGAGTGTCTGTGCCTTGGGAGGCTGGTATTTCATGTGCTCAAGCCTGTCTGATGGAAACGGGCAAATGCAAGGCCTGAGAAGAAGTAACTTGCCTGCATCTGGAATGGTTAAGAGGTAGCCGAGTTCCCCTATTACTGGCTAGTGGAGGGGGTACAGTGGGGTCCCCAGCACTATTTGGCGACACCCTGACGCAGTTAGCCTTGACTCACTTGTTCTGAGTCACAGCCTGGATATAAAGGCACCGCCTGGAAGAGAGATGTCTGTATTGGGGTACGGGGCTCCCCCAAGACCTCATATCCTCTACATCTAGGAAGAACCGCCCTCTACTTCCAAATGTAAGAAAGGACATTTCCTTTGTAGCTTGAGGAATAGAGGTGCCACTGTAGAAGGGATTTCTCCCCTTTTGGTTGAAGGGTTAGGAATTCCATTAAGTGAAAAGAGCACACCTCCCCTGGCCCTTCCCTCACAAGTGCCTACACTCTAGGTGAGGGAGCCAGGTGGGATGATGCTTTGCAGGGAGGTGCCTATCTGCTCGGCCCGTCTTCCTCTTTCTTCCCTCTAGACCCATCCTTTATGTAGCTAGAAGTCAGCAGGGCTGGCATATCTGGTGTGCCTCATGCTATTTTTAATCCCTTTGGTTCTTTTGTTTCTCCCCCACCACTGGGGCTAGGCAGCTGGTGGCCTCCTGGGTCCCCTGCCACACCATTCAGCTATCTGCCTCTGAGTTTGCTTTCCATGGGAAGCTGGGGTGGCACGAGACCATGGCCAGGTAGCCGCTTTGCAGTCTGTGCGTCTGCAAAGAACCTCATTTCTCCTTATTTCTGACCCTTCACCCACCCACCCTCTCTTGCGAAGCCTCAGTTTCTCCTCTTCCATCACACATTTACTGTGGGCATCTTAATGCCCTGGCTCAGGTGTGGGCGCTGAAAATGCAGAGCTCTAAGTCCCCTGCTGCACTCTCAGTCTTAGACCCTTCAGTCCCCACCCCCACCCCTGGTTCTGGGTGCACACAGATCCACAGAGGAAAGGCCTAGGGAAGGCGTTTGCTATTATTTTCCTATGCCTGCCTCGTGGGATCTCTAAGCCCTGGGGGCGCTCGTTTTGTTTTTTGCTTCCCCCTGTTAAGAGGAGGGTGGGAGCTAGCTGGTAACAGGACCCAGGTGTCCTGGCTGAGGACTGGCTCCTCTGCCCCTGCTCCAGGTCTGGCTTCCTGAGAAGGACGCCTGCCTCCTCTCCGCACCCCCTGCAGCGGTAATCCAGCCCTAGCTGTGGTTTCCAGCACAGCCGGGGACCCAGGTGCCAGACTGCAGGCTTGGGGGTGGGGTGTGTGTTAGTGTCCCCTCCTCCCCAATCCGGAGAGAAGGCCCGGAGGGGGAGGGGCAGTCACATTCCTGGTTGCTGAGTGGCCCCAGGGGCGGGGTTGGGTTGTCATGGCGATGGGGATCGTGTTTGTGGGGGGAGCTGCGTGCCTTTCCACCCCCTGCTCTCACACCCGGTGTCTCCTGGTTGTGGGAAGGGCCCAGTTTGTGCTGGGCCTTCCTGGGGGGAAGGGCTGGACCTCTGTCCCCAGAGGCCACGGGGCAAGCGGGGAGGTGCCCAAAAGTCTGAAGATTCCAAGTCTGGGGCAAGATGCCCCTCAGATTCATGCCCAGGCCCCCACCCCCTCTCCTGGGTGTGTCTCAGCGCATTCCCATCCACCCTGTCTCCCCAGGCCCCCAGTTGGGCCCTCTGTCCCTGTCTCTGTGTGTTAATCACTGCCTTGGCCTTTCTGTCCCTCCTGTTTGCGCCTGGGGCCCCAGTCATCATGGCCACCTGGCTTCTGTCCGGCGGGAAGCCTGGCTGCTGGGGCTGCTGCAAGTGCTGCTGGGAGTTGTAGTCCCCACCCGCCCCACCTTCCCCCTACCCACCCGCGGCTCAGCTTGGCCTGAGCTTCCAGGCCTGATCTGGGAGAGGCTGGTGAGGCCACTGCCTCTGGATTCCCTGACCTCAGACTTCTGCACCTCTCACCTTCACCACAGCACTCCTCACCACACCTGGGGCAGGGGATTTAGTCAGGTGATCTAAGTCCGAAACCTGGTCCTCAACAACTTGCTGTGTTATTTTGGGCAAATCACTTGTTTTCTGAGCTCAGTTTCCTCATCTGTAAAATGAGAGTTTGACTGTGTGCCTTTCAGAGTTCCCTAGAAGCCTTTCGGCAGGTGTTGGATAGGCAGCCCTTTAACCTCACCCCTCCACTTCAGCGAGAGCAGCTTGCTTTTTTTATCTGTTTGATAAATTCATTCAGTAAATAATTGTATACCTACTGTATGCTAAGCACCGTGCTGCAGATAAAAGCAGAGCTGGTCTCTGACCCTGGGGCTGGTCTAGTCCAGGTAGTGCACACAGATGTTAAATAATAATATGAATCAGTGTAAAATTAGAACTGGGAAAGCACTGTAAAGGGGAGGTCTCAGGAAAGAATTTTACCTAGCGAGTCAGCCAGGCCAGGAGTGATAGGGAAGCTTTCTGGAGGAAGTAATGGCGGAGCTGAGGCTGGAAGGATGATCAGGAGTGAGTGAGTATTAAGAGGCTGCAAGAACCATGGTCAGAGCAGAAAGGACAGTGTACTGGGAGAGGCTGATGACATGTAGGATGTACCGTGTGCCAAGTTATGGTCATTTCATCCTCACAGCCCTATAGCTTTAGTACTATGACTGTCTCCCTTTTACAGATGAGGAAACTGAGGCAGAGAGAGGTTCACTAAGTTGCCCAAAGTCATACAAGTGAGGGCAGAGTTGGGATTCAGATCTTGCCATTGTGCAGAAGGGGTGAACAAGTGGGCCCTAGAGTCCTTAAAAGGTATTGAAGGGTTTTGAAGCAAGGTGACAAAATCCTTGGACCAACATT
>NW_012104454.1:1160599-1163563 GCF_000951045.1 Mandrillus leucophaeus | reverse complement strand
TCCTATGCCTGCCTCGTGGGATCTCTAAGCCCTGGGGGCGCTCGTTTTGTTTTTTGCTTCCCCCTGTTAAGAGGAGGGTGGGAGCTAGCTGGTAACAGGACCCAGGTGTCCTGGCTGAGGACTGGCTCCTCTGCCCCTGCTCCAGGTCTGGCTTCCTGAGAAGGACGCCTGCCTCCTCTCCGCACCCCCTGCAGCGGTAATCCAGCCCTAGCTGTGGTTTCCAGCACAGCCGGGGACCCAGGTGCCAGACTGCAGGCTTGGGGGTGGGGTGTGTGTTAGTGTCCCCTCCTCCCCAATCCGGAGAGAAGGCCCGGAGGGGGAGGGGCAGTCACATTCCTGGTTGCTGAGTGGCCCCAGGGGCGGGGTTGGGTTGTCATGGCGATGGGGATCGTGTTTGTGGGGGGAGCTGCGTGCCTTTCCACCCCCTGCTCTCACACCCGGTGTCTCCTGGTTGTGGGAAGGGCCCAGTTTGTGCTGGGCCTTCCTGGGGGGAAGGGCTGGACCTCTGTCCCCAGAGGCCACGGGGCAAGCGGGGAGGTGCCCAAAAGTCTGAAGATTCCAAGTCTGGGGCAAGATGCCCCTCAGATTCATGCCCAGGCCCCCACCCCCTCTCCTGGGTGTGTCTCAGCGCATTCCCATCCACCCTGTCTCCCCAGGCCCCCAGTTGGGCCCTCTGTCCCTGTCTCTGTGTGTTAATCACTGCCTTGGCCTTTCTGTCCCTCCTGTTTGCGCCTGGGGCCCCAGTCATCATGGCCACCTGGCTTCTGTCCGGCGGGAAGCCTGGCTGCTGGGGCTGCTGCAAGTGCTGCTGGGAGTTGTAGTCCCCACCCGCCCCACCTTCCCCCTACCCACCCGCGGCTCAGCTTGGCCTGAGCTTCCAGGCCTGATCTGGGAGAGGCTGGTGAGGCCACTGCCTCTGGATTCCCTGACCTCAGACTTCTGCACCTCTCACCTTCACCACAGCACTCCTCACCACACCTGGGGCAGGGGATTTAGTCAGGTGATCTAAGTCCGAAACCTGGTCCTCAACAACTTGCTGTGTTATTTTGGGCAAATCACTTGTTTTCTGAGCTCAGTTTCCTCATCTGTAAAATGAGAGTTTGACTGTGTGCCTTTCAGAGTTCCCTAGAAGCCTTTCGGCAGGTGTTGGATAGGCAGCCCTTTAACCTCACCCCTCCACTTCAGCGAGAGCAGCTTGCTTTTTTTATCTGTTTGATAAATTCATTCAGTAAATAATTGTATACCTACTGTATGCTAAGCACCGTGCTGCAGATAAAAGCAGAGCTGGTCTCTGACCCTGGGGCTGGTCTAGTCCAGGTAGTGCACACAGATGTTAAATAATAATATGAATCAGTGTAAAATTAGAACTGGGAAAGCACTGTAAAGGGGAGGTCTCAGGAAAGAATTTTACCTAGCGAGTCAGCCAGGCCAGGAGTGATAGGGAAGCTTTCTGGAGGAAGTAATGGCGGAGCTGAGGCTGGAAGGATGATCAGGAGTGAGTGAGTATTAAGAGGCTGCAAGAACCATGGTCAGAGCAGAAAGGACAGTGTACTGGGAGAGGCTGATGACATGTAGGATGTACCGTGTGCCAAGTTATGGTCATTTCATCCTCACAGCCCTATAGCTTTAGTACTATGACTGTCTCCCTTTTACAGATGAGGAAACTGAGGCAGAGAGAGGTTCACTAAGTTGCCCAAAGTCATACAAGTGAGGGCAGAGTTGGGATTCAGATCTTGCCATTGTGCAGAAGGGGTGAACAAGTGGGCCCTAGAGTCCTTAAAAGGTATTGAAGGGTTTTGAAGCAAGGTGACAAAATCCTTGGACCAACATTCCCAAAGGCCCACTCTGGCTGCATTGTGGAGAATAGATTGTGGAAAATGGAGATTGTGAGAAGAGTTAGAGGCAGTGGTTTTCGTCCAGGCAAGAGATGACAGTAGTTGGACCAAGGTGATGGCAAAGTCAGGGAGCTTTGTGGCGAGACACGTTGGGAGGCAAAATGGGTGCTGTCTGGCTGGTGAAGGAGAGGGAGGGATTCCTGGGTTTCTGTTGGGCGTTCATGTCTGACATTTGAATAAAGTGTCTGCTAGAAATGGTCCAAAAGCCATCTGGCTGACTCTCCTGGGTCCCTCTCAGTCTGATTTTATATAAATGTGCCTTGGAGGTCAGCACCCCTGCCTCAGACTCAAAACCTCAGGACTCTAGCTGACCTCACCCCCTCATCTCACCCCAGATTGACGAGATGCCCGAGGCTGCCATGAAATCAACAGCCAACAAATACCAAGTCTTTTTTTTCGGGACCCACGAGACGTGAGTGGAGGCCAAAGGGGTATCGGTCGGGAGAGCCCCGGGCGGACTACTTTGGGGAAGGAGAGGTGGTGTTGGTACCCCTTTCACGTCGGGCTGTGCAGCTCAGGGGCAGTGAGGGGCTTGAGAGCACAGTCTCCCATCTCTCACCAGGGCATTCCTGGGCCCCAAAGACCTCTTCCCTTACGAGGAATCCAAGGAGAAGTTTGGCAAGCCCAACAAGAGGAAAGGGTTCAGCGAGGGGCTGTGGGAGATCGAGAACAACCCTACCGTCAAGGCTTCCGGCTATCAGGTGAGCCACCGCCTGCCCCAAAGACCCCCTGGAAAGCAGATGTGGCCATGGCTCTGGCAGCCCCCGGCCCACAGATGATGCTTAGTCTTCAGAAACTCCAGGGCTTTCAGGGTAGGAGCTCATCGGGGTGGTGGGAAGGGGGCTTCCTGCAAGAGGAGATAGGGTTGGGCTGTGTGGTGTAGTTGTGGTTAGGGACAACTGTGAGGCAGCAGTCTGGGGGGCAAGAACAGGATGGAGGCGGTAAGTGGGGACAGGCCTTTGTTGGGCCCAGTGTGAGTATAGGACACGGCCTTAACTCTTTCCACGAAGGCTTCCAGGAGGAGGTGCTTGTGAGCCGGGCAGGACGAGGCGGGAGGGTGGGGGGCGGG
>NW_012104454.1:1147221-1160549 GCF_000951045.1 Mandrillus leucophaeus | reverse complement strand
GGGTTGGCGGGGAAAGGGTCCTAGCTCCCTTTGGGAGAAGTTGACCCGAGGTTTTGCCTCCTGCTCCAGCCCTCCCCCCTCCTGCACAGAGCCCTGCCTGCCCGGCCAGTGGGTTTACCCCGGGGCTAATCCGACAGAGGTGGGTCTCAAATCACTCGTGAGACTGGGCACCTGGGTGGGGGTGGGGGAGAGGCGGGAAAAGGAAGGAGTGAGTGGCTAAGGGAGGGTCTGGGGAGGGGGCCCAGCATGGCAGTGACTGGTGCCACTCAGCCTGTGCTGTCTCTGCTGCAGTCCTCCCAGAAAAAGAGCTGCGTGGAAGAGCCTGAACCCGAGCCTGAAGCCACAGAGGGTGACGGTGATAAGAAGGGGAATGCAGAGGGCAGCAGCGACGAGGAAGGGAAGCTGGTCATTGATGAGCCAGCCAAGGAGAAGAACGAGAAGGGAGCGCTGAAGAGGAGAGCAGGGGACTTGCTGGAGGTAACTGCTGCCTGCCTAGGGCCTGGGCCCCCCTCAGCATTCCCCATGGAGTATCCCACAAGAGCAGGGCTTTGCTTCAGAGGTGCCCAGTCTGAGAGGTAGATCCAGCCTCTAGCTTGGGGAGTCCCCAGCTGACAAAATGGGACACAGAAGTCATTTCAGCTAGTAGGGCTGGGGAAGGACTGGGTGTCAGCCTGGGAAGGAGGCCCGGAGGAGAGGAGTGGGTGGCTGATGGCCTCCCTCTCCAGCCTCAGCCCGCTTCCTCTGTCGATCCTGCCTAGGACTCTCCTAAACGTCCCAAGGAGGCAGAAAACCCTGAAGGAGAGGAGAAGGAGGCAGCCACCTTGGAGGGCGAGAGGCCCCTTCTTATGGAGGTGGAAAAGAATAGCACCCCCTCTGAGCCTGGCTCTGGCCGGGGGCTTCCCCAAGAGGAAGAAGAAGAGGAGGAGGAAGAGGAAGAGGCTGCCAAGGAAGATGCTGAGGCCCCAGGCATCAGAGATCATGAGAGGTGAGTGAGCCCCCTGACCCCTTGGCAGCTGGACTAGTGGGGGCTGGTCACTCTCGGAGAGGAGGATGAAAAGGGCCTGCAGTGGCCAGCCTCTGGGGAGGCGGGGTGGGCTCTCCTAGGAGACTGGCACTGGCTGGGGCAAGGCCAGGCCAAGGCCACACCATTAACCCTTCTCCCCTCCAACCCTCCCTCACAGCCTGTAGCCACCAATGTTTGAAGAGGAGCCCCCACCCTGTTCCTGCTGCTGTCTGGGTGCTACTGGGGAAACTGGCCATGGCCTGCAAACTGGGAACCCCTTTCCCACCCCAACCTGCTCTCCTCTTCCACTCACTTTTCCCACTCCAAGCCCAGCCCATGGAGATTGACCTGGATGGGGCGGACCACCTGGCCCTCACCTCTAGGTCCCCATTCGCCTATGATCTGAGTCAGAGCCATGTCTTCTCCCTGGAATGAGATGAGGCCATTGTGTTCCTTCCGCTTGAAGCTATTTTCCAGGCTTCTGCTGGGGCCTGGGACAACTATTCCCACCTCCTGACACCCTTCTCCCACTCTCCTAGGCATTCTGGAACTCTGGGTTTGGATCAGGGGTAGGAATGGAAAAGATGGAGCATAAACAGCAGGGTGGGCTTGTGGGGCCTGGGAGGGGCAATCCTCAAATGGGGCATAGGGACAGCACAGGAGGGCAGCCTCCTCCTGAGCTCCTGTCCCCTGCTACACCTATTATCCCAGCTGCCTAGATTCAGGGAAAGTGGAACAGCTTGTAGGGGAGGGGCTCCTTTCCATAAATCCTTGATGATTAACAACACCCATTTTTCCTTTTGCCGACCCAAGAGTTTTGGGAGTTGTAGTTAATCATCAAAAGACTTTGGGGCTTCCTAGTTGTTTGGGCCAAGGACCTGAGACCTGAAGGGTTGACTTTACCCATTTGGGTGTGAGTATTGAGCATCTGTTCCCCTTTAGATCTCTGAAGCCAGAAATGGGATGCTTGGGAAGACCCCTAGCTGTCCTTTTCCCTCTCTGCACAGTGCTCAAGGCCAGCTTATAGTCATATATATCACCCAGACATAAAAGAAAAGACACATTTTTTAGGAAATGTTTTTAATAAAAGAAAATTACAAAAAAAAAATTTTAAAGACCCCTAACCCTTTGTGTGCTCCCCATTCTGCTCCTTCCTTCCCCATCGTTGCCCCCATTTCTGAGGTGCACTGGGAGGCTCCCCTTCTATTTGGGGCTTGATGACTTTCTTTTTGTAGCTGGGGCTTTGGTGTTCCTTCCAGTGTCATTTCTCATCCACATACCCTGACCTGGCCCCCTCAGTGTTGTCACCAGATCTGATTTGTAACCCACTGAGAGGACAGAGAGATATAAGTGCCCTCTCCCGCCCTCTTCCTACTGGTCTCTCAATGCCTCTCTACAGTCTCGTCTCTTTTACCCTGGCCCCTCTCCCTTGGGCTCTGATGAAAAATTGCTGACTGTAGCTTTGGAAGTTTAGCTCTGAGAACCGTAGATGATTTGAGTTCTAGGAAAATAAAACCCGTTGATTACTATATTGGATTCTGACTGATTCTTTGGGGCATATTGGTTAACTGAAGACAGAAAGTGGGGTAAGGGAATGCAAATGATTTCCAGATCGTCTCAGATTGAGGTAGAGGGTGTCAGCCTCCTCCATTCTTAGGCATTTGGAAATCCAAACTTCTTGTGGGCAGAGTCCTAGAATAAACCACACCATTCATTCTACCTTTCCTGCCCAGCCACTGTTTAACGCACCTGGATGAGGTTTTTTTTTTTTGTTTTTTTTTAAAAAAAGGGTTTGCATAAGAAGTGGGGTATGGGAGGATGCCAGTATCGGCCACAGCCCAAGATGAAGTGGGAGTTTGGAGGCTGATTGTATAAACAACTTTGACCCCAAAGGTCAAGTCAAATAATAGTATAACCCTTTCTCCTTGCTAATGCTACCTGCCACCCTTAGCTGGTGATGGGGTGGTAGGGGGAGGGGGTTGGTAGGGTGAAATCCCGATAGTACTCCCCGAGTTAAGTAGAATGACTGGCTTAGATCATTTCTGTTTCCTTCCAGATCTGACATTTTGTAACTAGATCGGCTACTAGCATTGGAAGGGCCCACGTTTCATCCCTTCCTCTAGAAAGCCTACAGGCAGATTTTGAATCTGCCCTGCCCCCACTCCAGCAGAGAAGGTCAGGGAGAGCATTGGCTGTAGCCCTGTCTGGTAAGGGCGGCGCTTCGCCTTGAACAGGAAGCCAGAACCACCTAGAAAATGGAGCCGCCTTCTCTAGAAACTACAATTCCCAGCGGCCTCCACGCAGAGCATGCGCGGGAATGTGCCAGGCGGGCCGCCCTAACCAGCTTGCCTTTCGATTCCCAACATGCTTCATGGTGTGTTTTGGTTTCCTTGATTTCCTACCCCGCCAAACTTCCTGTTTCCAGCTTTCTAGCGGCGGACTGCAACTCCCAGCATGCTGAGAGATCAGATTCGTGGTTGAGCTGCCGTTTTACACTTGGACTACATCTCCCACAAAGTCGACGGGCGTGGCAGGGGAGGGGACGCTGAGGGCCCATGTGCTGAGCAGCCGAAGTGCCGCGGAAAGTGGAGGTGAGGGCCGCCCGCCCCAGAGGTGCTCATCCGAGAGGCAGGTGCGGGAAGAGCCTAACCTTTTCCCTGCCCATGGCTCAGTCGCCTCCCCAGGGTTTCTTTGCACCGAAAGTTTGGAGCGGGTGGGTGCTGAAGATAGCTAGGCCTTGACGTTGTCTGGGATGAGGCTGGTGGGGGAAGCCTTTGGAACCGTGACCTGAAAGGGCAGACTTTCGACCCCGCTATATTGCACGGCGCCTCCAGAACATGCAGGGAAAGCCCCACTGCGGGACGCTCACCAGCAGCATCTCCAGATTGTGAAGGGAAAGAAGGGAATGATATCGGGGGCATGCAAGCTGCTCTGGGCTGGGATGGTTCAGACCTGGAATGACTGAGGTGAAGGGACTCCTTGCAGCAATCACGCGGGAGGCTTGGGTCTTAAGATTGGCCCTGCTCCTGTCAAACTTTATGAACCAGGGTAGTCACTCCGGCTTTCAGGCCTTGATTTCCTTGTCTATAAAAGGGACTTTATGATGCATCTGGCAACCTCACCTCCCTCACTGGGCAATGTGAAGACCAAATGCCAGCAATGAAATTCCCAGCATTAGGTTTGTCATATAGTAGTCCTCTCTAAGCATTTGTTGAATACTCAGGAACACTAGGCCAATCAGCATTAATTGGAAATAACAAGGTTTTTTTTGTTTGTTTTTGTTTCTTTTTCCGAAAATAACATCAGGGCTTTATACTGAGAAGTATAAAGAAGAAAAATGACCCAGTATCTCACTGTTCAGATAACCCGTTAATACATATTTTTAAGTGCACATGGTTAGAAAATGCAAACGTTATTATGGGAAGAAGCAAAATGGAATTAACAGTCCTCCCAAACACTTCCTCTCCCCTAAAACAAGTACTTTGGTTTCTTGTTTCCTTTCCATAAATGTGACTGTGCTGGACTATATATTCATATACCCCAAAGGGATACTACTACTCACATTACTTTGCACCTTGCTTTGTTAAAATACTTAAAATAATCTAAATGACACCCACAACCCTGTAAATTTTGTGGATGATGAAACTGAAGTTCAAAAGTTAAATTGCCGGCTGGGCGTGGTGGCTCATGCCTGTAATCCCAGCACTCTGGGAGGCCAAGGTAGATGGATCACCTGATTTCAGGAGTTCGAGACCAGCCTGGCCAACATGGTAAAACCCTGTCTCTACTAAAAATATTTTTTAAAAAATTAGCGGGTCGTGGTGGCACATACCTGTAATCCTAGCTATTAAGGAGGCTGAGGCAGGAGAATCACTTGAACCCGAGGGGCAGAGGTTGCGGTGAGCTGAGATCATGCCACTGCACTCCAGCCTGGGTGACAGAACAAGACTCCGTCTCAAAAAATAAATAAGTGAAGTTGCCTAGTGTCATACAGTAAGATGATGGTAGAGCAGGGAGTAGAACCCAGGTGATCTGACTTCCCTGTCCAGGGCTCTTTATGCCATTGTAGTATCTTTATTTGTCTTTGAAGAACCTTATAGATAAGGTTCATTTTTATCTATAAAATGAGGTTAATGGTGACTTCTTCATTTGGTTGTCCTTAGGCTTAAATGAGATACAGGAAAGCACCTAGCATTGCACCTGGGAAGTTGCAAGTATTCAGTAAACTGAAGCACTTACCATTTATGTCTTCAGTTCATTCACTACCTCATTAATTGAGAATTGAGTGGTTTAGAGCACATACTTAGTTGGGAAATTTAGGACTCAGTAATTCTAGAGTCTGGCCTTGGGTCTTTTTCCTTTAGAAAAGGAGCTATCTTAGGGAGGAGTGGTTATTTCCTGTCTTAGGACAGGAATTGTAAGTGGGATAGGGACATTTTAACCCCAGTTTTTATTTCTGCTACCTATTTGTTCATTTCACTGACTTACAACTGCCTACCTTTTGGCCGTATGCCAGCATTCCATCCTCTGTTTTTTTCCCATCTGGCTGTTCATACATTGATTTAATAAGTATTTCTTAAGCACCTACTAGGTGCCAAGCTCTGGATTCATGAACTTGAGATAGATAACATGGCCCTTGTCCTTAATGAATTTTTTTGGACTTTGAAGTCGGATATATGTGGGTTTGAATGCTGATTCTCCAATGTAGTAACTTTGTAATCATAAATAAGTTACTTGACCTTTCTATTTCCTCATCTATAAAGATGATAACCTCTTGTGAAGATTCAATGTGATGAGGTCCATTGAGCAACAGACTAAGTGCTTTAAAAAATGTTCCTTTCCTTGCCTCTTTGCTCCCGTTTCTATCCATCTACCCAGAGCTAACAAGGAAGATTTCTGAGCATTTTGCTGGCAAAGGGATTTCTTACAGCCTCCAGGCATGCGTCTTTCTGCCCTACTGGCCTTGGCATCCAAGGTCACTCTGCCCCCCAATTACTGCTATGGGATGAGCCCCTCAGGCTCCTTGGCAGACAAGAGGAAGAATGCCCCATGGAGCAGGCGGCGCCCAGTGGTTGTGGAACCCATCTCTGATGAAGACTGGCATCTGTTCTGTGGGGACACGGTGAGAGCCTCATACAGGGCATAGAGTGATGGGGAATCTCCTGGGCAAGGATCCCCCTCCCTAACCTTCGTATCTTCCCACAGGTGGAGATCCTAGAAGGCAAGGATGCCGGAAAGCAGGGCAAAGTGGTTCAAGTTATCCGGCAGCAAAACTGCGTGGTCGTGGGAGGGCTGAACACAGTAAGTGGAGAGAGAGGATGGGGAAGCTTGGGAAGCCCGTCTCATCCGTCCCTCTCCATTCCAAGCAGCGCAGGGTGGCAGGAGACTGGCTGAGGGGATGGTGGCATTACTGAACCTTCTACTTTTCAACTTGGGCTGAATGTGCTGAGTAGCAAGGGCAAACCCCTTTCACACCCCTTGTTTTCTGACACTCCCCTCTCTTGGACAGTATTACCGCTACATTGGCAAGACCATGGAATACCGAGGAACCATGATCCCTAGTGAAGCCCCCTTGCTCCACCGCCAGGTCAAACTTGTGGATCCTATGGACAGGCAAGCGACAGGGCTCTGGGCAGAGGGTTTCTCACCCTCTGGGTCCACAAAGTGCTGTCCAATGGGAATGATGGGTTGGATGCTCTGGAGATTGAGAGGGACCATCTCATGGACATGATTCCCTGCGGGTAACCCCAACACAGAGGTGGAGAAACGCGGTGGTAACCCTGGTGTTTTGAACCCTTGACTCTGCTTTTGGGTTGGAGGGTGGCAGGAAACTGGCTCATAGGCCAGGCTCACCTCTTCTATCCACCAGGAAACCCACTGAGATTGAGTGGAGATATACTGAAGCAGGAGAGCGGGTACGAGTCTCCACACGATCGGGGAGAATTATCCCTAAACCCGAATTTCCCAGAGCTGATGGCATCGTCCCTGAAACATGGATTGGTGAGTGAGGGGCAGGAAGGTCAGGGGTGGGTGCTAGGAGTGAGAGTAGGGGATGTTAATGAAAGTTGGCAAGCCCTCCCACCCATCTCCTTTCCTCTGGCTTAACAGATGGCCCCAAAGACACATCAGTGGAAGATGCTTTAGAAAGAACCTACGTGCCCCGTCTAAAGACACTACAGGAGGAGGTGATGGAGGCCATGGGGATCAAGGAGACTCGGAAATACAAGAAGGTCTATTGGTATTGAGCCCAGGAACAGCAGCTCCTCCCCAACTTGTGTCCCAGCCTTGAAGGCTGAGGCACCTCTTTTTCAGATGCCAATAAAGAGCAGTTTATGAGTCCTGTGTACAGCTGCTGTGAGATAGAATGGCACCCCTAATCCCAGCACACTCTCCGGGACTGAAGGAAAGGAGCTTCTTCCCTGAGTTTATGAGAGAACCTGGATGGAAGTTAGCTGGCCTTAAGGCAGCCCTCCCAAGGGGCAGGGCCTGCAGATTCTGAGTTGGAGGCCAAAGTGGGGTAAAGAAGTCCCCTCCATGGAGATCTGTGAGTAACAGAAGCTGTCACCTACACCACCTGCTAGGGAGGCCAGTGGGGAGTGGCGTGTGAGTCCTAACTGTAGCACCCTTGCAGCAGTGCCACAGGGAGGGTGCGCGTCTCCTTTTATCTACCTACAGAAATGGGAAGGAAACAAAGATTTCTAATTTTTAATAAATTAAAACTTTACACTGTATTACATAATCCATGGAGGGAGAGAAAGGGGATGAAACTGAAGGAACCACGACTCAGGAGGATGCAGGATGCTGCTTCTCTGTATGAGGTGTACTCTGCCACTGTGCTATCTGGGCACTTTCAGATGATGGGGTCTGAGATGTGTCCTGAGGCTGCATCAGCTGTCTTCAGTCTCCAGAATAGAAAGAGCCTGACCCAGGGGCATCTTGGTGGCCACCAGAACCAGGTTTCTGGGAGAGAGTTCAGGACTGAAGATGGGCAGGAGCTCAGCATGGAAACCTGGAAGAAAGGGCTTAATCATAAGGGGAAGAATGAACCAAACTCACCCAGCCTCTTCTGCCCAGGCCTACAGGCACAGTCCCTTTTCCGCATGGGGGAGGATCCAGCTGGGCTAAGGAGACCCCATTCTCCATAAGGAACACAGGTTCCCAAGGCACTGACTTGGGAGGCAGTCCTCTTGCATTGTAGGTTCTCGATGCCTGGGAAGCTTGCTTAACATGCACCTTAGGGAGGTTCACCAGAGGCTGATTTGGTAGGAATCTTAATTTTTTTTTTTTCGAGATGGAGTCTCTGTCACCCAGGCTGGAGTACAGCGGTGCAATCTTGGCTCACTGCAACCTCTGTCTCCTGGCTTCAAGCAATTTTTTTTGCCTCAGCCACCCGAATAGCTGAGAGTACAGGTGTGTACCACCATACCCGGCTACTTTTTGTATTTTTAGTAGAGATGGGGTTTCACCATGGCTGGTCTTGAACTCCTGACCTCAATTAATCTACCCACCTTGGCCTCCCAAAGTGCTGGGATTATAGGCATGAGCTACTGCACCCCGCCTGGATTCTTAATTTTTCAACAAATCCCCTACTCCCAACCCACTAGTGACTCAAAGGTGGGGTCCAAGGATCACAACAGTGATTAGCTGGGCCCAGGAGACGTTGGAGCTGGGACTTGGAGAAGGAGTCCCAGAACCCCAGTCACCATAGTCCTTGGGTCCCTGCTGTAGGCCACCCTCACCCTGCTCCTGAAGGTACAGCAGCCGGTCCAGTAGAATAAGCGTCTCCACCAGTGGGGCAAGCAGTAGAGCCAGGCTGAAGAAGGCCACCACACGGTTCTCCTGGGCCTGGTGGGCCTGAAGGGCATCCAGATTCAGTGGCAGCTGGGGGTCCAGCCCCACTCGCTGTAGCCCCCGCTGCACATATCTGTGGGATCAGTCACATTCAGCACTCAGTTTGGTTTTAAGAACTGTCACCTCGCACTTAAACTTTGTTCCTAATTCCAACTTTGCTTTATTTTCTACCCTAATATGCGTTTTCACGAATATATATATATATATATTTTTTTTTTTTTGAGATGGAGTCTCACTGTCACCCAGGCTGGAGTGCAGTAGCATGATCTCTGCTCACTGCAAGCTCCACCGTCCATGTTCACGCCCTTCTCCTGCCTCAGCCTCCACAGTAGCTGGGACTATAGGCACCCGCCACCATGCCCGGCTAATTTTTTGTATTTTTTAGTAGAGATGGGGTTTCACCGTGTTAGCCAGGATGGTCTCGATCTCCTGACCTTGTGATCCGCCCGCCTCAGCCTCCCAAATATGTATTTTTTAAGACAGGGTCTTGCTGTCACCCAGGCTGGAGAGCAGCAGTGCAATCATAGCTCACTGTAGTCTCAAACACCTCAGTCCTCCCACATCAGCCTCCCAAGTAGCTAGGTCTACAGGTATGAGCTACCATGCCTGCCTATGTTTTTTTGTACAGAGGTATCTCTCTACGTAGCCCAAGCTGGCCTCTAACTCCCAGCCTCAAGCAATCCTCCTGCCTTGGCATCGCAAAGATCTGGGATTATAGGCATGAGCCACCATACCTGGCTGTGTATTTTTGAATGTTTCTCTGGCTGTGAGCTGTCTATCCAATAGTAAATTGATTTAAACATTTTCATCCAGTTCTGTCCAACTAGCCATATTTTTAGCATTTAAAACCCCCTTTTTTTTTTTTTTTTTGAGACAGTCTTGCTCTGTCGCCCAGGCTAGAGTGCAGTGGCACAATCTCGGTTCACTGCAACCTCCACCTCCTGGGTTCAAACTATTCTGCCTCAGCCTCCCCAGTAGCTGGGATTACAGGCGCGTGCCTCCACGCCTGGCTAATTTTTGTATTTTTAGTAGACATAGGGTTTCGCCATGTTGGCCAGGCTGGTCTCAAACTCCTGACCTCAGGTGATCTGGCCGCGTCAGCCTCCCAAAGTGCTGGGATTACAGGCATGAGCCACCGCGCCCGGCCAAAACTTCATATTTCTTTGTTAGTCTCCTGATAAAAGAGGGACAACTCTCTTAAAGAAATTTTGAGAAGGTACCCTGGTCAGAGAACTCCAAATCACTCCTCTGGGTATACTTAGATTTTCTTTAGGCTATGCTGAAAGTGAGGGCGGAAGATCTCCAGTTAGAAATCTCCCCTCCACTGCCCCCCACCCCCGTACCCCAACCTCACTCTTCAATCTTGAGCTCGTGGACCCTGGGGATACCCTGCACGCCTGGCCGACGGAGGTCGGGCCGGGCCCGTCGGATGACTGTCTCCAGTGCTGCACGGTAGCAGTGAGTTCGGAGGCCAGGGCCAGCTTTCTGTAGCCGCTCAGCATATTCCTCCAGGGCATGGCAGGCCCCCTCCCGAAGCCTGTAGGGCAGTTCATAGCCAGGCAGCCCAGCCACCCACTGACTCAGTGGGTAGCCACCAGGGTCACTCAGCTTCATGTAGCAGCAGCCCACTGAGGCCAGGGCCACCACCTCAGGACAGCAGGAGAAGTGCCTCAGCAAGGCAACACTCAGATCCCCACAGGCGTGGAGGCCTGTGAGCAGCAAGCGGGCCCTGCCCTGACACGGGTTCTCCAGTGGAAGCAGAAGCTCCTCACACAGGGCTGTGGGGTCTACCCACCTAACCACATGGTGTGGGGAGTGACGAGGGTTGGTTTGGACCACCTGTGGAGGCAGGAAAGGACAAAGGCAGATGGGAAGTCTGTTTGCTGTCCCTCGGCCACGTCAGGCCACAGGAAGGGATCTGTCCTCCATGTTATTCCCCAAGGAGGAACGTGGGAGATAAGCTGGGTGCGGGAGAGGGCTGGACCACAAGTCAGGAGATGGATAAATCCTGGACCTATCATTCACCATGTACATCTTTTCATCTCTGAGACCCAGTTTTCTGATTTGTAATGAGTCTAAAACCTGAGTGGCCACTTCACAGGTTGTGAGAAGTATACATTGGTGTGGAAAGCACTTTGTAAATAGAAAATAACTTTGAGATAAAGGGAGGCAGTGGGGAAGGGGGGACCTTGGGAAAGAGGTAATAGAAATTAGGGACCACACCACTTCAAGCTGAGAAATTTGAAAGATGGAATCCAGCCTCTGTGCTCAATTCCAGCCAAGCAGCCCCTCCTCCCACAGTCCAGGTGGCAGGAAGGGGTGGCCTACCTGCGGGTTCCTCTTCTCCTCTTTCTCCAGAGCCTGCAGAAGCTCCTGGTCCAGGCGCTGGGCTCTCTCCACCAGTCTCTGATCCCCTTCGATGCTCTTCACCATCAACCCCAGGCCAAGAGCCATGAAGCGGGAGAGATGGCCCTGGAGTCATGAGGAGGAAGATGGAAACAGCCCTGTTCAGTGCCGTATCCATTGTCACCCTCCCCAGGGGTAACCTGGACACCTGGGTCCCAGGCCCGACAGAAGGCTTAAATTTTACCCTACAGAACTTATTAACATCAGTGTGGCTTAAGTTGGTATATAACTCCCCCATTTAAATCTGACTGGCTTAAAACAAATTATGCAAAGAGAAAAAAAATCTACCCTGCTTGGTTCCACCGCTTCTTGACACCTGCCTCGCTGGGCCTGTGGCCCAATAACCTGCCTTCCAGGTGTTCTATCTCCCCATGACTCAAAAAACCAGTACATCAAGACTCTGGCTCACCTGGCCTGAGCCCACATCTACAACCTGGGTGCAGCCTGTGAAATCACTCAGCTTCTTCACCAACTGAAAGAAGAGGGAACAAAGGTCTCCTGGCCACTGGTTCTTGACTCCTGGGGCAAACACCCATAGTGAGAGTGGAGGAGACAAAGATGACAGAGAAAGATGGACACAGGATGCCCCGGATGTGATGACAGATTTGGAAAGAAAGATATAGGGGTGAGGGTGGAAGCACGGAGAGTGGACCTGATCCAGGTTCAGGCCCCCTCTCCTTGCCTTACAGGTCAGTGATTCAATCTCCCCTAAAGAACAAGAACCCTGCGTTAAGCCATGAGCGGATTATGGAGATTTGAGAACAGGAATGAGACTGATTCAGACCTAGCTACCAACTAACCCCACAAAAGGATGAAAAAGAACCCCAGCATCAAAATATGATTATAGTTATATCTGTTGAGGTAAAGGAATGTCTAGGGCCTCTGGCCTTGCATGTGAAGTAAAGGGCACATATCTTTGTAAGCCACGCTTAAGGAGTCCCTGGGTTCCCAGACACCACCCATGCTCCAGCCATCTCCTCACCTCTCCCAGCCTCCGGATCTCATGCTGCTTCTTGGGCCTGACATGTTTCCGGAATGGAGCTGTTAGTCGGGAGCTCTGGCTGGGGTTCTCCAGGAACTCTGAGGGGGTCTGAAAGCCAGGCGTCCGGGTAAAGGCCAGGGCACAGGCTGTGGACTTCAGGGCCAGCAGGGTGAGTGGCCACACTGACCTGTACCTGAGATAGTCCAGCCCAGGCCTCCAGTGAATAGTCCCATCGCATCTGAGTGCACCAGTTTACAACCCAAGGCCCGGGAAGACCTTATGAGACTCTCTGAGCAATATGCTCACTGCAGGGCTCAAAGCCTTGAGTTCCCCAGCACAGGGCCCTTCTAACCCATACCTGATGACCTCCCCTTCCCCAGGCATCCCCAGCAGCATTGTGGCCAGCTGTGGTGGGTTCAGTCCATCCAGTGCTTCCTGCCATGAGCAAGGGAGTGTGTCCCATAGGTTGTCTGTGAAAAATTCCTACAGAAGAAGGGGAGAAGCAATTAGCAAACTACTACCACTTCCATTCTTTCCCACCCCACTCTCAACTCCACACCTCACTGCCTGCCTCTTCCCAGCACTGCTGCCACATAGGGCCACTGTAACCGGCAGGTACCTCCTACTCAGCCAAGTCAGTTCTTCTCTGAAGTCTGCTCCAGCCTCCCCGACTCTGGTGGCTTAACTCTGTTTCCTTGGAGTCCAGATTGCATTCTGGACACACTTCTTTTAGCAATTTCTGCACTTATTTATGTCTATTTTCTCTATTAAACTGAATTTCTTAAGAGGAGGGATGGGATGGGATCTTCCCATCTGCATCCCTAACACCAGAGTGACTGACACACAGTATTAGTACATTACCACTTAGTAACCTGCCATTATACGTGCCAGACACTGGTGTCTTTTTATTCATTCATTTGTCCACCACAAATTCTGGGGCTGTGTTTTGGTTATACATCAAGCTCTATTGTAGGCTCAGGGAATACAACAGTGAACCTGAGACAAGATTCTGGCTCCTGCAGAGTTTACATTAAAAAAATAACTTCGGGCCGGGCGCGGTGGCTCAAGCCTGTAATCCCAGCACTT
>NW_012104454.1:1144247-1146066 GCF_000951045.1 Mandrillus leucophaeus | reverse complement strand
TGTTGCCCAGGCTGGTCTCGAACTCCTGAGCTCAAGCAATCCACCCGCCTCGGCCTCCCAGAGTGCTAAGATTATAGGCATGAGCCATCACACCCAGCCTGAGCTGGGATTTGAAACCAATTTTACTTTAGAGTCCTTGCTCTTAACAATTCTGCAATTGCCTTTCTGTGGAGGAAGATCAGTGAGTGCAAAGGTCCAGATGCCTGCCATATTGGCAGAGCAGAAATCAGGCCAGCAGAGGTATAGCACAGTGAAATGTGTGAGAGAATAAAATGGGATAGAGTTGAAGAGACAGTAGGAGTCAGATCATGGGCTTTATAGGTAATAGTAAGGAATCAGGATTTCATAAAAGTATCTAGGAAGCAAGGGATTGTCATGATCAGATTTACATTTGAATGCTATCAATCTAGCTGCTCAGTGAAGAATTGGTTATGGCAGGGCAGAGGTAAGCACACAGTGAGATCGGTTAGGAAGTAGTTCAGAACAGAGGTGATGGTGGCTTGGCTTAGGGTGGCAGCAATGGAGGTGGGGACAAATGGATGAATTTGGGATCTATTCTGAAGACAGAGCCAAGAGGACTTGTTGAAGGACTGGATTGTGGATCAATGAAGGACAGCGCTGAATCAAGGATGGCCTCTGGGTTTGCGGTCTAAACAATTCAGTGGATGGTGGTACCATTTACACATTCTCTCATTTATTCTTCACAATGATCCTTCAGACTGGGATCCACTGTATAGCTGAGGAAACCTGGGCTAGGACAAGTTGGGGGTTAGGGAGGCCTAAGGTTAACATTAGAGGGGAGGCAGGATTCCAGACCAAGCCTTTTTGATTCCAGAGCCAGGCCTGTCTACTATACCACAAAACCACGAATTTATTCAAAGCTTGGATGAATAACATGTGTGTTCTTGGAACACCTCACATGCTCCAAGAAGAGTTCAACATAGTTGCAGCATGGTTCCAATGTCCACGCATTTTATTACCTTGGATCTGGGAAGATTACAAAAATAATCTAGGTAGGTATTAGAAATATTATTTATGCAGTGAGCCGAGAGCACGCCACTGCACTCTAGCCTGGGGGACAGAACGAGACTCCGTCTCAAAAAAAAAAAAAAAAAAAAGAAATATTATTTATGCCAGCTGAAAAAAAAGGAGGGATCACTCCAGTTTTAACCCCTCCTTGTACAGACAAAAGACTGAAACTCATAGAAGGAAAGAGATCAGAGGCTAATTCTCCAGATTCTCTCCCTGACGTGGACACATAGCCAACCACACGACCAGAGACACCCCACCCACGCCCCTGTGGCCTCACGATGATGTAGGCATCCAGGATGGAACGGTAGAGCGCCAGGACACGGGTAAGGTTAACAGCTAGTTGCCTCCTCCCCTCATGAGAGAGGCCTCGGGCGGAGATGCCCGGCATCCCGCGGTCCAGAAGGCAGCGCGGGAAGCGAGAACGCAGTGAACAGGGATCCAGGGTCACTACCACGCGGGTCCAGGACCCGGACAGGGCTCAGCTCTGCAGGCAGAACAGGAAGAGTTTTGGGTCTAGTCTCCGACGCTGCCTTTCCGGGATCCCATGCTGCAGTTGAAGATTTGAGGCGCCCCCAAGAGGTCACAGGTTGCGACGTTTCACAGTGCGAAGGTGTCAGCGTCGGAGACACGTAGGGCGGGGTAACAGTGCAATGACGCCACAAAAGCATGCCGCGGAGCTCAGCTCACAACGAGGTGGGCCAAGTTCCAGTTCCCGCCCCTTCCCGTACACGCCTCTCCTCTGCCGGAAGTGAAGCCGGAGGTGTCCGGCTGGCTGTAGTTCCGGTTT
>NW_012104454.1:1137133-1144107 GCF_000951045.1 Mandrillus leucophaeus | reverse complement strand
GGGTGCGCGCGCGCCGACCTCTGGTGCGTTCTAACCCGCGCGCCTGCCTTCCCGGGCTTCGTCGGCGCGCACCGATTTCCGCATCCGGCTCTGGACGCTTCCGGCCTTAGAGCTAAACCCATCTGGGAGGTAGGTTCGTGAGTGTGAGAGGGCGATCTGTACCGCGGGGACCGAAGTATGCTTATTCAGGTGGGCTGCCTCGAGCCTCGATCCCACCCCCCCCGCTGGTAGGTGGTGTCAAGGTCCTTGCTTGGGAGGACTTGGGTGAGATGCATGTGGAGATTGTCCCCAATTCCGGCCTGGAGCCAAGGGAAAGGGATGCCTGGATTTGTGTCTCTATTCGTGGGCCACGCTGCGGATGCCTGGGTAGCCCAGAGGTTATCTACGCCATACTTCTCACTGTTTTCGAGCGTACCTAGATGTTCCCTTCCTAGGCGGAGTATAGAGCTCACGTGTTCTGGCCTCTTAGACTCATAGAGGGTTCGAGCTCTATGGGCCCCTCCAGTCCCTTCATTTTACAAATGAGATTCAAACCTAGAGCGCGGTAATGACCTTACTAAGACCAAACGGCTGGTGAATTGGGCTTCACTAGAATCCAGGCTTGCTGGCTAACACTATTGCTTCCTCCATCATTTCATGTTATGTTTTCATTTCCCCTCTGTCTGAGAGATTGCTCTGATGTCTTTCCTTCCATAAGTCCTACGGAGATCGATCTTGCCTCATTTTTCTCCCAGGCCTAGGAGCTCAATCACCAGGATCACTTTCTTCCCCAGGGTGTACTACAGACCTCCACATGTTGGACAGTAGGATTCAGCAGAGAATGAGTCCAACATCCTCTTTTCATCCATAAGCCACTCTTCCCAACTGCTCTTCCACCTCCCATTGTCCCTATGTCTACTTTACTGCTCAATCTGGATTTTGGGGAACCTCCTCCCAAAAAGGCATTAGAAGGAAATGCCAAGCACCGAAATTTTGTCAAGAAGCGGAGGCTCTTAGAACGGAGAGGCTTTCTGAGTAAAAAGAACCAACCCCCTAGCAAGGCGCCTAAGTTGCACTCTGAACCTCCAAAGAAAGGGGAAACTCCTATGGTGGATGGCACTTGGAAGACCCCTTCCTTCCCAAAAAAGAAGAAGACAGCTGCCTGCAGCAATGGGTCAGGACAGCCCCTGGACAAGAAAGCTGCGGTGTCTTGGCTGACCCCTGCCCCTTCAAAAAAGGCTGATTCTGTTGCTGCTAAAGTAGATTTGCTGGGGGAATTCCAGAGTGCCCTTCCAAAGATCAGTAGCCACCCAACCCGCTCTCAGAAGAAGGGCTCCCAGAAGAAATCCTCTAAAAAGAACCATCCTCAGAAGAATGCCCCACAGAACTCCACCCAAGCTCATTCAGAGAATAAATGCTCCAGAATATCCCAGAAGTTGCCACAGAAGATGGTGGCAATTGACTGTGAGATGGTGGGCACAGGACCAAAGGGGCATGTTAGTTCCTTAGCTCGATGTAGCATTGTCAACTACAACGGAGATGTGCTTTATGATGAGTACATTCTTCCCCCCTGCCACATTGTGGACTACCGAACCAGATGGAGTGGTATCCGAAAGCAGCACATGGTGAATGCCACACCCTTCAAGATTGCTCGAGGCCAGGTAAGAAGCATGGGACTTGATGGTGGCAGGGAGGTGGATGGAGAGAGGTGTAAATCATTTTTCAGCAAAGGATATCACTATGGGAAGACACCAAAGGTTTGTGGAGGGAGGGAGGAGAATCCATCAGTTATTGAAGAAGGCCCCCTGTCGGTGGAAGGAGCCGTGAAAGTCAGGAAGGTACAATTAGCTGGTGTCACAAACTTCATTGGTCAATACCTATTTTAGCCAGGCGCGGTGGCACTTGCCTATAATCCCAGCACTTTGAGAGGCTGAGGCAGGAGAGTCGCCCAAGCCCAGGAACTCAAGATCTGTCTGGGTAACAAAACGAGACTCGTCTACAAAAAAGTTAGCTAAGTGTGATGGTGCATACCTGTAGTGCCAGCTACTCAGGTGGTCGAGACTGCAGTGAGCTTAGATCACACCACTGCCACTGCACTCCAGCCTGAGCGACAGAGTGAGACCCTGTCTCAGACAGACAAACAAACAATTTTAGGTTCCAAATTGGGTCTGGGGAACTAGGAATCTGCATAGAGGAATAACAGTAAGTAATGTAACTGGACAGAGCTACGGACATCAGTGTCAGGAGAAAGGGCTTGATTTGGAAAAACCTTGTGAATTGGACCCTAAGCTTTAGACAGGAAAGGTGGAGAGCTCTTCCCAAGCAAAAAGTAACGTGGGGCAAGTGCGGAAAGTGGTGGTGGTAAGAGAGGGCAGAAAGTTGACAGGAGGAGCTGGGGTATATTTGTCCAACTGAAACAGGTAACCAGTGAAGGGCATAAACAGCAGAGGGCCAGCACTTCGGGTTGTCATCTAACTTCTAGCCCTGTGCTGGTTATTGGGAGCGCAAGGCATGAACAGGAAAGGAGAGTGAGCTAGGAGGGGTGAAAGGAGGAAATGAAGGGAGAGCAAGAGGGGCGCCTGCTGGTCTCAGGAGGCCACCAGAGGGCGCCCTTGGTCCACGTCTTTGCAGTTTCAGGGCCACACTCTGCCTTCTCTGGACACGCTGTTCCCATAATGCCTTATGTGCGGTCAGTTGGAGAAGGTTTATTAGAGGTGAGGTGACTGACTATTTTAGAAAAGACAGAAAGAAGAGTTGAACATCCTGGGCACAAAGGGGCACAGCCAAGCAAAGGCACAGGAGAGGCAGAAGATGGGACGGGTCTGAGACAGCAAATCTGCCCAGCTTTGATGAGGGCTATATGTCGAGGTTAATAAGAAATGAAGGTGGTGGTGGACAGTAAGTAGGTGAAGTCAGGAGTAACTAAATATCTAGTTCACGGGACTACGTCTGGTTTTCGTCATAAAGCACTTCCCCAGTGCCAAGCTGGGGTTATGAGACTAAGGTATGTCCAGATGAGCCTAGCCCCTTCAAAGGAGGTCCCTTTGAGAGGCTATGTGGGACTGTCACTTTTGTTGAAAACCTGTTTGGAACCTCATTTTGAGAATGATCTTCAGAGCCTGTGGCATGTTCTTTGGTTGTCCTCATTGGTAGCATGTCCTCCTGCTTTAAGAGCCTAAAATGGCTAGGTGTGGTGACGTGTAGTTTCCTGAAGACCAGGTGTGGTGGCTCACACCTGTAATCCCAGCACTTTGGGAGGCCCAGGCGGGCAGATCACCTGAGGTCAGGAGTTCGAGACCAGCCTGGCCCATATGGTGAAACTCCGTCTCTACTAAAAATACAAAAATTAGCTGGGCGTGATGATGGATGCCAGTAATCCCAGCTACCTGGGAGGCGGAGGTTGTAGTGAGCCAAGGTCGCACCAGTACACTCCAGCATGGGCAACAGAGCAAGACTCTGTCTCAAAAAAAAAAAGTTTCCTGAAATATTAAGAAGTTATTTTACCTGGTTCCAAAACTAGTGTGAATAAGGTTCCTTCTGCAACTTTAGTTTATACGTGATTCTTAATTTTTTATGGTTTGTAGACTCTGAGAATTTGATGAAAGCCACAGATTCTCTTCCGCTAGTACCCATACACATCTAATTGCATGTAATTTTGGGCTTTTGTTAGCCTCCCTGGAGCCATGGTCCCAGCCATGTGTCTAAGGCCAGCATAATGGTAATAGTTAAAGGACTTCATGTAGCAAGCCAGAACCGAACTAAATACATGGACATCTTAAACATGAGTGTCATTTAGGACTGAAGGCAAATTAATGTCATGGGGTGGAGATCAATAAGAAGGTAAAGAGCCACTGGCAGTATGAGTCCAAACAGGGTACACCATGGAAATCACCTGCGGAAGAGGAAGTGGATTGCAGAAGAAAGAAAACTTGTGGGAGTGAGCATTTCGAGGATGGAGAGGTGGGCAGTTGGTGAAAGAATCCAGAAGGGTTTGATGGTCATGTTGGGCTTTCAGAATGCAGGGGTTCCACCGCAGTCTTGCTTCTCACCACTCTCTTCCACACTTGTTCCAGATCTTGAAGATACTCACAGGGAAGATAGTGGTGGGACATGCCATCCACAACGACTTCAAAGCCCTTCAGTACTTTCACCCCAAGTCCCTCACCCGTGACACCTCCCATATCCCCCCCCTCAACCGGAAGGCTGACTGCCCGGAGAATGCCACCATGTCTCTGAAGCATCTCACCAAGAAGCTGCTAAACCGGGATATCCAGGTAGCATCTCCCCACATCCCCCGCCCCCATCTTGGACATGGCTCTCGTTGATGCCCCTAGCCAGACTCTGATCCCAGAAGTCCTGTAGTTGTAGAGCTCCAGATGGGCTGCTATGATGGGAAGAGCTTTGGATGAAGGGCCCAGTAGTGTCTCTCCATCTGTACACAGGATAATAATTCCTGTTGTCTACCTCATAGAATGTTTCTAAGTGTGCTTTGGAAAAGGGAAAAAGTCATAAGTAGATATAAAACCCTAAGTAAGGAAGAAAGCAGGTAGCAGTGGTGGTCTAAGAGACCATGTAGTGGATGCAAGGACCGCTTATATTTTACATGCTATCATTTAGCAAAAGGTGGCCCATCTGGCAGGAAGGTGTGGACATAGATCACATATAGAGCAGTTAAGGAACTAGGGAAAGTGGAAGACTCAGAAGACCTGTCTTTGACCTGGTATGTTCTGGCTCTACAGAACCTAATATGGTTTATACATACTGCCACAGAAAGGACCGAAGTAGACAGTGTCAAAGACTTCCTAGGAGTTGAACCCCTGAAATTACATAAGGAGTAGGGCCCACCAGAGTTCTGTCTTTGTAGCCTGCTGACTGCGGAAGAAACTGTGTAGCGGAGGCAGGGGAAAGAGGAGTGCAGAGTCCACTGGAAAGGAAGAAACGGTTTCTTGTTGCTTCATGCTCTTGTCTTCCTTGCTTGCTCAGGTTGGGAAGAGCGGACATTCCTCTGTGGAAGATGCCCAAGCCACCATGGAGCTGTACAAGTTGGTTGAAGTCGAGTGGGAAGAGCACCTAGCCCAGAATCCCCCTAAAGACTAGTGACAGTGGGGATGCTGGTGATATGGGGAGGCAGAGGCAGCGCCCCAGAGAAACAGGGCAGCGGACCAATGGACAGCTCCACCAGCTCCACATCTTTGGAAGCTAGATTTGTGGGGAGAGAAAAACTCTACCCCAGACTTAATACCCATTGAAATTTCACCTTAGGTGTTGTGTCCTATGTCTGGTTAAGTGTCCCATGGAAGGGGGAGGCCTTCTCGTCAGAACCCAGCCCTATACCGTTTACTTCTTAAATGGTGCTAACCACAGGTGTCCCAGCGTGCTCTGTGCCAGTTAAGATTTTTAACTTTCAAGGGGCAGGGCATACTGGGAAATGTAGTTTCCCAAACTGCCTTATCACTTGGGTGGACATGTCTCCTTTTATGCCTTTTGGTTTGAGTAATTAACAGCATCCTCTTCCACACTCAGAAGTGTTCTGGTTGGGGCCAGGCGTGGTGGCTCACGCCTGTAATCCCAACACTTAGGGAGGCCAAGGCAGGCGGATCACCTGAGGTCAGGAGTTCAAGACCAGCCTGGCCAACATGGCAAAATCCCGTTCTCTACTAAAAATACAAAAAATTAGTGGGGCGTGGTGGCAGGCGCCTGTAATCCTAGCTACTCAGGAGGCTGAGGCAGAATTGCTTGAGCCCAGGAGGCGGAGATTGCAGCGAGCCAAGATCGCGTCACTGCACTCCAGCCTGGGTGACAAGAGTGAGACTTTCTCGGAAAAAAACAAAAAAGTGTCCTGGTTGGCTAATAAATTGTGTGGTCCCTGCTGGGCACGGTGGCTCACACCTGTAATCCCAGCACTTTGGGAGGCCGAGGTGGGCAGATCACGAGGTCAGGAGATCGAGACCATCCTCGCTAACACAGTGAAACCCCGTTTCTACTAAAAATACAAAAAATTAGCCAGGCGTGGTGGCAGGCTCCTGTAGTTGCAGCTACTCGGGAGGCTGGGGTAGGAAAATGGCGTGAACCCAGGAGGCGGAGCTTGCAGTGAGCTGAGATTGTGCCGCTGCACTCCAGCCTGGTCCACAGAGCAAGACTCCATCTCAAAAAAAAAAAATTGTGTGGTCCCTTTCCATGTCACCGACTCTGCTTTTGGCTCAGAGTCTGTATCTAGCCTGTGTCAGGATATTGCCTGTTCTTCCCACCTTGACTTCCAGAGCAGGCATCGCTGGTGAGCTTTAGTTCTCCTTAGGGTTCCATGGCATTAAAAGAGTGTAGCTTGGAAATCAACTTTTGTGATTTAGGAAAGCTGTCTCTTTCCTAAGGTAATGGGGGTTTATTTCATTTAGGCCCCAATTGGTAGGTTTTAAAATAATTTATAAAGTGTTTTAATAATTTGGTTGTCTTTTTTACCTTGCTAAACCAAGCCTCTAAAAACTCAAATTTTTCCCTTGATAAACTTTTATAATGGAAAAGCAATTATGTATGGTTTCTTCTTTATGTTAAATAGCTCTATCACAAAGTATCGTGGGGCTGTAGTTTTCTTAGGGGATTTCCAGGGTCACTGGATGACACTAACTGGGGCCCTTCCTGGAAGTCATTGAGAAGAACTGACCAAGCCTTTGTGCGTAACACGTGACACATACGGTGCCTTGTCCTCATCCCTACCACACATCAGAGCTGGGCATGGCAGCTCACGCCTGTAATCCCAGCTCCCCTGCAGGCTGAGGCATGAGGATTCCTTGAGCCCAGGAATTTAAATCCAGTCTAGGCAAAATAGACCCCATCTCAATTTTTTAAAAAATTAGGGGCCGGGCGCGGTGGCTCACGCCTGTAATCCCAACACTTTGGGAGGCCGAAACGGGTGGATCACGAGGTCAGGAGATCGAGACCATCCTGGCTAACATGGCGAAACCCCGTCTCTACTAAAAAATACAAAAAACTAGCCGGGC
>NW_012104454.1:1134611-1137001 GCF_000951045.1 Mandrillus leucophaeus | reverse complement strand
AAAAAAAAAAAAAAAAATTAACAAGCACACCTAGAATGACACCCCAAGCCATGCAACTCCTGGTCCCACACACACACGGTATGTGACCAGGAGAGTGAGGTAGAGAGAGTGGGCATGAAGGAGGGGCAGAGCAGGGGAGAAAGGGTGCTTGGTGATGACAGCCTGGCCCTGCTGCCAGCTCTTGGTGGTACACACCTCATATTGGAAAAGAGTCGCCAGTCTGACCTTGTGTCCAGGATCATTATCTGTACTTTCTTGAGAGAATGCAGACTCCATGTCTGCACCAGGACTTTTGCATTCTTGAGTGGCTGGTCTGGTTCCAGGGGCCAGAGTCACAGTCACAGCTGCCTATAGAAGGGAATTTCCTGCAACCAGACCAGACCCAGACATGGTTTTGTTGTGGCCTGCACTGTGGGGTCTGTTGCACAGACAGCCATTATGCTCTGAGCAAATTGGTTCCTGTGGGGCCCAACATATTTAATGTCCATGACTTCACAAAGGGGTGCCAGGTACCCTTGCACAGCAAGAAGTGAGAATAGTGCAAGGAGGCCACAACAGAAACTGGTAGGAATACACACATGGAAGCGAATCTTAACTACATTGTAATCAGTAAATGAAGATAACTGTGATATTCTCATTAGGGTACTTCTTAGCTGAAACAAAACTAGCTTTGTCAGGCTGGGTGCGGTGGCTCACACCTGTAATCCCAGCACTTTGGGGAGGCTGAGGCAGGAGGACGGCTTGAGCCCAGGAGTTTGAGACCAGCCTGGGCAACATAGTGAGACCCATCTCTACCAAAAAAAAAAAAAAAACCTGGCTTTATATGTGTCTTGGTGAAGTAGCAACTGGCTTTTATGATCCACCTACCCCCACACCCCATGTCTAAAAAGGCACATGACTCTGCTACAGCCTCAAAACAAAAGTACCTGATCTCAGTCTAATGAAAAGAGCTCATTCTGCCAGGCGCGGTGGCTCACGCCTGTAATCCCAGCACTTTAGGAAGCCGAGGCAGGCAGATCATGACGTCAGGAGATCAAGACCATCCTGGCTAACATGGTGAAACCCCGTCTCTACTAAAAAAATACAAAAAATTAGCCAGGCGTGGTGGTGGGCACCTGTACTCCCAGCTACTTGGGAGGCTAAGGCAGGAGAATGGCGTCAACCCTGAGAGGCGGAGCTTGCAGTGAGCTGAGATTGTGCCACTGCACTCCAGCCTGGGCGACACAGCGAGACTCCATCTCAAAAAAAAAAAAGAAAAGAACTCATTCTTACTTTTGCTCACCAAGAGAAACCCGGGAGACCAGAAGACCTTGCAGGCAACTCCTTAACTGTCTACCCTCATCACACTTCCTTGTCAGAGCCCAGCTTACCTAGCAAGGGTGCCTGGAATCCCCTGTACCTCAATCCCCTTTCTGTTCTGTCTCTGTCCTGACTTCAGTTGATAGTGGACAAACCCTATTGTAGATTGCTGCCTGAACCCCAGTGAGCAAGTCCTGTTTTACCTTAAATCTAAGGTCTTGTTGGATGCAGTGGCTCACACCCGTAATCCCAACGCTGAGAGACCAAGACAGGCAGATCACTTGAGATCTGGAGATTGAGACCAGACTGGACAACATGAAACCCCATCTCTACTAAAAATACAAAACTACAAAAAAATCCCCGGCACATGGGGCCCATGCCTGTATTCCCAGCTACTCGGGATGCTGAGGCAGGAGGATAGCTTGAACCCGGGAGGCAGAGGTTGCTGTGAGCCAAGATCATGCCACTGAACTCCACTCCACTGCAGCCTGGGCGACAGAGTGAGGACTCCGTCTCAAAAAAAAAAAGTAATTAAAACAAATCTAAGGTCTTTCAGCGTGGAGCAAATGCATGACAGCATGTAAGCTTTTGCTAGTAATATTCTTTTCATGGCATAATGAAGTTTTCTAATACTAAAACACCCTCTGCTACAAGTAAGACTAGGAAAAGACAAGAGTGTAAGAACATACCCTGCTGAACATACTTGTGATAGTCTAAAACTTCACTTAACAAAGCAGTTCTCAAACGGGGAAGGGAGCATTATTTTGAGATTTTAGGCATTAGCACTACTCATCTCTCTACCCTTAAGAACCAGTGATCGGCCAGGCACAGTGGCTCACGCCTGTAGTCCCAGTACTTTGGGAGGCCAAGGCGGGTGGATCTCAAGGTCTCAAGTTTGAGACCAGCCTGGCCAACATAGTGAAACACGGTCTTTACTAGAAAAACAAAAAATTAGCCAGGCGCCTGTAGTCCCAGCTACTCAGGAGGCTGAGGCACGAGAATTGCCTTGCGGTGACCCAAGATTGAGCCACTGCACTCCAGCCTGGGCAACAGAGTGAGACTCCGTCTCAAAAAAAAAAAAAAAAAAAAAA
>NW_012104454.1:1129344-1134561 GCF_000951045.1 Mandrillus leucophaeus | reverse complement strand
GATCACAAGGTCAGGAGTTCAAGACCAGCCTGGCCAGTGTGGTGAAACCCCGTCTCTACTAAAAAATACAAAAATTAGCCAGGCATGGTGGCACCTGCCTGTAATCCCAGCTACTCAGGAGGCTGAGGCAGGAGAATTGCCTGAACTCAGGAGGCGAAGGTTGCAGTGAGCCGAGATCGTGCCACTGCACTCTTCCCTGGGCAACCGAGCAAGACTCCGTCTCAAAAAAAAGAAAAAGTTATCTAGGGAAGGCTCCAAGGAGGAATCATTTGATTACTAGTTTAATAGATAATTACAGTGGACAACAATAGGAAAGATCAACAGTACTGTAATTATGAACTTGCCCCAAGGCACATTAGCCCAAGTTCAAGTTTAGAGAGACAAACACCTAAGAATGCGATGTGCCAGGTACCTCTATGAATATCCTGAATCCACAGTCTGGGTGTAATGTAGATCACAAAGCACTTTCACCAAAGAGCTGACAGCTTAAAGAAGTTACTTTGCATTGATAATGGGTTCCAAACTTGATTTTGCAACTTACTAAATTTGTGACATGAGTAAGTCACTTTGATTTTTGGAGTCTTAATGGTTCTAGTGCCAAAATCCTGCGATTTTTTTCTAACCTTGATATTTAACTGATGGTTGCTATCATCAATAATAATAATAATGGCAACCATTTATTGAGTGCTTCTCTGTGCCAGCCACTGTGCCAACCCCTTTAGATACAATATCTCGGTCCAGTGCGGTGGCTCACACATGTAATCCCAGCACTTTGAGAGGCCAAGACAGGTGAATGGTTGAGACCAGGAGTTCAAGACCAGCCTGGCCAACATGGAGAAACCCATCTCTACTAAAAATACAAAAAAATTAGTCAGGTGTGGTGATGCATGCTGTAACCCAGCTACTTGAGAGGCTAAGACACGAGAATCACTTGAACCCGGGAGGCGGAGGCTTAGTGAGCCGAGATCACGCCACTGTACTCCAGCCTGGGCGACAGAGCAAGACTGTCTCAAAAAAAATAATAAAATAAATAAAAAGATGCATTATCTCAGTCTCCGTAAAGTAGGTGGTATTGTAATTTAACATTTGAGGAAACAGGCTGACAAAAGATAAGAAATCTTTCCCAGGCCAAATAGCTGGAGGTTGGCAATGCTGGCACTCAGACTTCCCAGGTCTGCCAATCTGAAGTCTCTGCTCTTAACCACTGCCCTGCTCTTCTGTTAACACAAGACTTGGACTCTTTGCCACTGAAATATTTATTAAGCACCTGCTATGTGTTAGGCATTGTGCTAGGCACTAGGGAAATGGGCATTGTCTTTGCCCCTGGGTTGCTTACAGCAACCTGAAGAAGAGAAACCAGTAAACTATTTTCAGTGCAGTGTGGCAAGTGCCATCCCAAGTCTCTGAAGGATTTCAAGCAGGGCAGTGATCTGATCAGATCTGTGTTTTTTTTTTTTTTGGAAGATCATGCTGGCAACCAAATGGAAGCTGGATTGAGGAAGGCCCGGGAGATGAATTCTGTTGGGATAATTTGTATGAGCAATGATGGAGGCCTCAATCAATAAAGCGGGAGGATGCATCTGAGCATCACTGAGGAGGTAGAATCAATAAGACAGAGATCGGCCAGGCACGATGGCTCACGCCTGTAATCCCAGCACTTTCGGAGGCCGAGGCGGGTGGATCACAAGGTCAGGAGATCAGGACCATCCTGGCTAACACGGTGAAACCCCGGCTCTACTAAAAACTACAAAAAATTAGCCAGGCGTGGTGGCGGGCGCCTGTAGTCCCAGCTACTCAGGAGACTGAGGCAGGAGAATTGCGGGAACCCGGGAGGCAGAGCTTCCAGTGAGCCAAGATCGCGCCACTGCACTCCAGCCTGGGTGACAGAGCGAGACTCCGTCTCAAAAAAAAATAAAAATAAAAAATAAGACAGAGATCAAGGCAAGAGATAAAAGGTTGACTTGAGCCGAGCATGGTGGCTCATGGTCTCCCAGCACTTTGGGAGACCAAGGCGGGTGGATCACCTGAGGTTGGGAGTTCAAGACCAGCCTGACCAACATGGAGAAACCCCACGTCTACTAAAAATACAAAATTAGCTGGGCATGGTGGCGCATGCCTGTAATCTCAGCTACCCAGGAGGCTGAGGCAGGATAGTCACTTGAATCCGGGAGGTGGAGGATGCAGTGAGTGGAGATCACATCATTGCACTCCAGCCTGGGCAACAAGAGCACAACTCCGTCTCAAAAAAAAAAAAAAGTTGACTTGATAGTTCTGAATGAGGGTGAGTAGACAGTAGTGGTGCCATTCACCAACATAGAGAATATGCTGGAGAGAACTGCAGATTTTGAAGATGTGTTGGGTATTCTACTAGGTTGACTTTAAGCTGTCTGAAGATATCCAGTCAGCAGCTGGATAACTAGACTGGAGCTTAGCATAGCAAAGAGATCTGGGGCTAGAAACTAAGGCTCAAAGACAACAGGGTAGCAGGGGGATGGAAGACTTGGACTGGGATGAAGCCTTCCAGGAAAGGTATATAAAGAAGGCCAGAAGGTTGGCCCGGTGCAGTAGCTTACACCTGTAATCCCAGCACTTTGGGAGGCTGAGGCAAGCAGATCACTTGAAGTCAAGAGTTCGAGACCAGCCTGGCTAACATGGTCTCCACTAAAAACACAAATAAGCTGGGCATGGTGGTGCACACCTGTAATCCCAGCTATTCAGGAGGCTGAGGCAGAAGGATCACTTGAATCCGGGGGGAAGATGTTGCAGTGAGCCGAGATGGCACCATTGAACTCCAGTGTGGGTGACAGAGCGAGACTCCGTCCGCCTCAAAAAAAAAAAAAAAAAAAAAAAGAAGGGCAGGTCAAAATCAGAGTTTTGGAGAACACCTGGACTTACAAGCTTCTGGAGGTAGAGAGGCCTAAGAGAGAGCTAGCAGACAGGTAAGAGGACAACCAAGGAGACTTTCCAGGAAGAAGGAGATCAGACTTCATGGAAAAGTCAGTAAGGTAAGGTAAGAACAAACAAAGGGGTTTGTTGTAGCCCCTTCTCTGTACAATGTCTGGGGTGGGAGTTGGGAAGGTAGCAAAAAGCTCAATTGCAGTGGGTTGGAGGATAAACTGGAAGTGGGGAAGGAGAGAAGTGGGTGTGGACTGCTCTTTCTTGGTTCTGGAGGGAAGCAGGTGAGGGTCGCTATAGGAGCAGAGGCCTGAAGATACTTAGGGATGGAGCCAGTGGATCATAATGTGGCTGGGCAAGGGGCAGGTGAATGAATACTACAGTAGATCCTAAAAGGGTAGACAGGAGAGATCCCAGGCTTAGCCTTGGCCAGCAGTAAGGACACCTTATCTTCTAGGAAAGAAAGGAAAGAGGAAAGGGTAAGGGCAGATAAATATATTTCTGGGTGGTGGTGGAATAAAGTGATTATCACCTAGTGACCTTGACCTCATTCAGTTGGAGGCAGAGTGGTCTGCTGAGTGAGGAGAAAGCGAATGGGTCATGAACTGAGAAGAATAAAGACAGCTTGGAGAGGGCTTCAAGAACAGGAGAGTGAGCTGACCAAGAACTTAAGGAAAGGCTGCCGAACAATATTGAATTCCTGATTTGTCAGAAACTGAATTTGCAGGGGCACTGCAAGTTGATCGTGATTTTTTTTTAAGCATCACTTGGCAGCCCAGATGTAGAAAGGGAGAGTTTATATGGTTGGACTATGTAGGCTATAATGGAAGGACGGGGTGTGGGTCCAGAGGCCAGCGTCAAACAGGATGGAGACAAAGTAGTTGACATCCATATTGAGTAAGCATTGAAGGTCCATTGGTGACTGCAGGATTAGAAGCAGAGAAAGATTGGGAGCTGAGGTAGACACGCAGTGACCTGAGCTGCGCAGATGCAGCAAAGGAGAAGACACAATGAGCACATGGCCATGACCCTTAAAGAATTTGGGGGAGGCCGGGCACAGTGGCTCACGCCTGTAATCCCAGTACTTTGGGAGGCCGAGGCAGGCAGATCACGAGATCAGGAGATCGAGATCATCCTAGCTAACACAGTGAAACCCCATCTCTACTAAAAATACAAAAATATTAGCCGGTCATGGTGGCGGGCACCTGTAGTCCCAGCTTCTTGGGAGGCTGAGGCAGGAGAATGGCGTGAACCCGGGAGGCAGTGGAGCTTGCAGTGAGCAGAGATCACGCCACTGCACTCCAGCCTGGCCGACAGAGCGAGACTCCGTCTCAAAAAATAAATAAATAAATAAATAAAAATAAAAATAAAAATTAGCTGGGTGTGGTGGTGCATGCCTGTAATCCCAGCTACTCGGGAGGCTGAGACAGGAGAATCGCTTGAACCTGGGAGGCGGAGGTTGCAGTGAGCTGAGATCGCGCCACTGTACTCCAGTCTGGGCGACGGGAGTGAGACTCCATCTCAAAAAAAATAAAAAATAAAAAATAATCTGGGGGAGGTGGCCGGGCCTGGTGGCTCCTGCCTGTAATCCAATAACTTTGGGAGGCCGAGGCGGGTGGATCGCCTGAGGTTGGGAGTTTCAGACCAGCCTGGCCAACAGGTCAAAACCCTGTCTCTATTAAAAATACAAAAATTAGCCGGTCATGGTGGCACACTCCTGTGATCTCAGCTACTTGGGAAGTTGAGGCAGGAGATTCGCTTGACCACAGGAGGCGGAGGTTGCAGTGAGCCAAGATCACACCACTGCACTCCAGTCTAGGCAACAGAGTAAGACTCCATCTCAAAAAAAAAAAAAAAAAAAATGGAATTTGGGGGAGGGATTTCTAAGAGGACAACCAAGGTATAGGAAGAATTGAGAAGACTAAAGAGTTCTGAGCTCCCCCAGCCAGAGATAATTGCCTCAACCAGGGCTGTGTCACTCTCTTTTTTATTTATTTATTTATTTATTTATTTCTGATACAGAGTCTTGCTCTGTCGCCCAGGCTAGAGTGCAATGGCATGATCTCTGCTCACTGCAACCTCAGCCTCCCAGGTTCAAGTGATTCTCCTGCTTTCAGCCTCCCAAATAGCTGAGATTACACCCATCCGCTACCACGCCCAGCTAATTTTTGCATTTTTAGTAGAGACAGAGTTTCACTATGTTGGCCAGGCTGATCTCAGACTCCCGACCTCAGGTGATCTGCCGGGCTGCCCCAGCTTCCCAAAGTGCTGGGATTACAGGCGGGAGCTACCGCACAACGGCTTTTTTTTTTTTTTTTTTTT
>NW_012104454.1:1120419-1129067 GCF_000951045.1 Mandrillus leucophaeus | reverse complement strand
GGGTTTCACCGTGTTAGCCAGGATGGTCTCGATCTCCTGACCTCGTGATCCACCTGTCTCGGCCTCCCAAAGTGCTGGGATTACAGGTTTGAGCCACCGCGCCCGGCCTAATTTTTGTATTTTTAGTAGAGACGGGGTTTCACCATGTTGGCCAGCCGGGTCTTGAACTCCTGACCTAGTGATTCACCCACCTCAGCTTCACAAAGTGCTGGGATTACAGGTGTGAGTCAACGCACCTAGCCGGCCTCTCCTTTTAATTTTTATTTTATTTTATTTTAGGTACTTATTTATTTATTTTGAGACAGAGTCTTACTCTGTCACCTAGGCTGGAGTACAGTGGCACAATCTGGGCTCACTGCAACCTCCACCTCCTGGGTTCAAACAATTCTCTTGCCTCCACCTCCCAAGTAGCTGGGATTATAGGCATGTGCCACCATGCCCAGCTAATTTTGTATTTTTTAGTAGAGACGGGGTTTCTCCATGTTGCTCAGGCTGGTCTCGAACTCCCGACCTCAGATGATCCAGCCCCTTCGGCCTCCCAGAGTGCTGGGGTTACAGGCGTGAGCCACCGTGCGCAGCCTCTATGCTTTCTTTCAAAGGGTACATATAATGCATAGGATTTGGAGAGGTGGGGAAGTGTGGAGAGAGAAGGTGTTTTTAAGAATTTGGCATGGAAAGACAAGCACACCTTAATCCTCTTCCAGGCTCAACAAATTCCGTTCTGAAGTGTTTAAAAGCAAAACTTTGGAATCAGACACACCCAGGACACCACATGGAAACTCTTGCACAGTGCTGGGCCCAGAGTAAGTGCCACTCATTTCCCAGGCCCGAGTCTGTGACCCTGACCCTGCCTGCCAGAGCACATAGCAGCACCAGAAATGTAAATCATCAATCATCTGGTTCCCCGAGGCCAGAGGCAGCTTCCTTAAAAGTCAGGTCCTTTACTCCCTTGCAGCCGGTGGAATCTTGCTTGGTCGCTTCTTTGGAAAGATTTCATGAAAGGGATCCAAACCATAACTGAAGGAGGAAGAAGGCAACTGATTGTCCCTGCCCTGGGAGCTGGGGAGGGAGAGGGAGCCCACACCAGGGCCGATAGGGAGGCAGAGGCAGACAATCCAGCCTGCAGTTCTAGACCCAAGGCTGTGGCTGGCTCTCCCAGTTGAACTGGCAGAATGGGTAGTTCTTGGGGAGGTTTCCTGAATGTAGGAGGGTGGAGTTCAGGTGAGAATGAAGGGGCCAGGACTGGGGTAAGGGCAGAGTATTCTGGTGGCTTCCTCAGCCACATGTGCACAAGCATGCGCTCTCTCTCTCTCTCTCTCTCTCTCCCTCGCTCCCCCCACTCTACCGCAGGGACTGCCCCTTCCCAGCTTTGGAATAAATTCCCTGGGACTCCTGGGAGACCAGCACCTGAGGATCAGAGAGCTTATGAGGAGATTTGGCCCACAGAGACCATAAGTGCCCTCAAGTAATGAGAAAGGTGCACCCCGTGAGTGTCCTGGATCTGGCGGGCTCCCTCTCTAGGATAGTTACTGTGGGCTCAGTGGGAAGACTGATCCACCAAATAGCCAGATCAGGCCAGGTGCAGTGGCTCATGTCTGCCTGTAATCTCAACGGTTTGAGAGGCCGAAGTGGGAGGATTGCTTGAGGCCAGGAGTTTGAGACCAGCCTGGGCAACATAGCGAGACCCCCATCTCTACAAAAAACCAAAATTGTTAAGTTAGCTGGACGTGGTGGTACATGCCTGTAGTCCCAACTACTCAGGAGGCTAAGGTGGGAGGATCACTTGAGCCTAGGAGTTCGAGGCTGCAGTGAGCTACGATTGTGCCACTGCATTCCAACCTGGGCAACAGAGTGAGACTGTCTCAAAAAAATAAACAAACAAACAAATACCCAGATCATCTGGAAACCTGGAAACCTGGCACTGACAGTCCCTGAGCTCTGGGATTTAGGAGGCTGAGACTGTGGCAGGAGTTTGGCAGCTGTGAAATTCAGGAGCTTCTGGCTCCTTTGATCCCCCAGGGACGTGTCCCTGCGGATCCTCAAGTTCCAAAGCACCCACTTGGATGCCTAGCTCCAGGTTGTTAGAGGAATCACAGGCAGGGAGAGGTTGGGGGCTTCCTGAGGGGGGTTTGCATCCTCGGCCTGGCTAACTCTGACATTCACAGGCCTTAGCTCAGTGCCCTTTGGGAATCCAGGCAGGACCCTGGCGGATGGGATAGGATAGGAGTACTGGGCAGGGGGAGGTGGGAGACTGTTCAGTCTCTCTTTCTTTGACAGCTAACATTTTCCAGAGCTGGCGCCTGCAGGGGAAAGGAAATCAGAGCTTCCCACCTCACACATCTTTTTCCCATTTTGTTCATGCTGCCCAGAGAAAACCATTAGGGCTAGGTCAGTCTGGGGCCTCCCCCGCCCGCCCATCTCTCAGCCCTGCTATAAGGAGGGGTGGGGGTGGGGGGTCATTGGAAGGACAAGGCCCTAGCCTGGCTAAGAGGCCAGACTCTGAACTCTTGTATCCCTTCTTAATTCCCTGCCAGTTCAAGATGGGAGGGTGGGGGCGGGGACCAGGAGTCTGGGCTCCTGGGGCCCTCCTTTATTCTGCTCAAATCCCCCAACACCTCTGACTATCTCCCGGGAGTCTGACTCACTGGCCCTAAGGAAAGAGCCTGCCTGGCTGCCAGTCCTGGGTCTGGTCTGCAGCAGGAAGGGCCCAGAGGTTGGGGAAGCTGGTCCTTATTTCCCAGCTTCTGGGACCCCAGCCTCCTCCCTGGAACCCCTAGGAAAGCTGGTTTCCACAGGTCCCTAGGAAGTAGGCTGGGGGGTGGCTGCTGGGTCCCACTGTCTGGAGACAAGAGCTGCATTTGGGGACTTGAGAGGAGGGAAATGGGAGCCCCAAGGAGCCTTGGAGAGCAGTTCTACACAAGCTGGCTGACCACCTTCCTGAAGCTGAGCCATTAGCTCCTCCTACCCTGCCTCCTAGGGACAGTGAGTCCAATATCCTCTTTCTGTCCCCACATAGAACCTCAAAACCCAGACCTGCACCCCTCTCAGTCTTCTCTGGGACCTTGCCTTTCTCCTCTCCTCTTGCCTCTTTCCTCTTGAATCCCAGAATGCAGTTATCTGGCCCAGTGCCCACCCTGCTTGCAGCACACTCCCCACCCAAACTTTTCCTTCTTCCTCCAGAAACTCCAGATCATCTCAGTGCCAGGGGGTGGGGGCAAGGTGAAGGTGCCCAGACCCTGGATCTTCTATTTCCCATCCTCAGAGGGTAGGAGAGGAGGCATCTGAGACGTGGCCTGTGTTCCCCAGGTCTAGCGCCCTGGCAAGGTCGAAGGCTGCAAGCTGGTTGTGCACCTTGTCTAGGGCTGGCCACTTCTAGGTGCCACGCGAACCCATGTGTTCAGCTTGCCAAACTTGCCATGGCTACACCTTTGGCCTCCTGCCCTGGGCTGCCAGGGGTTAAGAGGCCAGTGCAGGGTGAAGGGTGGGAGTGGCGGAGGGGTCCAGCCCTAGAAACTGGATCTTAAAAGCCAAGAGGAGTTTAACTGCAGGTCAAGTCACTGCGCGGACTGACTTCTCCATCCAGGGAACTGAAACCCAGTCTGGACAAGCCCTCAACCAGTGCATCCCCACCTCCTCCCTCTCCCTTCCCGCGGCTCAGCAGCCCAGCCCAGCCCTGAGAAGAGCGTTGGCAGCTGGAGCTGGGAATGAGGTGGCAGAGCCAAGAACAACAGAGGCACCGCCTGGGCGCTGTGCAAATCCTCCCTGGTCTGCCCACAATGCCTCTTGTCAAAGTCAGAGGCACCACCTGGCCACCTGGGTGCTGCGCAGACCCTCTCCTTATCAGACTGTAATCCTGGTCAGCTCCCTCCTCCCAGTCTATGGTCCTGACCCTACCTGGCCACATCTGCCTCTCTTTGCCAGGCCTCAGGGCTGGCCCTGGAGGTTACTGTCATCCCCTGCCTTTGGGTCCAGTTACCCCTTTCCCCAGGTCACTCAGGATTCTCTACCCTAACCATCCCTAGTTTTCATGATTTCTCTCCTGCATCCAAATGTTTCTGGGAAATGAGTTGCCTCCTTTCTAGATTTCTGACCCTTCTCCCTGCTTGCACTTCAGTTTGCTGGAAACTTTTTTCAGGCCTAACTCCTATGTATCCTGCTGCGAGGACAATTTCAGTTGGGGCAAATCAGAGCCTGGCCTTCTCAGACTTGAAAAGGGCTGAGCTCCTGAACCCAGAGAGATCAGAAAGCAGCACTCTGCTCTGTACCAAGGATCAGGCCAGATTGGGAGGCAGCCTGCCTGAGTCTGTGCTCTGTGCTAAGTGGAATCCTGAGGGCTCAGGGTGGCCAGGAGACAGAACTCTCTTGCCCCAGCTGCTCCCGGCCCCTCTCTCCTGCTCTCAGACTTCCCTGCATTCTGTAGAAGTCCTGAATTCATTGCTGCCCCTACGCTGAGTAGCAGAGACCCAGGTGTCTAGCCCCACCTGGGTTTAATTTCTACATGCGTTCCAGCCAACAAACTCTCTGACCCAGCAGATGAAATAACACTGCCCACGGTGAGGTTCTTCTCCAAATGCTGAATTTGGCTAGAGAATCTTCATGGCCCCGGTTGGGGGTGAGGGTGGGGGCTTAATCACTCTCCCACACTTCCCATCCCCAGTCAACCCTTCCCTCTCCGGCGGCTGGGCTGGGTGGTCACTCCTTCTCCCTGCTAGCCTCAAGGAAGTAATGGAGAGGGGAGGGGGGTCTCCTCTCCCCAAGTCCTAGACCCCTGAGTTATACACACATCTACACCCACCCACACTCTTCACCATCCAGGAGCCCTCTCCTGCCCATCTCTATTCTTTCAGGTGTAAGACCAGCCACCTTCCTTTTAGCCACACCACCATGGAACAAAGCCCCAGAATGTTGCTCTCCTAAGTCTCTAAGCTTGTTTCCTCCTCACTCCACCCCTACCTATCCCACCTCTGCGCCCCCCCCAGCTTTTCTCATCAACTTTGCACCCTCCCCTCACTGAGTCTCCAAATTCCTGGGGCTGCCCAAGAGGGTTATGACTAAAGCTCCTGCAAAGGGTCACCCTGGGCAGATCTGTAGCAGATTTGGTCATAATTAAAAGGCCAGAGGCACTGGGAAATTCCTTCTCCTTATTGATCCCAGCGGGAAATTAAAGCCAGTTGTTTGTGACTGAGTGGCTGATGAGGGCTGCAGCTCCTCCCCATTGCCTGATTCCAGGGTCCTAGCCCCTGCTCCTTGCCTCTAGGCATCTCCATCCTCCTCGGTTAGTCCCCTTCCCCAAGCCCCTCCACTCTCTCATCTCCCACCCCTCAGCCTCCCCGAGTTCCCTTCCCCAGCATCTTTCCTAAGCACCCTCCGCGCCTGCTGCTCCCTGGGGTAACAGGGCTGCTAGAGGGTGAGACCTCAGCCTCAGCTATTCAGCACCCTGCTTAGACCCCCTACCCACCTCCCTCAGCCAGGGCTGGGATGCTAGGGCTGGAGCTGGAGCTCAGGCCCAGAGCTGCCAAACCGCAAATGCTAACATCTGGAAAGAATTCCTCTCCCAGCCCGACTTCCCTTTGTCTTACTTCTGTCTCTTTGGAAATCATGGCCGGTGGGCTGGTGGGGGAAGTGGGAAAGTAAGGAGAGGAGAGTGGGCCCAGGTCTCCCTGCCCCCACCCCAGGGAGTCCCACTCCCTGGCTCTAGCCTCCCCAGCAGCCTCAGCCAAGCCATTCAGTCTGTGCTCCCCTGCTCTAGCATCGAGGGGCCAATCACCCCCTCCTATGAACTCTGTTCCTGAATCCTGGTGACCATCTTTTGGGCGAGGTTTTAACATCCTTAGTCACCGACAAGGCTGTGGGGGAGAGTGCACTGGTCCTTTTGTCGTGCGGGAGGAGGGATGCCTATTGAGCAGGAGGCTGGGCACTTCTGGCTGGGGGCTGGAGAGGGCTGGTGGTGTGGAGATGGACATAATGACCTGGGTGGGGGAGGCAGGGGGCAGTGAAGGGAAGAAGGAGCAGCAGGAGTCTGGTTTCCACCATGTTCCCTCCTCTCCTCATCCCTTTGGCCAGGAGCCCGATTTCACTGTCAGAGCCTAATCCCCCTCCTTTACCTACAGCATTGCTGAGCAGGGAGGATGGGGGAGGAGCTCAGGCTGTGCCTGCAACCCCAGGCCCTAAGCACTTCCCAGGGACCCCCCCAACCCCACTTCCTTCCACCACCTCTGCTTTTGTCTGTCCTTCCTCAGAGAGCTCCTTGACCTGCTGCCCTCTTCCTTCCAGAAGCGCAGGCCCCCCAAACACCCCCAAATAAGCTCTCCCACACAAACCTGGACCCCTAAACCCAGGCTGAAGTATTCAGCTCCCTTCTTCAAATCTCTGTTGGCTACTGCAGGCGGGGCCCCACAGAGAAGTCCTTTCTGCAGTGGAATCTCCATCCCTCCTGCTACCCAGTCAGCCCAGCTGCTTTATTTTCTCACCCACCCATTTCTGCAGATTTCCCTCTCTGCAACCCGGAGGCCCGACCCCCCAGTACATTCTCCAGCCTTCAGTTCTCAATGCTGAGGTCACTCTGGCCCCTCTCCTTTGGTCATCTTCCTCCGGACTCCTCCCCAGCTCCCACCAAAGCCCACAACTCCCTAGATCCCTCCTAGGTTCTAAGCATAAGGGCTCAGAGATCTGAGAGAGACTGCCTGCTCCACCCTTGGCCACGCTGGCGAGGAGGGGCCGGGGCAGGGACCCAGGGCTGGGACCAGATGTGGGGTTTTTCTTCCCGCCTCAGAAGGAGCTGGGAGGGAGAGTCCGGGGAGGGTGGGGGATGGGATGCAGCGTCGGTTCGCCCAGGGCCACCGGTCCGAAGGGCCCCCCGCGTTGGACACGCCGGGACGGTTCCTTTGGCTCCAATCACTGCATCCCGCCAGGCTCCGCTCCTCTGCCGTTTCCGGCCTCAGGTCCCAGGCCTGTCTGCGAGGAGGCTCCCTGCCTGACCTCAGTTTCTGTTTCTCCGTCTCCCTGCCATCTCCACTGGGGTCTCGCCCACTCCCACTCGGGTCTCTGCAGGAAGCCTTGCCCTCCTCCCACCCTCTTTGATCTCCCGTTTCAAAGCCGCTCGCCAAGGGAGGGGAGGTAGCTCCTTCCGCCCGTTTTACAGCTCAGGACGGTGACACCTGAGACCCTGCTCCGCCTTCTCCCCGGGCACCCATCCTCCCTTCTATCTTGGTGGCGGCGCAGCTCGCCAGGGCTCCGCGCCTCTGTCCCCGCCTCCCTCCCTTCCGCCTACGGAGACCCCCTCGGGGTCTGGGGAGTGAAGCGACAGAGAAAGCGCTTTAATAAAGACCTCGCGTCAAGTGATTGGCTGTGACCTCTGCCCTCCCAGCCTCGCGCCCTGGGCTCCTGCTTAACCCTTCAGTGTCAGCCCAGCCCATTAAGGGGAGCGAGTCGCCTGGCGACTACTTCCAGAGTCCCCAGGCACTACGTGAGCCCGAAGCAGGGTGGAGGGGTGGGGGGACCGTGCCACCCCCGCCCAGCCTCTCCGAGTTGTTCCAGCAGGGGGCGCCGTTGCCTCACTTAGATCCCTAATCCCGCAGAACCCCGGAGCTCCCCCGCCCCTCTCTGAGTTCGAAGTGGTACCACTGGATCCAGTTCAGGCTTCAGTGGAGCCAGGGCTCAGTTGCCCATTTCCCCCGGTCAGTTACGGCTCAAGATCTGGGATCCGCCCGCGGGTGGGGTCGCCAGGTGTCCAGCGCCAAGGAGTTGAATGCACCGAGTCAGGTTGGGGATGGGTGGCGAACAGGCGAGACGTGAGGAACTCTGGTGGGGGACAGCCATACACGAGCCCTGAGCATCTGCGCCCGCAGCTGGCTCCCCGCGCCTAGGCGGACAGCGCAATTCAAGTGCAGGCTTTGCGTCCGCTTCCCCATCCACTCCCTAGAGCAGGAGAAGGCTATCTCGGTCCCCAGAGAAGCCTGGACCCACACACCGGCTAGATCCAGAGGTTGGTGGCGGGGGCGCAGGGCCCCCCCAAGTGGGGGAGGGGGCGGAGCAGAAGGCGGGGCCACTTCAATCCTGGGCAGGGGCGGTTCCGCACAGGGTATAAAAGCTGTCCGCGCGGGAGCCCAGGCCAGCTTTGGGGTTGTCCCTGGTCGTATCTTGGTTCCTGAACCTCACGACTCGGCGACGGCGACGTCTCTTTTGACTAAAAGACAGTGTCCAGTGCTCCAGCCTAGGAGTCTAAGGGGACCACCACCCGCGCCGCCACCATGCCCAACTTCTCTGGCAATTGGAAAATCATCCGATCGGAAAACTTCGAGGATTTGCTCAAAGTGCTGGGTAAGGAAATGTTCGAGGGCCCAGGTCGGGCAAGGGGGGCTCTGGAGTCCTCGAAGGTGGAGATGAAAAAGAAAGCGGGACCACAGGGCGTGAGACACTGGGCGCCTGCATCACTGAAAAACGTGCCAGGCGTCCGGGTCCCGGGGCGCTGGGCACGACGCCTAAATCCCGCTTTCTCCTGCGGGGGCCCACCGGTGCCAGCACTGCGGTGACTCACAGCCTGTGAATCACGTAGAAACCAGAAGCGCGAGGTTGGCCTCTGGGGGAAGGGGAGGCTGGCCTCAGCGGCCGGACTCGGCGAGCCGAGGCACCTGGCTGTCCGCAGTTCA
>NW_012104454.1:1104083-1120369 GCF_000951045.1 Mandrillus leucophaeus | reverse complement strand
GCGAGTCGCCTGGCGACTACTTCCAGAGTCCCCAGGCACTACGTGAGCCCGAAGCAGGGTGGAGGGGTGGGGGGACCGTGCCACCCCCGCCCAGCCTCTCCGAGTTGTTCCAGCAGGGGGCGCCGTTGCCTCACTTAGATCCCTAATCCCGCAGAACCCCGGAGCTCCCCCGCCCCTCTCTGAGTTCGAAGTGGTACCACTGGATCCAGTTCAGGCTTCAGTGGAGCCAGGGCTCAGTTGCCCATTTCCCCCGGTCAGCTACGGCTCAAGATCTGGGATCCGCCCGCGGGTGGGGTCGCCAGGTGTCCAGCGCCAAGGAGTTGAATGCACCGAGTCAGGTTGGGAATGGGTGGCGAACAGGCGAGACGTGAGGAACTCTGGTGGGGGACAGCCATACACGAGCCCTGAGCATCTGCGCCCGCAGCTGGCTCCCCGCGCCTAGGCGGACAGCGCAATTCAAGTGCAGGCTTTGCGTCCGCTTCCCCATCCACTCCCTAGAGCAGGAGAAGGCTATCTCGGTCCCCAGAGAAGCCTGGACCCACACACCGGCTAGATCCAGAGGTTGGTGGCGGGGGCGCAGGGCCCCCCCAAGTGGGGGAGGGGGCGGAGCAGAAGGCGGGGCCACTTCAATCCTGGGCAGGGGCGGTTCCGCACAGGGTATAAAAGCTGTCCGCGCGGGAGCCCAGGCCAGCTTTGGGGTTGTCCCTGGTCGTATCTTGGTTCCTGAACCTCACGACTCGGCGACGGCGACGTCTCTTTTGACTAAAAGACAGTGTCCAGTGCTCCAGCCTAGGAGTCTAAGGGGACCACCACCCGCGCCGCCACCATGCCCAACTTCTCTGGCAATTGGAAAATCATCCGATCGGAAAACTTCGAGGATTTGCTCAAAGTGCTGGGTAAGGAAATGTTCGAGGGCCCAGGTGGGGCAAGGGGGGCTCTGGAGTCCTCGAAGGTGGAGATGAAAAAGAAAGCGGGACCACAGGGCGTGAGACACTGGGCGCCTGCATCACTGAAAAACGTGCCAGGCGTCCGGGTCCCGGGGCGCTGGGCACGACGCCTAAATCCCGCTTTCTCCTGCGGGGGCCCACCGGTGCCAGCACTGCGGTGACTCACAGCCTGTGAATCACGTAGAAACCAGAAGCGCGAGGTTGGCCTCTGGGGGAAGGGGAGGCTGGCCTCAGCGGCCGGACTCGGCGAGCCGAGGCACCTGGCTGTCCGCAGTTCACAAGCTGCAGGCTGGTGGAGCCACGAACCCTGCATCCAGACTGGGAGCCCGGTTCCCTAACCTGCCCAGCCGCTCGGACACATTCCAATCTCCTTCCCGGTGCCCCCCTCGGTAACCCAATCCCCAGAGCAGGCTCATTACCCCTAGGCGCCCAGCTCTGCCTACCAGGTGATCTGCCGCCCCAGCGCCCCCTGAGCTCCCCTTTCCTTCCCGTCTGCACTTTCCACTCTACTCTCCCTAACCCCCATCTGTGAGACAAGTATTTTACTACAACAAGCAGCTCCAGAGTTCTAAAATCGCTAGGGATAATTATCACTTTCTTGGATTTCAACAAATGGTTTCGTGTGAAACCCCAATCCCACATTTCCAAAAATCTAGGTTCCCACCTCCCTCCACACACCATAGATCAGCTGCAGCCCAACTGGGTGTGTTGGTCAAAGGTGGGGAAAACAAAGTCAATCCAGACTGCCCTTCCCACTTTCCCAGCCCACTTTCTGTGTGCTCTCTGGGCCAACTGGGCTAGACATCTGGGGCTCTGGGGGAGAGATGGACGATAGTTAAGGACCCCAGTCACTGGGAGCGTAAGGACAGGCCTGCTGCCTTCAATTCCTGCACTGAACAGAGAGAGGGTGGTTGGGCTGGGCTGGGCAAGAGGGTAGGGAGGGAGGGCACCCTGGACTATAGGAGTGAGACTGGATCCAAGAAGGGTCTGGAATGTTGCAGAGAGAGCAGGAATCTCCATCATTCCTTGCTGTTGGTTCTTCCTGTGATCTAACCACAATACTTCTTGGAGTCATATCAGTCTTTCTCGCTCTGTCCTTGCTGAACTTAAAGACGAAAAGATAGAAGTTTTCTCTTTGGAAAGCCTACATGCCACTCCCTCCTCATCTTCTCTGGATTCTGGCTCCTGTCCCCAGTGGATGAGGTGGTGGCCTGGCACACCCCCAGGTCCCAGCTGAAGAGTAAGATTCAAGGCCCCAATCCTGCTGTCTGTCTTCAGTCTGTTTGTCCTCTCTGCAGGGTCTCTCTGAGCCACGTGCCCTCCTCAGGCCCTGCAGGGGGGAGATTAAAAACAGATCCATTAGACAAACACAGTCCTGAGCCAGTCAAGGCCGGCTGAGCTGGGCCCCCAGCTCCACAGGCACCAGGGGCTTGCTGAAGGGATGTCTCCTCTGAACTCAGCCTTACTTCTGCAGGAACTTCGGTCCTGGCACAGCCCTCTTAGCTCTAGTCAAGGGTCCATCTCAATAAGACTTGGGGACCTCAGTCATTTCTCCCTAGACCCAAGAGTTCAGCAGCCAACCATGGGGTCCTGGGCTCCCCAGGGACAAGACTTCCTCTCTCCCTCTCTCTTCTGTTTGGAGTAGGGTAGCTATGCTTTGGCACTGAGGGGAAAGAGGATTTGTTTCTCTAGGAACCCAGGTCTGGAGGAGGGCCAGGGAGTTGGCCGGATCAGGGGCAGGGAAATCCTGCTGCCTGGCGGAGGGCCCTTTCACCCCCACCTAGTGCATCCCTGGCTGTACTCCAGGACAGGGCGGCAGATCAGGCCAGGTGAGGTGGGTGTGTGGAGCTTAGACCTGGAGCCCATCCAGAGAGGCCCCCTGCTCTGCACATCTTCCTTTCAGAGGAGTGCTGTCTCCTATCTCCCCCGCTTTGGTTAATAACTGGGGAGCAGAGAGAAGGGGTCCAATCTGGGCTGGGATATGGAGGTGCACAGAGAGTCTGAATTCACAGAGGCTGAATGAGATAGCCAGACCCTGTGAGGGGAGTGGGGGGTCCTGAAGTAGGGGACACATCACACAGAGCGGGGAGGGCAGGCTCCTTTTCTATCCCTTCTTCTCACGGCAGAAGGGGTTCCCTTGAGGGGACAGGGATATGGGAGTCTTCCAGAAGGGCAGATGAGCACGGTGCCTAATGAAGGGAGCTTTGTCTGAACTCCAGCTTTTTGTTTTCCTTTTTTTTTTTTTTTTTTTAGTGGTGGGATCTCACTATGTTGCTCAGTCTGGTCTCAAACTTCTAGGCTTAAGCAATCCTCCTGCCTTGGCCTCCCAAAGTGCTGGGATTACAGGCATGAGCCATGGCACCTGACCCTTTGCCTTCCTTTTATCCGTAAAAATAATACCAACAATAATAGCTACTGTTTCCTGAAAACTTAAGCATATGCCTGGCACTGTGTGTGCTGAGTCCTAAACACATACCATTCCGATTGGCTATGTTTTTTTTTTTTTTTTTTTGAGACAGAGTTTTGCCCTTTTTGCCCAGGCTGGAGTGCAATGGCACGATCTTGACTCACCACAACCTCTGCCTCTAGATTCAAGTGATTCTCCTGCCTCAGCCTCATGAGTAGCTGGGATTACAGGCATGTGCCTCCATGTCCAGCTAATTTTGTGTTTTTAGTAGAGATGGGGTTTCTCCACATTGGTCAGGCTGGTCTCAAACTCCCAACCTCAGATGATCCACCCACCTCGGCCTCCCAAAGTGTTGGGGTTACAGGCGTGAGCCACTGCTCCTGGACATTTTTTGTTTTGTTTTGTTTTGTTTTTGAGGCAGAGTCTTACTCTGTCTCCCAGGCTGGAGTGCAGTGGCATGATCTCGGTTCACTACAACGCTCAAACAATCCACCTGCCTTGGCCTCGAAAACTGCTGCGATTACAGGTGTGAGCCACTGTACCCAACCTTGATTGGCTTTTTAAGAAGCTGTTATTTTCATTTTACAATTGAGGAATCTAAGGCTCAGGGTGGTTAAGCCATTTGCTCAGGGTCACCCAGCCTGTAAGGGGGCTGAGCCAGGAGGAAATCACAGCCTCATGACCTTACTCCAAAGCCTCTGTCTTCCCAGGCTGCTGACCATTCTGTAGAGGGAAGTGGCTGCCCCTGCCCTCTTTCGTTGCTGGGAATCTCTGCTCCTCATTTTTGAATGGGGCAGAAATTGGGCAAATGAAGACCTATCTAGCACTAGATAGGGTGGGTAGATAGGGCAGAGAGGGAAATGGCTCCTACTTCCCAGGACGTGAGTGATGGGGCCTGGCCTGTGCTTGGCCAGGGGTACAGACCCAGTGACTCCGATGAGCTGTCAACAGGGTAGACAAAAGGCCAAAAGTGAAGTAAACAGAGACAACCAGAGCCGGTAGCAGGATGTTTCTTGGGCAGGGGGCTGGGGAGAAGCTGCCCCTGAACATTCCAGGACTGAAGAGCTGAGACATGGGAAGCCCAATCCAGGCCTGCTAACTCAATAAGGTGGGGCCACAGCTGGGAACAGGACCCCCAGGGGCAGGCCACTGCCTCTCTCCCTCTCCTCCCTAAACCCCCTCATCTTTCAGGGCTGCACTGCCTGCCATCTCCTTCAAGGCACTTTCCTAGACACCCAGGCACCAGGCAGATGCACCCCCCAACACACCCACCCCAAGCAAGTCACAAATCAGCCTGCTCCAACTGTCTCATGGGGAGGGTGTGAGAGAGGTGCCCAAAGCCCCCCAAAAGGTGAGCCTCTCCACTCTCCCCACAGGGGTGAATGTGATGCTGAGGAAGATTGCTGTGGCTGCAGCATCCAAGCCAGCGGTGGAGATCAAACAGGAGGGAGACACTTTCTACATCAAAACCTCCACCACCGTGCGCACCACAGAGATTAACTTCAAGGTTGGGGAGGAGTTTGAGGAGCAGACTGTGGATGGGAGGCCCTGTAAGGTGAGTGCCAAGAGGGGCTCCAGGGTCATGGCATCATTGCCCTGCCTCTCAACCTACCATTTTCCAGGCTAGCAGTTAACTCCTAGCTTCTCTCTGTTCCCACTAGGAAAAATCCTTAAGTAGTGGTGGGGGCTAGAAAGGGGCTCTCTCCCTTATCCCTGTCACTGCATTGTGCCTGCTATGGGCCCAGCTTACTTGGCCACCTATCTCTTGCAGAGCCTGGTGAAATGGGAGAGCGAGAATAAAATGGTCTGTGAGCAGAAGCTCCTGAAGGGAGAGGGCCCCAAGACCTCGTGGACCAGAGAACTGACCAATGATGGGGAGCTGATCCTGGTAAGTCCTGGCTCCTCCCCACTAATAGCAAACCCAGCCCTAGATAAATTCTGAGATTCTCTGGGAGACCCCAGGGTGCGGGAGACTCAAGAACAACCATGGCTTGACTCCGAACCCTCCTGATGGGACTGCTTGGACAGAACTAAAGTGTCCCTATGCTATACAGTGTCCTGTGTGAATTAGAAATGGTTGTTGTTCCTTTTATGCAAAGCAAAGGGCATGTACTGGGGCGTCCCAGCAGTTCTCCAGGGAGATCTTCCTGGCTTGAGGAGGAGGACAGGCCCCGGGGGCTCTATTGCCATCCTCCCTCCAGTGATACCTGGGTATTCTGGGACCAGCTCCTATCTATTGGTCTTGAGCCAAGAAGCAGGTTTGGACCTGGAGGCCAAGCAGAGTACCTCCATTCAACCCTCCCCTCCAAAGCCACAGGACCCCAGGGGCCTCTCAGGCTAACAACTACTTCTGTCCTTCCAGACCATGACGGCGGATGATGTTGTGTGCACCAGGGTCTACGTCCGAGAGTGAGTGACCACGGGTAGAATGGCGGCCAGAGCCCACCACTGGCCAGGCTCACCACCCTGCTTCACTGCCCCCTCCCTTCCACTCCCTTCTTCTAGGATAGTGCTCCCCTTACCCCAGTCACTTCTAGGGGTCACTGGGATGCCTCTTGCAAGGTCTTGCTTTCTTTGACCTCTTCTCTCCTCCCGTATACACCAACAAAGAGGAATGGCTTGCAAGAGCCCAGATCACCCATTCCGGTTTCACTCCCTGCCTCCCCAAGTCAGCAGTCCTAGCCCCAAACCAGGCCAGAGCAGGGTCTCTCTAAAGGAGACCTGAGGGCCTGAGCAGGAAAGACTGGCCCTCTGGCTTCTACCCTTTGTCCCCGTAGCCTATACAGTTTAGAATATTTATTTGTTAATTTTATTAAAATGTTTTAAAAAAATAAAACTTGTCTCTGGCTCATTGGGCAGGGGGTAGATAAGTCACCTGAGTTCAACCTTGCCTCTGAAATATAGTGTGGGAAAGACTTGTGTTTCTACAGCATGGAACTGAGTTACACGACAGGAGGGAACAGTCCTTCTGGTCACCCTGCTAACCACCACCCCTTCATTTGCTGCTGAATCCACCAGCCTCACCTCTGCATTCCCTCCTCCAAGGTCCCTCCTTGGTGTCCTGCTCTGGCCTCCAAGGTCACCAGGGTCTCCTCCTCCTGACCTCTCAGCTGGGGCACTGGGCTCTGAGGAGCTGACTCCCACCTTCTCCCATGTTTTCCATTATGGTGACAGTTTCCGCCTCCTCCTCCAACTGTTGCTTGCCTCTCCAACTTCAGCCCATAGATGACCCCACGCCTGGCCTTGGCCTCCCACATGGTTCCAGATGAGCTCATCAACACCCACAAGCTGGCCTTGCAGCTGCCTGGGCCTCTGGGTGAGAGGTCTCATCCTGCCTGTCAGCCCTTTGTGTCCGAGACAAGCCATCTCTGCTATCATCCTTCCTCCCTGCCTCAATCTCCCACATGCCCTTCTGCCTCTGGCTTCTAAATCTTCCAGGTCCCTTGGATCCTCCTCCAACCCTCTCCCTGAGCCTCCACACTCAGGTCTACACCAGATCTCAAACTCCTGGGCTCAAGCGATCCTCCTGCCTCAACCTCTCAAAATGCTTGGATTGCAAGCCACTGTACTCAGCCAGTTGTTTTGTGTTTTTAAAACACAAAATAATGTAATTTAATGGCTTATGTACTAGGAAGCTCCAGCTGGGTCTGGCTTCAGGTATGGTTGGATCCATAGTTTCAATGACAGTCATCAACCTCTCCCTGTCCATACATCCTGCTCATCTGTTTCTTTCTCTCTCCTTTTTTTTTTTGTTTTGAGACGGAGTCTCTCTCTATTGCCCAGGCTGGAGTGCAGTGGTGGAATCTCAGCTCACTGCAAGCTCCGCCTCCCAGGTTCACGCCATTCTCCTGACTTAGCCTCCCGAGTAGCTGAGACTACAGGTGCCCGCCACCACACCCAGCTAATTTTTGTATTTTTAGTAGAGACGGGGTTTCACTTTGTTAGCCAGAATGGTCTCGATCTCCTGACCTCGTGATCCACCTGCCTCGGTCTCCCAAAGTGCTGGGATTACAGGTGTGAGCCACCGCGCCCGCCTTTTTTTTTTTTTTAAATGGAGTCTCACTCTGTCACCCAGGCTGGAGTGCAATGGTGCAATCTTGGCTCACTGCAACCTCTGCCTCCCAGGTTCAAGTGATTCTTCTGCCTCAGCCTCCCAAGTGGCTGGGATTACAGGCACAAACGACCACATCCAACTAATTTTTGTATTTTTAGTAGAGACAAGGTTTCACCATGTTGGTCAGGCTGGTCTTGAACTCTTGACCTCAGGTGATCCACCCGCCTCGGCCTCCCAAAGTGCTGGGATTACACGCGTGAGACACTGCGCCCGACCTCATCTGTTTCTTTTGTGTATCAGTCACATTCAATCCTGTCACATGGTTTTCTCCGAGTCATGGGAAATTGCCTTCAGATGCCCTAAGCTTACATAGTTACAGTTTGAGATCCAAAAAAAAAAAAAAAAGAGAGAGAGACCCAGGGTCCCTATCTTCTACATTCCAAGACTCAACTCTGTTCTGCTTTGGTCACATGACCATCCTGTGGACTAGGTGCTGTTGGGACAGGTGGGGCACTGTGACAATCCCTCAATCCTAAGGAATGGGAAGGGACAGTTTTCCAGTGAAGAGGGTCACCATGAGTCTCAGGTTTCTAATCCATATCGTAGCAATTCTAAGTAATACCTCACTGGGTTGTTACAAGAGTTAAGTAAAATAAGTCACATTCAGCACATAGCACTTAGCCACAGGAAGCCCTCAGAGGGTGATGGTCCTGTCTCTCACCCACCTCTACAGTTCTGCCAGGGGATTCTTCTAAAACAAAACTTTCATTATGTCAGTGCCCTGTTTAAAAAACAACCAAATAAAAACTTACCTTAACTGCAGCCCTTTCTCTTGCCCAGAATAAAATCCAAAGCAGTACTGGAGGCTCTTTAAGCCATGGCCCCTCCCCTTGCCACATCTGCTCCTCTGAGAAGGACCCACTGCATGGTTTGTCATCCTCTGCCCATTGGCACCCAGCGCTTCTCCAACGCTTAGCTCCTTGTGTAGCCCTAAGCAGCCTCTCTCTCCATCAGTGCTAACAGTCAGTGGTCACGTTTCATAGCCTAGGAGCCTCCTCTCCCTGCAGTACCAGGGTGCCCTGGGGCCACGGCCTCCCACTCCCGCCCCATGAGAAGCCACACACTACCGCTGAGGGTAGAGCACCAGGTCAGGGAGTAGGGAGACAGTGTCCACAGCCCTTGGGGAAGTGAGTCCCCACTCTGACTGTGGGATGGGGGAGGTGAGGGGCTTTTTCATGTACTCATCTAATATTGTTTCCTGAGAGCCTCCTAGGAGCTGGGCACCCTGCTAAGTACTAGGAACACGGAAATGAATCAAACAGACAAGCTCTCCACCCTCATGGGGCCTGTAGGGGAAAACGGAGCTTTAGTTGGGAAAGATAATTTAAAAATAAGTGTACCAATAAATACATAATTGCATATTGTGGTAAGGGCTATAAGAAAAAGCGGGACGAGGGAGAGAATAATAAAGCAGACCTCAGGTAGACCGGGTATGGGCAGAGGCGGCAAGAGAGGAGGTGTGTAGAGGAGTAAAAGTAGAGGGGAAGGTGCTCTGGGGAGCAGAAACCACAGGCTAAAAGCCTGGAGGCAGCCAAGCATCGGAGGCTTGACTGGAGTGCAGGGAGGCTGGAGGGGTGGCCAGCGCCCCGTCTTGCAGAACCTGAAGGCCACGCCAAGTACTTATTTATTCTAAGAGCAATGAGAAGCCATCAAAGGATTTTTGAAGGGGGTAGCATTGCATGTGTGTTTTTAGGAGTTCCCTCTGGCACCGAGGTGGAGAGGGACTAGAGAAATGGGTGAAGGAAGAGCCAGCAGGAGGCTGGTGAAGTGTACAGGCAGAAGGTGGAAAGAGTCGGGTGCAGGGCACAGTGATGTGTAGCCGGGAGGTGAGAGATGAGAGAAAGAAAGAGAGGTGTGAAGAATGGTTCTGCGGCTTCTGGTTTTGGTCGCTGCGTGGCTGGCGGGGCTGTTTTCAGAAATGAAAAAATGAAGCCCGCTGGGCTGGCTGCTGAGAGTCTTTCTGGATGCCTGCTTTTTGTTTGTTTGTTTGTGTTTGTTTGTTTTTAGATAGACTCTCCCGGGCTGGGCACTCACAACTGTAATCCTGGCACTTTGGGAGGCCAAGACGGGAGGATCACTTGAGGTCAGGAGTTCGAGACCAGCCTGGACAACATGGTGAAATCCTCTCTACTGAAAATATGAAAAAAGGGCCGGGTGCGGTCGCTCACGCCCGTAATCCCAGCACCTTGTGAGGCCAAGGCGGGTGGATCATGAGGTCCAGAGATCGAGACCATGCTGGTTAGCATGGTAAAGCCCCATCTTTACTAAAAATACAAAAAATGGGCTGGGTGTGATGGCGGGTGCCTGTAGTCTCAGATACTCTGGAGGCTGAGGCAGGAGACGCACTTGAACCCGGGAGGCAGAGGTTGCAATGAGCCGAGATCGTGCCATTGCACTCCAGCCTGGGTGACAGAGCGAGACACCGTCTCAAAAGAAAAAAAAAAAAAATTAGGCGGGTGTGGTGGCACACTCCTGTAATCCCAGCTACTCGGAGTCTGAGGCAGGAGAATAATTTGAACCCAGGAGGTGGAGGTTTCAGTGAGCCGAGATCACACCATTGCACTCCAGCCTGGCAGACAGAGAGAGACTCCATCTAAAAACAAAGTGGGCTGGGTATGGTGGCTCACACCTGTAATCTCAGCACTTTGGGAGGATGAGGCGGGCGGATCACCTGAGGCCAGGAGTTCGAGACCAGCCTGGCCAACATGATAAAACCCTGTCTCTACTAAAAATACAAAAAAATGCCAGGCGCGGTGGCTCACGCCTGGAACCCCAGCACTTTGGGAGGCCAAGGCGGGAGCATCACAAGGTCAGGAGTTCGAGACCAGCCTGGCTAACAGTGAAACCCTGCCTCTACTAAAAATATAAAGATTAGGTGGGCATGTTGGCACGTGCCTGTAGTCCCAGCTACTTGGGAGGCTGAAGCAGGAGAGTTGCTTGAACCTGGGAGGCGGAGGTTGTGGTGAGCCAAGATCGCACCATTGCACTCCAGCCTGGGCAACAGAGTGGGACTCCATCTCAAAAAAATAAAAAAATAAAAAATAAGCTGGGCGTGGTGGCGCACGCCTATAATCCTAGCTACTCAGGAGGCTGAGGTAGCAGAATTGCTTGAAACTGGGAGGTGGAGGTGGAGGTTGCCGTGAGCCAAGATCGCGCCACTGCACTGCAGCTGGGAGACAGAGCAAGACTCCATTTCAAAAAAGAAAAAGTTAGATAGCTAGATAGCGTCTCCCTCTGTTGCCCAGATTGGAGTGCAGGGGCGCTATCTGGGCTCACTGCAACCTCCGCCTCCCGGGTTCAAGCGATTCTCCTGCCTCAGCCTCCTGAGTAGCTGGGAATATAAGCGTGCCCCACCACGCCCAGTTAATTTTTGTATTTTTAGTAGAGACGGGGGTTTTGCCATGTTGGCCAGGCTGGTAAATTCCTGGCCTCAAGCGATCTGCCTGCCTCAGCCTCCCAAAGTGCTGGGATTCCAGGCGTGAGCCACCGGGCCCGGCCTGTTTGTTTGTTTGTTTCCTCTCCTCCTTTCTGCATCACCGCCTCCCATCTCACCTCCTTCCAGATTCCTTGCCCCATCTCATCAACATCCAGGTCACCCAGCTCCCCCTACCCCTTCCCACCTCAGCTTGGCTCCCTACTCCCCACGTCCTTAGGCTCTGGAGGCTGAAGCTCTGTCTTTCTGTTTGTCTGGAGCACGTGCTCTTATTTCTCTGCCTAGTTTGTCTCTTTCTAGAACAAAGTTATTGAGAAAGGCAGAGAGAGGAGCCCTCTTTCTTTTTCCCAGGAGATCCCTGAGAGCAGGAGCTGGGGCTCATTCCTCAGACTGGGGGCTCCCTGAAGGCAGAGGCTGTGTCTCATCCCTGAGATGGGGAGACTCCCTGAGTGCAGAGCGGGCACTGCTCCCTTTCCTGGCTCTGCTTCTCCAGTTACTTTCCTGCCTGCCAGCCTGAGATGACAGGGAAGTTACAAATTACAGTTACAGTTATGGACTGGGAGATTGGATCAGGGAGGGGCTGCCTCACCCTGCTGGCCCAGCCTGGCCCCATCCATGAGAAAGTCCCTCCAGCTTCCCCTCCCACCCCAGGCCCTCTTGGGCTCCTCAGTCGTTACCTGGGCCTTTGTTACTCAGCAATGCGTTTGGGAGAAAAGGCACAGCGGCTCTCACCTCCTGCCTGTGCCCCCAAATTCTGTGAGAGCTTTGTGGGCAGTGAGGCTTCTTTCCTGTGAAGTCCAAGCTTCTCAGAGCCCAACCACAGGAGAGGCCAAAACATGGTTCCAGTCCTGCCACAGCTGGAGCAAGGGGGCCCAGAGAGGGTGGAAGGGCAAGGCAAGCGGGGAGGGGAGCAGGGTGCAGGAAGAGAATGACTCCCCCTTGGGGTTGGGAGGCTGACATACATGGCAGATCCTGACAGGCACTGGGAGAGTCTGCACCTACATCTTAGGGAAACTGAGGCAGGGCCAATCCCTCTTCTTCCCCCACAAGAGACGGGAGTATGGAGCTGAGAGAAAGGCCCAGTGATGTCAAAACCCAGTGATGCTCAGGGCACAGCTGAGACCAGAGAGGACAAAGCCCAGAAGGAGCCCAGGGCCCAGTGGGGCCTCTGAGACCCCAGCACCAGAGGACAACTTCATGCCTACGTGTGGCAGGAAGGGCCGAGTTACAGGGGTCCCCAAAGGAGGGACGCAGAACCAGAGATGGAAGCCCTGACAGAGACAAAGAGAGGCAGAATGAGAGACACAGACAGAGTGAGACACACAGAGAGAAAATACGAGAAGAGAGAGGCCAAAAAAAAAAAAAAAGAGAGAGAGAGAGAGAGAGACTGGGTGGGAGGAGAGGAAAGGGAGGAGACTGGAGAGGTGACACAGGAGAAAGTGGGGAGATCCTGAGACACTCGGGAGGAGGGGAGGAGGGGGAAGAAAGGGCCCCAGGGGCGGTGGTCCCAGGAGACAGGGCGTACTGGCCAGGACCTCTGACCCCAAGTCCCAACAAAAAGCTGCTTAAGGACAGCCACAGGCGCAAGATGGATGGGCATGTGGCCGCTGGCCCCTTTGTGGCGGGGGATGAAAGGCAGCAGGCTCTGAGGACAGTCTTCAGAGCTCCCCACCGCTGAGGCTCCCCTGCCCCTCCCCCAGTGACCTCCCGAGCCTTCAAGTGTGGTGGGAGGTGGGGAGGGGAGGAGCTGAGTCCAACCAGGTGTTTCTCCAGGCTGGGCCAGTCGCACCTGAGGAAAAAGGGGGACAGGGCTGAGGGGCTGTGGGGGGCCTGGGAGGGGCTCCCTGAGTCTTTGTAGAAAGTGAATCAGTCACAGGCAAATAAGTTGGATGGGCCAGGTCGATGGGGCCCCAGCAGAGGGGGTCGAAGCTGTTGTTCTAGTGACCATAAGAGGTCCCCTGGCCAGGGCGTCCCACCTCTCTCCTTTGGGCCTGGCACTGCCCTCCCGACCTTTTGGCTTCCTCCTGCCCTGTCCCCCTTGGCGCTGCCAGTCGAGAAACCAGTTCTGTTCCTGCCCTGGATAAGAATCTCTGGGCTGGGCTCTTCCCAGGCAGCGGCAGAAACCTGGCAGGAAGACAGCACCCCCGCCCCCAGCCAGGGCCAGATCTCCCCATTGCAGGCCCACCCCAGCTGCAGGCGGCCCCTTCCCGCCATCTTTCCCAGGGGCCAGTGCCACTTTCCTGCAGCCCCGCGGACACATCCTTGCTGCCTGCACTTGGTTTCCCCTGCATTGGGGTCAGACCCATGGCTCTTTATGGAAGGATGGGACCTAGGAGCGCCCTCCCCTCCTCTCCTGTGTAACTTCCTTCTCTTCCCATGACACTTGGCTCTCTAGAGCGCCTTGCCCATCCCCATTTACACTCAAACAGAAGAGCTCCTCAGAACACCCTTGTAGGAGTCAGGGTCCCTCCCTGCTTTTTCCTTGGGTGTCCCAGAAGCCGGGCTGCTCCTTTCCCCCTACTTTCCCTTCCTGAGCCCCCTCCCACTCCCCACAGGCTCCCTGCAGCTGCTCTCATCAATCGCTCTCAACGGCAGGGTCACTGGCATCGGGTGAGACAGGGTTGACCCCACTTAACCCCAGCACCAGGTCTCCTCTTGGCCCATCATTCATTTCCCATGACATTTGGTCCCTTTTTCATCCTTTGGAGATGCAGCCCCCGCTCCTCCAACGGGAAGGGACTTTAAAAGGTCATCTCCTCTGTTCTTCTCCCCCCTCATCACGTGTCTGCTGCCCTCTGTCCCTGCCCTGCACCCCAGAAACAGCGGGCTGCTCCTTGTTCCTGTCCTGGCCCACTGCAGCGCTGGTCAGCCTCTCCAGCTTCCTCATGCATCCAGCCGCTCGCAGGGGGTGGTGGGGAGACCCAATGGCAGAGGCAGAGAGGAGGGCAATTCTGGAAGCCGTCAGGGCAGATCTGGGGGCGTCTGGAGGAGTCTAGACTTGAGCCTCAGCTCCCACCCCCGCTGCTTGAGGTGAGCGGGTGTGTCAGGCCAGGCGGGGACTCAAGCTGGTGACTCAAACCTGACAGCTGCACGGTCCTCAGCAAGGAGTCCTCCCTTCCGCCGCCCCAAGGTGGAATCTTAGAAGCTGGGAATTCTAGAACCAGAGAGCAGAGTCCCAGAAGGAAGGGACCTCAGGGATCCTGCCTCTCCTCTGTGTTAGAGGAGACGAACTGGAGGGCCACAAAGGTGCACGGCCAGCTTGGGGGTCACCCAGGTGTCAGGGAAATCATTAGTCACAGAAGAGGGGCTGCTTGGGTTCAGTACAAATCAGCTTGGTCCCAACTGGTGTCAGCTAGACCCCTCCGCACCCTCTTCCTCTCCAGCGAGGGGCCTGGGTTCTTCAGTGTGGAAAGAAATGTCAGTCTTTCCTACAGCCTACATTCCCGCCTCTCATCCTGGAGTGGGCAAGCCCCTGCCCCCGCGCTAGGCCTCTCTCCTGTCCTTCCCTGTTGCAGATGATGAGGCCAGAACAGGTGTGGGGCCCTCTAGGCTCAGGTGAGGGGTTATGAACTAAGGTTTCAGGAGGAGCCTGAGAGCAGGGCACCCAGGTCTCAGCGAAAGCTGCATGGGGAGGAGGAGACACCTTGCCTGATGCAGGTTGCAGCCGGAAGGGGGGACCCAGAAGATTCCTCAGCCGCCCAACCAGCCCCTAAGTCCATCCCAGCTCATCCCAGGACGTGCCTGAGTAGAAGGAGACCCAAGACACAGGCACGGGTGTCACGACTGTTTTCATATTCACTTGGGGTGCTTACAAAGAAGGACCCAGGCCTGTTAGCCTGGCCTTGGGCAGGCTGGCAGCATGTAGTCCCTTGACAAACATTTGCTGAGCATCAGCTACATGTCAGACACTAGTGAGTGGGACCTACGCACTCTCCCACTCCAGAGCTTTCATTCAGCCTTCCATCCATTGAGGAGTATTTTCCGAGCTCCTACTGTCTGCCAAGCTCATCCACTCCCGCACCTCCCCGCAAGTTCTGGAGCCAGAACGGGACCTCCAGAGCAAGCACTGTGGGACGGGTGTCCAGAAGAACCCACTTCGGCCATCACCAACCTCTGCTGCCTGCAGGCTGCCTGGGTCTCCGCCCCAGTACCCATCCTCACAGCTGCAAATAAAGGCTCAATATTTCATCGAAGCTTTCCTGCAATTGTCCTTCTGTCATCACAGCCCCTGACGCAGAAACCAACCAAGGAGCTGTGGAAACACAGAGGCAGAAAGGTGAGGTCATCCCGTCGAGCACCCAGTCTCAGGGCCAGAACACGTTCCATACCCCAGCTGAGTCTCAGAAAGAGAGAGTCCACCCTCCCACAACCTTCTTTGGTTCACTTCTCCCCAGGGTTTGCCCATATTCCTCCAGGGAAGTCCTTCCTGGAGGCTAACTTAAGTGCCTCCTGCTGTCACTTTAACTTCTCAAGGGGATGAAACCCAGAAGATAGGCTTCTTTTCTCAAGGGGCTCAGGGACTGGGGTGGGGAGTGCTGTGGGTGCATAAGTGGGAAAACTTTCTCCACCTCTGTCAGCTTTCTTTTCTCTCTTCTCTACACCTCCTTCTCTCCCCTTCCCTCCTCTCTCTTTAGTCTCCCACTCAACCCTCAGCAGCTGGCTGGGAGCCAGCATTGTTCCTGCCTGGCTCCCCTCTCCCCCACTCCCTCTCTCTGTGCTCCCCCCTCCAGCCAGCCCAGTCCCTGGCATGCAATAGCCCCGGCTGGGGGGCAGGGCAGCATGCAAGACCTTTCCTGCCCCATCTTCTGCCTCCTCCTCACTCTCCCTTTCCAGTCCCCATTGATGGCCCCCACCCAGCATAAGAGGCTGAGGAGCTTGGGTTACCCAGGCCCCTGGTTATTTTTAATGCCACCAGCTCAGGAGATATATATACCTCCCCCTCCCCCCAGCTGTCCTGGGCAGAGTAACACATCCCTTCCCAATTCACTCCCTCTCCTACTGTTCATCCACTCACCTCAGAGTTGACTCACCCGAACGTCTTCTGCTCACATTCTCTCCTAGTGGATCCCTCTAGACCCTGGACTCCCTGCAGCAAGCCAGCTTGACCCCCAATCTCAGAAAAGGGATGGGAGGAGAGCCTCAGTGTCTTGGCTCCACCTAGTGGCTTCTCAAGACACCATGCCTAGCCAAGGGGTCTAGCGGGAGCCTAGCCTTGATGCCACCTGGCTGGGGCAGGACTTCAGAACACTGCCGGGAGGAGATGCTGCACAGAAGTTGCTTCTGCTGGTGGCTGAGCCTCCAGGTTGAGTCTGGGCCCTGAGACCCCTCTCCCACTTGGCCAGGCGAGGGGTTGGTGGTCTAGAGCCCACTGCCTCTTCCTCTCTG
>NW_012104454.1:1101906-1103708 GCF_000951045.1 Mandrillus leucophaeus | reverse complement strand
TCGCCCGGCTAATTTTTTTTTGTATTTTAGTAGAGACGGGGTTTCACCATGTTAGCCAGGATGGTCTCGATCTCCTGAACTCGTGATCCGCCCGTCTCGGCCTCCCAAAGTGCTGGGATTACAGGCTTGAGCCACCGCGCCCGGCGCCTCTGGAAATAGTTAAGGGCAGGAACTGCAGCTCTCCAGAGAGGACAGAAGGGGAGCCCGGAGATCAAGATGGACTGTTGTTCATTCCCGGCTTGTTAGAGTTCCTGGGATTCAAGAAGCCAGCAGGCCTCCAGAACAGATCTCAAAATGAATCCCCCAAGAGTAGTTATCTGGTCTGTGCTTGAACACCCAGGAACAGGGTACTCACTCCCTCTGGTGGCAGTTTGTTCCAGGACAGAGACAAGTATTGTGACTGGCTCCTTTGGGCTGAGATTGGTGCCTGTAGCTTCCACCCTTCAGACCTGGTTCTGCCTCCTGGAACCATATAAGAAAAGTCTGAACTCTTTTACCCAAGAGCCTTTTAGACACTTAAGATGGCCCCACTCTAGGTTTTATTTATTTTGAAATGGTTCATGTACTCGATCAATAATCACATTCCAGATGGTGGCGTGCCTCTCAAGCCCCCACACTCCCAAGCATCAATTCCCTGCTGGCTTCTCTCTCTCTTTTCATTATTATTATTATTATCATCATTATTATTATTATTATTGTGATGGAGTCTCGTTCTGTGGTCCAGACTGGAGTGCAGTGGCACGATCTCGGCTTACTGCAACAACTGCCTCCTGGGTTCACATGATTCTCCTGCCTCAGCCTCCCAAGTAACTGGAACTACAGGCAAAGGCGCCTGCCATCACGCCCAGCTAATTTTTGTATTTTTTGTAGAAATGGGGTTTCACCATGTTGGCCAGGCTGGTCTTGAACTCCTGACCTCAAGTGATCTGACCGCTTTGGCCTCCCAAAGTGATGGGATTACAGGTGTGAGCCACCACACCTGGCCCCTGCTGGCATCTCTTTCTTCCTCCCAAGTCAGAGCTACTGTCCTCTCCATTCTCTTTATTGTTATTTTGCCTTTTGAAAATATTTTTGCATGTTGGGCATGGTGGCTCATACCTGTAATCCCAGCACTGTAGGAGACTGAGGAGAGAAGATCACTTGAGTCCAGGAATTTGAGACCAGCCTGGGTAACAGAGTGGCAAGACATATCTCTATTTTTAAAAGCATTTTCAGCTGGGTGTGGTGTCTCATGCCTGTAATCCCAGCACTTTGGGAGGCTGAGGCAGGCGGATCACCTGAGGTCCGGAGTTTGAGACCAGCCTGACCAACATGGTGAAACCCTGTCTCTACTAAAAATACAAAAATTAGTTGGGCATGGTGGTACACTCCTGTAATCCCAGCTACTTGGGAGGCTGAGGTAGGAGAATCACTTGAACCTGGGAGGTGGAGGTTGCAGTGAGCCAAGATTGCGCCATTGCATTCCAGTCTGGGCAACAAGAGTGAAACTCCATCTCAAGAACAAAGAAACAAAAAACATTTTAAGGCCAGGCATGGTGGCTCACGCCTGTAATTCCAGCACTTTGAGAGGCCGAGGCGGGTGGATCACCTGAGGTCAGGAGTTCGAGATCAGCCTAGCCAATATGGTGAAACCCTGTCTCTACTAAAAAATACAAAAATTAGCTGGGCATGGTGGCAGGGGCCTGTATTGTCAGCTACTTAGAAGACTGAGGCAGGAGAATCACTGGAACCCAGGTGGTGGAGGTTGTAGTGAGCCAAGATCGTGCCATTGTACTCCAGCCTGGGCAACAGAACGAGACTCC
>NW_012104454.1:1094744-1100421 GCF_000951045.1 Mandrillus leucophaeus | reverse complement strand
AAAAAAAAAAAAAAATGCAAAAAATTAGCCGTGTGTGGTGGTGTGGGCCTATAGTCCCAGCTGCTCAGGAGGCTGAGGCAGGAGAATCACCTGAACCCAGGAGGCGGAGGTTACAGTAGCCAAGATTGCACCACAGCCCTCCAGCCTGGGTGACAGAGCGAGAGTCCATCTCAAACAAACAAACACAAATCAATGTGGCATTATCAGGTGAAGCTGAAGATGTGCTTTCCCTATGACCAGCAATTCCCTCCCAGGTCGCACCTGAGAAATGGGCATGTGCATGTGCCCAGGAGCATGGGCAGGAGCGTTCACAGCAGCACAGTCGGTAACAACCCAGACACCCCTTTATTCATTCATTTATTCATTTCACAAGCATACATGGAGTACCTGTGGAGGATCAGGCACGGGGAATTTGAATAAGATAGACACAGTCCTTTACAGGGGTGATCGCTCTCTGCTCAGATGAGGTGGGTATTATTGTCCCATTTTATAGATAAGGAAGCTGAGACTCAGAAAGATTACGTGCCTCACCAGAACTCAAACTCAGGTTTGCCTCCAGCACCTGTGCTCACTTTTTTTTTTTTTTAGGCAGAGTTTTGTTCTTGTTGCCCAGACTAGCATGCAACAGCTCGATCTCGGCTCACTGCAACCTCTGCCTCCCAGGTTCAAGCGATTCTCCTGCCTCGGCCTCCCAAAGTGCTGGGATTACAGGCACCCACCACCACACCCGGCTAATTTTTTGTATTTTTAGTAGAGATGGGGTTTCGCTATATAGGCCAGGCTGGTATCACTTCAGGTGATCTGCCCACCTCGGCCTCCCAAAATGCTGGGATTACAGGCGTGAGCCACCGCTCCTGGCGAGCGCCTGTACTCTTAATAGCTTTGCCGCACTGCTTCTGGATAATGCATCTTTCACTCGTCGGCACACTGTGGTATCTGTGCCCTCCTTCAGTGGGGTGTTCAGAGCCACACTCAGCCCTGGAGATGTGATCAAGCTAGCATAAGGGTGGACATTCAGTCAGCTCCCTAATGGGAGCTTAGTGTGGGAGGGCACTGAGGTACTGCCAAACATAGACCTCAGCTTCAGCCTCTCCTGGCGGCCCAGCCCAGCCCAGCCTAACCCTAGCCCCCTAATCTCAGCTCTAACCCAGCCCCACCTGGCCTTTAGTTCTCTATTTCCTTCTCCCAAAAACTAGGTAGGTGAGTGGTGATGGAATAGGAAGACTAGATTTTAACCTAGGGAGAGGGTTTTGAATCCAGAGCTGGTCATTTCCTGGCTCCAGCGGGGCTAAGCTGGCCCTGAGTGAGATGGTAGGAGGAGCATGAGGGATGGCAAAGATACTGAAGGCTCCCTACTAGTTCCTCTCTGATTCATCCTCTGATCCCCCAACATCGCCTTCTTTCCCAGAAAGGGGGAGGTACAGGCTGAGTCAGAAGTGAAGTTCAAGTTCTAGCTGTGTGATTCTGGATAGGTTACTCAATCTCTCTGAGTTGTTTCCTCAGGTAGAAAACTGGATGATAATGATAATGGTATTACCTGTCTCACTATGCAAATCTTAAGGTTTTCAAAAATTGTTTCCCAGGGAATGTAGCTTTTCTTGAGGCAATAATGGCCCCTGGTGGCCATGCCCCAGCAGACCCCACTACCTTCTGCCGAACAGAGACCTGCGCTGAGTGAGGAAGTGGGCAGGATGCCTCTCTGAAGTTGCTCATCAAAACCACAGACCCAGGTTGGGAGTGGTGGCTCATGCCTGTAATCCCAGCACTTTTGGGAGGTCGAGGCAGGCGGATCACCTGAGGTCAGGACTTCGAGACCAGTCTGATCAACATGGTGAAACCCCGTCTCAGCTAAAAATACAAACATTAGCCAGGCATGGTGGTACACACCTGTAATCCCAGCTAGTTGGGAGGCTGAGGCAGGAGAATTGTTTGAACCCAGGAGGCGGAGGTTGCAGTGAGCCAAGATTGCGCCACTGCACTCCAGCCTGGGTGACAGAGTGAGACTCCGTCTCAAAAACAAAAACAAAAACAAAACAAACAAAAAACCCCACAGACCCAGAGAGTTAGGGTTAGAAGGGAACAGCTTGTTGTTTTGTACCCTTACCCTTACCCTCTGCGACCTCATCCATGCTCATAGTGGCCCTTTATCCACCCTAACCAGGCATCACCCTTCTAAATCTCTATCGCAGCCCTCAACCCTAGAGCTGCACATCTGGAAGCTGCTGTATCTCCCCCATGCCACTATCTCTCCCCTTCCCCAGGGCTTAACCACATACCTGGGAGTCTTCCCTGTCCCCTCCCTCCATCCCCACATCTAACTCATCCTGGAACACACACAGCCTAGAAATTCTCATGTCTCTTTCCTCCTCTCTACCCCTAGGCTCAGGTCTCATCCAACCTTGCTGGTGGCAACTGCCTTCTAACTCGCCACCCTACCCCAACCCTCCAAGATGATCTTTCTAAGATGCAAACTGACCAGGCTACCCTTTGGTTGAGGTTAAAACCCTTCATGACTCCTTGCTGCCTAGAGGACAAAGGCCCATGTTCCTCCCTTCACCATGCCTGCCCCCTCCTCTGGGTTCCCTTGTTCATGCTTGCTTGTCTACAAGGAACACACTCCCTGGCTCCCAGGCCTGTCCTCTAACACACCCATAGGCTCCTTGGGGAAGGGCTCCATATCGCTCATCTTTGATTCCTTTGCAACATTTATTAGGTGCCTACCGTGCCTACCTGGTATTCAACAGGTGCTTAATAAATATTGTTTGGCCGGGTGAGGTGGCTCACACCTGTAATCCTAGCACTTTGGGAGGCCGAGGTGGGTGGATCACTTCAGCCCAGAAGTTCAAGACCAGCCTGGGCAACATAGGGAAACCCCATCTCTACAAAAAATAAACAAAATTAGCTGGGTATAGTGGCATGCACCTGTCGTCCCAGCTACTCGGGAGGCTGAGGTGGAAGGATCACTTGGGCCCGGGAGGTCAAGGCTGCAGTGAGCCTTGACAGCACCACTACACTCCAGCCTGAGGGACAGAGTGAGGCCCTGTCTCAAAAAGAAAAAAAGCTGGGCTCGGTGGCTCATACCTGTAATCCTAGCACTTTGGGAGGCCCAGGTGGGAGGATTGCTGGAGCTCAGGGGTTTGAGACCAGCCAGGGCAACATAGTGAGACCTCTTCTCTACAAAAATAAAAAACAAAAGACTAGCTGGGTGTGGTGGCACGTACCTGTAGTCCCAGCTACTTGGGAGGTTGAAATAGGAGGATCGCTTGAGCCTGGGAGGTTAAGGCTGCAGTGAGCCGTGATTGCATTACTGCACTCTAGCCTGGGTGACACAGTGAGATCCTGTCTCAAAAATAAAAGGAAGTAAAATTAAAAGAAATAAATCAGTAAGAAAACCAAGACCCAGAGGGGTGACTTGATTAGTTCAGATATCCCATAGTAACACAGGACTCCTCGTTCAATGTTTTTTTCACTCCACTGGGCTGCTCCTTAGTTTCTACCCCCACGACAGAGAATGGGAAGGCCACCTTTCCTGCTGTGGACATGAAGGGAAGGAGAGGGCAGGAAAGCCAGTCCCACCATCCCTCCAGTAGGGAAAGGAGAAAATGGAGTGAGAAGGAACATTCCCACCTCCTGGTGTCCAAGCCTCCCTTCTGTGGCTGGGGAAAAGCAGGACAGAAAGGCAGGGGCCAGCCTGGGTGCAGAGCTCCCAGGTCCCAGCCGGGCTGCCCAGAAGAGGCCCTTCCCTTTCCCTGCTTCCCAGGTGCCTTGGTACAGAGCTTCTCAAAGTTGATCCCCTGCCACCTGGTCTCCATCCTGTTTGTTTCCCTTTCCCCATCTCTTTTCTAAGACTCATTGCTGACCTTATCCTTGCCACACACATCCAGTGGGACCTGTCTAGCTGGGAAATGGAGGGAAAGGGAGAAGAAGGGAGAGCAGAGGAGGGGCTAAATTAGGGATGAGGGCAAGAGCGACTTCCTGGCCCCTGCCCTAGCCCATGCATTGTAAGGCAAAGAAGGTTGGGGTAGGGGAGGTGACAAAAATGAAAGAGTTTTAGATCTGTTTGACCACTGCCTGCAGTGTTCTGTTGTATCTCCCCCTCCTGTCCTATAATGACTTTTTGGCAGATTCCAGAGCTTTCTGGGCATTTTGGGCTACACTAGTCCTACATAGTTCAATTGACCCAGTTTTAAACTTCAATTACCTATCCCATTAAAACACTTTTCAATACTTGCTAGCCAAGGCTTGACCCCAGGTCCAAAGACTGGCACTGGGGAGAGGAATGCTCTGCTCTTTGCGCCCACTCCCACCCCTGTAGCCCCCTCTGAGGCTTATTTCCCCTCTGTAGGAGGGGAAGACACAGGGTAGGTGCCACTTACCTAGTGTTACAGTCAACTTCCCTCAGATGTGAGCCTCCCTTGGGTGTGGTGACACCCGAACCGGCTGCACCATGGGGGCTCCTTTTTGGGGTCCTCTTGGCCCACAGAATCTCACCTGTCTCCTCCTGTGCCCCTCTCCTTTCCCCATTCATCTCTCTCCAGGCTCTGTGTCTCTTGTTCAGTGAGGCCAAGAGAGTGGATGAGCAAGTCCTCCACCCTGAAAGACAGCTGGCCTGGAGCGGGATGCCAGTGTGTCCTTCAGCAGGCCCTGCCTTGAGGAGTCCTTCCTTGGGGAGGCTGCACGCACTCTCCTTGGTAGGCATCGTCCTTGCCCTCTGAGCAGAGGAGGGAAAGCCACAGCCTGCCATCCCGAGCTGGTCATTCCATACTCCAGTGCTGCTGGTCACGGCCTCCTCACATTCCACCTGCCTTCTCTAATGCAGACTTGGGTGGGGAGAAGGCCTTCAGGATGGGGGCTGGCAATTTCCTTTGGGCTGTGTGTGTGCTACTCAGAGGCCATTATTTTTTATTTCAGAGCTTAGACACAAGTTCATTCAGAAAGTCTTCATCAAACATTATTCCAGGACAGGCGCGGTGGCTCACGCCTGTAATCCCAGCACTTTGGGAGGCTGAGGCAGGTGAATCACTTGAGGCCAGGAGTTTGAGATCAGCCTGGCTAACATGGTGAAAACCCGATCTCTACTAAAAAAAAAAAAAAAAAAAAAAAAAAAAAAAATTAGCTGGGCATGGTGGCACAAGCCTGTAGTGCCAGCTACTCGGGAGACTGAGAATCGCTTGAACCAGGGAGGCAGAGGTTGCAGTGAGCCGAGATCACACCACTACACTCCAGCCTGGATGATGGAGCGAGACTGTCTCCAAAATAAATAAATAAAATTTAAAAAATTTAAAAATTAAGAATACAAAAACATTATTCCAAGATCCCTTACCATCTGGTCATCTTCTTCTGGGATTAACTCCAATCCATCAAGGTTCCTCTTGAAATATAGTGTCCATTACAACACTCCAGATGTGGAGGACGATGGAAATGTTGCCACTGCTCATCTGGACACCTCACATCTATAGTCACTTATATCCTTTTCACTTTTTTAGACAGCCACTTAGTATTGGTTTCTTCCTAACAAGCTTGTAGTCTTCTAAAACCCCCAGCTCTTTCTTCTTCGCTAGACATGCCCTACTCTTCAACTGGTCTTTATTCTTCTCTTCTTATGCTGTTGATTTTTTGAAACCAAAAGCAGAATTTTACACTTATCCCTATTAAATGTCTTTTTTTTTTTTTTTTT
>NW_012104454.1:1091340-1093579 GCF_000951045.1 Mandrillus leucophaeus | reverse complement strand
TCTCGATCTCCTGACCTTGTGATCCGCCCGTCTCGGCCTCCCAAAGTGCTGGGATTACAGGCTTGAGCCACCGCGCCCGGCCAGAACAAACTTATAGAGATAGGTGGGTATTAATCTGCTTTACCAAATAGTTAAACTCAGGCTCACTTAGAGAAATTATGTGATTTGTCCAAGGTCATTCAGTTAGAAAGTGCAAAAGTCATCTGCTCTTTGCATGAGACACAGTTCCAAATGTCTGCCTTCTGGGTGAGGGTGAGGGGTTCAGAGAGGAACCCCCAGCCCAATGCCACCCTACCTCTTTAGGGGACTCCCCCAAGAATCCCAGGGGATCTCAAACATTTAGCGTCCCTCTTCTCCCAGACAGAAAGTGAAAGAGAGAAGGAGGTCAGGTGTGGTGGCTCATGCCTGTAATCCCAGCACTTTGGGAGGCCAAGGTGGGTGGATCACCTGAGGTCAGCAGTTCAAACCAACCTGGCCAACACGGTGAAACCCCACCTCTACTAAAAATACAAAAGTTAGCCTGGCATGGTGGCGGGCAACTGTAATCCCAGCTACTCGAGAGGCTGAGGCAGGAGAATCACCTGAACCTGGGAGGTGAAGTTTGCAGTGAGACAAGATCACATCACTGCACTTCAGCCTGGGCAACGGAGCAAGACTCCCTCTTAAAAATAAAAATAGGCCGGGCGCGGTGGCTCAAGCCTGTAATCTCAGCACTTTGGGAGGCCGAGACAGGTGGATCACGAGGTCAGGATATCAAGACCATCCTGGCTAACACGGTGAAACCCCGTCTCTACTAAAAAAATAAAAAAATAAAAAATAAAAATAAAAGAAAGAGAGGAAGAGATTCCAAGCCAGCTCTGCTGGCCACAGCTCTAGGGAGACCTCAACCCAAACCAAACAGCAGGATTTATGAAGTTATGCAAGGTTGAAGGAGCCTGGGCATCCCAGATCCTCAGCCTCCTGGCCTGCACTGACTCTTAGTCAATCTCCTGTCACTAACCCCTCCCTGGCCTCCATTCTACATATTGGTGGTGAATTCCAAAGCCCCATTGGCCTGGGGACAGCGATGGGGGCCTTAAGAGACTCCTCAAGGGGAGGGGGTATTGATGGGATGACTTCCTGGTTATTGACCTGGCTGTACCCTCTACCCAGAAAAACCCCTCCATCCTTTGTGCTGCCCGGCTCTGTCCCCAGCACCTTGGAGGCTGATCAAGTATTCTAGTCATCTTATTATGTTTACCTCCACCACCAGACTATGAGTGCCCATCACTGTTGACCTCACATCACCAAACTATAAGCATTTCCAGGGCTGGGACAGAGTCCCAGCAATCTCTTTGGTGCTGACACATAGTAGGTGCTCAATTAACACTTGAGCTAAATTGGATTTAGCAGCTTGATCAGAAATGCCTTCCCAGAAGATCCCCTCTGTCTCATTATCCCTACATCTCCTCCCCAGCCCTGCTTCTCCTTCACTGTAAATCCCCCAAATTCCACTTGTCCTTTACCTCCCAGCTCAAGGATGCGCCCCGTCCAGAGAGCCTTCCTTACTACTCTCACACTTGGTGAGCTCTCTACTTCATAAACTGTAGAATCCTTAAACGACTGTTTTGAAGATTAAGTCAGGTCATGGAAGTAAAATGTTAGAACACGACTGGGCACATCATAAAGGCTGGATAAACTTGGGCTAGTGGTTAGGAAGGAAAGAGTGGCCTCTTCCTGCTGCTTCCACTTCTGAAAGCCGCCAGAGGGCGTCCACCACCCAGAATTCTCTGGCAGGGGGTGCGGGAGAAGGGGCCCCTCTCCAAGAACAGAACTTTCTAAAGTGGATGTTTGAACCTCGCAGTTATACGGAAGAGTTGTAGGAAGGATGGAGAGACAAACAAACGTTCTTAAGCCCATGACGGCCCTTCACCTGGTCGCTCCCTTTTCTGATGGAGACTCAGGCAATAGCGTGTGTGTGTGTGTGTGTGTGTGTGTGTGTGTGTGTGTGTCCCAATATCAGACATTTGTTCTTGTTTTCCAGGCAGTGTCTCTCCAGCTTCTTTCTGCAATGCTGTAGTACTCTCTCCAGTATTTCAGGAGGATGAGCATTTGTTATTTAAAAAAAAAAAAAAAAACAGCCTGGCCACATCCATTTCTTTCAGCAGCCATGCGATTTCCATCACTGCTCCCATTTTATGGATGAAGAAACTGAGTCTTAGAGGAATTCAGTAAGTGATACCTTTCTCGGATGTGTTGA
>NW_012104454.1:1087816-1088505 GCF_000951045.1 Mandrillus leucophaeus | reverse complement strand
GCTGGGATTATAGGAGTGAGCCACCGCGCCCAGCCTGTTTTTTTTTTTCTATTTTGTTAAAATGTAACTCTCAGTTCTTGCATAGTCTGTAGATCTGATAAACATGGCTTCCATGTTTTCATTCAAGTCTTTAATTAAAACTTTTAATTGTCAGGACCAAGGACAGAATTCCCTCTGGGCGGCACACAGAACCTCCCCTAAGCTTGCTCGTGGCCATCTCTGGGGATGACTGCTCAGCTGACTTTGTATCCACTGGCTGTAGTACCACATAGCTCATATGTCCTGGGTCCAGAGACCCAATAAAAGGTACAGCCAATGGCCCCACAAACATCCCAGTAACCAAATGCAGTCACCAAGGAAAGAGAGGAAGGGAGGGCCTAAGTTTCTCTAGGGAGCGCCTTATTTCTCTAAGTGCCTCGAATATTGGGTATCTGCTTAGAATCTGGTAAGCACTGACATCAGATCCTCTAGGCTGTGAATGCTGGAGCCTACCATCTCCTGTTTTAGGAAAATCAACACCACACTCTTCCCCAGAATTCTTAACCATCTCTATTCCCCGTAATTCCTAAAACTCACCAAGAGTGATTCACGAGAGAAGGTTTTCTTCAGCTTAATAGCTTTCATTGTGACGGTCCTCAAAAAAAGCTTTATACAAAGACTTCCCCATACATGGTCTTATTTGATCATCA
>NW_012104454.1:1044051-1083673 GCF_000951045.1 Mandrillus leucophaeus | reverse complement strand
CGCGAGGGCCGCCTGGAGTTGCAGCAGCTCCAGGCTGAGCGCGGAGGCCTCCAGGAGCGCAGGGCAGCGTTGGAACAGAGGTTGGAGGGCCGCTGGCAGGAGCGGCTGCGGGCTACTGAAAAGTTCCAGGTGAGGCGGTTGAGGGCCTGGGTGAGAGAAAGTTCCAGAAAGCTCCAGAAAGTCCCTTATGAAGCTCAGAGACCTTCTGGGAAGGGAGTGGGGCTAGCTGGCTGTTGAATCAGGAGCCAGTTCTCAGAAACCTGGTGCCACAAGTCCTAGAATTTTACAGCCCCGTCTAGTGTAGGGTGCGAATGGTGGGGCTTCTCGAAACACATCCCTGGGTGGGCAGTCAGGCCCAAGACCCATTGCAGCAGCCCCCCCCCCTCCCGCCCACACTCTCTGGGTGGCAGCGTCTGGCTCTGATGATGACCGGGGCTCCGGGCCCCTCCCCAGGCTCTGCTATTACTGGGAAGATGCCCAGCACTATCGCCTCTGCGCTGAGTCTGGTGGCCTGGTCACTCAGAATCTCCAAGTTCCTCACAGCCCTCCTTCCCCTGAGGGGAGGAGTGAGGGGCCCTGAATGAATGGTTACCAGCCCCCTCCCATGTCATGGCTTCTCGGCTCCCTGGAGCACATTCCAGAGGCCCATAACAGCTGCTTCTTCTCACAGGGCACAGATGTGACCAGCAGCTGCGAAAACAGCTTCTTGCCTGAGCCACACAGAGGTGCCATGGCCACCTCCCCATCCCTCCTCTCAGAGGAGAATCCAGAACATGTGGGAAATGGGGTGGGGCGGGGGTGGGAGCCTGCTGTGAGGAGCAGGAGACAGCTATGGGAGATGGGACCAATGGGGGACTGGGGCTGTTTGCCTTCCAGTCCTGCAGGCTCCAGGCCTCTTGATTAATCGTTTTTCCTTCTGCTTCCACTTTTTTTTTTCCCTCTTCTCCTCTCCATAACCCATCACCTCCCCTTCCTGTGGGGGCTGTGTTCTGAGCAACATGTGCTACCATTTAATCAGCATCCTCAGAGGAGGAGCAGTGGGAGAGGGCTGAGAGGGCTGACAGGGGCCCTGGGCTTATCTTGGCTGATCCAGAGGGGGCTCTCTGGGCAGGGAGTAGGGTGGGGGAGACGGGGGTCTGCTGCGCAGAGAAGTCAGCCAGGGAGCAGGAGGTGCTTCCCAGGCAGCAGCAGCGGGCAGGACACAGGTTGGTTCGCAGAAGGGACCCCAGCCCCTCCACTGACTGCCTCTTGCCTGCCCTGCAGCTGGCTGTGGAGGCCCTGGAGCAGGAGAAACAGGGCCTACAGAGCCAGATCGCTCAGGTCCTGGAAGGTCGGCAGCAGCTGGCACATCTCAAGATGTCCCTCAGCCTGGAGGTGGCCACGTACAGGTATGAGATGAGCCCTGTCTACCCAGGCACACAGAGGTGCACACACATGCTGGGGCAAACTGTGTGGCTGAAGGGGACCAGAGGTATAGGTGATGGTAACTCTGCTGCCGCTGGGTTCTGTAACTCTAGGCTAGTCACTTCCACACCGAAACATGTCCTGCCTGAAACCATCTGCTCTCCCATAGGTTGGAGACCTGAAAAATGTCCTGTGCCCAGGAAATTCCCCCAGGAGAGATGATATTGCCGAGTGGGACAGCCTCTGGAGAGGGGCTGGACCCGTGTGGGGCAACTGTATCCAGACCCTCCCCCCAAGGGGCAAAGCTCCAACTCTATGCGTGCCCACACCCCGGGGGCCATGTCCTTTGGCAGCCACGGAAAGGAGGCATTGCAGGCATGGGGTGGCTGCACTGACTTGCCACCTGACCTGGGCCTCAGCCTTGTCTAGGGGCTGAGGGCTGGGCTGGGGGACTTCCAAGGCCTCTTCTAGCCTGGATGTCATGGGGCCTGACTCCTCTGATGCCCCCTAGTGCCCTTGGTCCTGCCCAACCTTTCATTGTCCACATTTTCTGTTTTCCTAGAAATGGCTGAGACCAAGGAGGGGCGGCTTCTCACTTGCTATGTGGCCTTGGGCAAAGCCCGCAGTCTCTTCTGGGAAATTGGCCCTGTTGGCTGAGGGGCCATTGATGGACCCTGAGGAAGGGGCTCTGTGGCTGGTGAAGGGCCATATGAGGTCAGGAAAGGAGGGGAGGCAAGGCCCAGAGATGGAAGGTCAGTGAGGCTCTGGGGAGGATGTGGAAGAGAGGGGCTCCACCACCAGGGAAGAGAAGCCCAGAAGGAAGGCCACAGCACTGGGAAGGACAGAGGTGAGGCTACAGCAAGTGCTAACCAGTCTCAGAGATCATGGAGCAAAGCAGAGAGGAGTAGCTGCTCAGCCTAAGTTGTTGAGTTGATTGGTCCCTGCTCCCCTCTTTGGTTCAAGGGGCACTGAGGCAGGGGCCTGGACACAAAGACCTCTGTGCACCGAAGAGCTTGGGATCCAGAGTGCTTAGAGATCCTAAGATGAGGGCCCTGACCCCAAGTGAAACCACCGAGGGGAAGGGTCTGGTGGGCCCCGAGGAATTTAACTGCTGGTTTTTGAGGCATGAAAAGGATTTGGAGAGGGGGAGCTGAATTCATTTGCTTTTGTCTGTCGCTAGCTCTGGGGGCCACCAGGGAAGGAGGAGGGAGCCCATCCCATGGGAACGGCCTGAGAATTCCCACTTCCCCAGAATCCTCTCCTTCTCAGACCCTCCAGATGGTGACTTGGACAATGGCAGCAATTAGCATGAGAATCGGTCCCCCACACAGAGGATGAGGTCATCGGCCTGGGGTGGGAGGAGGAGGCTAGCCTAAGCCTTGTGTGCGTGTGTGTAGGGCAGTGTCCGACTGTGTGGGAATCTGCTTCTATGTCTGAGCTCTGCTGTGTATCCCAATACGGTGTGACTCTGTGTGACCAAGTGTGTGACGTCTGTGGGTATGTGACTATGTGATTTCACCCTGAGTGTGACTTTTGTGTGACACTGTCAAATGAAGAGGAAGCCTGCAGGGCCAGGATGGTACAAGCTCAGCCTGAGTTGTCCCCAGCTGGCTTGCTGCCTGCAGGCCTGGGGGCAGAGGGCTGACCCCACTTTCCCTCCCTCCTCTCCAGGACCCTCCTGGAGGCTGAGAACTCCCGGCTGCAAACACCTGGTGGTGGCTCCAAGACTTCCCTCAGCTTCCCGGGTAAGAGGGACCAAGATCCCACAGAAACTACCCTGCTTTGCTCTTCATATCCCAGACCTATCTTTCCCTAGAGGCACCAATCTAAATCACAAGTCCGTGGCCTCCAGAGTCAGTGAGCATGCTCTCAGCCCAGCCGTGGGCACCAGGGGCAGGCGCATGGACACTCTTGCCAGTGGTGGCTGCTCTGTGGCTCCCCTCACTGCCAGTGGTATACTGATGCTGTTTCTTCCCCCTCTGCCTTTCCAGACCCCAAGTTGGAGCTGCAATTCCCTGGGACCCCAGAGGGCCGGCGTCTTGGATCTTTGCTCCCAGTCCTAAGCCCAACTTCCCTCCCCTCACCCTTGCCTGCTACCCTTGAGACACCTGTGCCAGCCTTTCTTAAGAACCAAGAATTTCTCCAGGCCCGTACCCCTACCTTGGCCAGCACCCCCATCCCATCCACACCTCAGGCACCCTCTCTTGCTACAGATGCAGAGATCAGAGCCCAGGATGCTCCTGTCTCTCTGCTCCAGGCACAGGGTGGGAGGAAACAGGCTCCAGAGCCCCTGCAGGCTGAAGCCAAGGTGGCCATTCCTGCCAGCGTCCTGCCTGGACCAGAGGAGCCTGGGGGCCAGTGGCAAGAGGCCAGTACAGGCCAGTCCCCAGAGGACCATGCCTCCTTGGCCCCACCCGTCAGCCCTGACCACTCCAGTTTAGAGGCTAAGGATGGAGAATCCGGTGGGTCTAGAGTGTTCAGCATATGCCAAGAGGAAGGTGAAGGACAAATACAGGGGTTGGTAGAGAAAGAAACAGCCATAGAGGGTAAAATGGTGAGCAGCTTGCAGCAGGAAATATGGGAAGAACAGGATCTAAACAGGAAGGAAATCCAGGACTCCCAGGTTCCTTTGGAAAAAGAAACCCTGAAGTCTCTGGAAGAGGAGATTCAAGAGTCACTGAAGACTCTGGAAAACCAGAGCCATGAGACATTAGAAAGGGAGAATCAAGAATCTCCGAGGCAAGACTTAGATACACTAAAAAGTCTAGAAAAGGAAAATAAAGAGCTATTAAAGGATGTGGAGGTAGTGAGACCTCTAGAAAAAGAGGCTGTAGGCCTACTTAAGCCTATAGGAAAAGAGGACACACAGACATTGCAACCCCTGCAAAAGGAGAATCAAGAACTAATGAAATCTCTTGAAGGTAATCTAGAGACATTTTTATTTCCAGGAAAGGAAAATCAAGAATTAGTAAGTTCTCTGCAAGAGAACTTAGAGTCATTGACAGCTCTGGAAAAGGAGAATCAAGAGCCACTGAGATCTTTAGAAGTAGAGGATGAGGAGGCACTGAGATCTCTGACAAAGGTGAATCAGGAACCCCTGAGGTCTCTTGAAGACGAGAACCAAGAGGCCTTTAGACCTCTGGAAAAAGAGAACCAGGAACCACTGAACACTCTAGAAGAAGAGGACCAGAGTATTGTGAGACCTCTAGAAACAGAGAATCACACATCACTGAGGTCTTCAGAAGAAGAGGACCAAGAGACACTGAGAACTCTTGAAAAAGAGACTCAACAGCCACAGAGGTCTCTAGGGGAAGAGGATCAGATAACATTAAGACCCCCAGAAAAAGTGGATCCAGAACCACTGAAGTCTTTTGACCAGGAGATAGCTAGACCTCTTGAAAATGAGAATCAAGAGTTATTAAAGTCACTCAAAGAAGAGAGTGTAGAGGCAGTAAAATCTTTAGAAACAGAGCTCCTACAATCACTGAAGTCTGCAGGACAAGAGAACCTGGAAACACTGAAATCTCCAGAAACTGAGGCACCACTGTGGTCTCTAGAAGAAATAAATCAGGGGACAATGAAACCTCTAGAAATTCAAGAACCACTGGAGTCTGTGGAAGTGAACCAAGAGACATTGAGACTCCTAGAAGAGGAGAATCAGGAACCATTGAGATCTCTGGGAGCATGGAACCTGGAGAATTTGAGATCTCCAGAGGAGGTAGACAAGGAAAGTCAAAGGAATCTGGAAGAGGAAGAGAACCTGGGGAAGGGAGAGAACCAAGAGTCACTGAGGTCTCTGGAGGAGGAGGGACGGGAGCTGCCGCAGTCTGCAGATGTGCAGAGGTGGGAAGATACGGTAGGAAAGGACCAAGAACTGTTTCAGGAAAGCCCCGCTGGGATGGCTGGAGTGGAAAATGAGGATGAGGCAGAGCTGAACCTGAGGGAGCAGGATGGCTTCGCTGGGAAGGAGGAGGTGGTAGAGCAGGGAGAGGCGAATGCCACAGAGGAGGTCTGGATCCCAGGCGAGGGGCACCCAGGGAGCCCTGAGCCCAAAGAGCAAAGAGGCCTAGCTGAGGGAGCCAGTGGGAAGGGAGGGGCTGAGGGCCTCCAGGACCCCGAAGGACAATCACAACAGGTGGAGGCCCCAGGCCTCCAAGCTCCCCAGGGGCTGCCAGAGGCGATAGAGCCCCTGGTGGAAGATGAGGATGTGGCCCCACGGGGTGGCCAAGCTTCCCCAGAGGTCACGTTGGGGTCAGAGCCTGCCATGGGTGAGTCTGCTGTGGGAGCTGAGCCAGGCCCGAGGCAGGAGGTGGGAGGGCTGGAGGACTCAGGCCATCTGACCAGGGAAGAGGTGATGGAACCACCCCTGGAAGAGGAGAGTTTGGAGGCAAAGAGGGTTCAGGGCTTGGAAGGGCCTAGAAAGGACCCAGAGGAGGCAGGTGCTCTGGGGACAGAGCTCTCCGAGTTGCCCAGGAAGAGTAGAGACCCTTGGGAGTCTCCCAAGGGTTGGGAGGAGTCAGAGGCTGAGGCCCCCAGGGAAGCAGAGGAGGCGTTCCCTGCTGAGACCCTGGGCCACGATGGAAGTGATGCCCCTCCACCTCGGCCCCTGGGGTCAGAGGAAGCTGAGAAGGATGTACCACCAGTGCTGGTCTCCCCCAGCCCAACGTACACCCCAATCCTGGAAGATGCCCCTGGGCCCCAGCCTCAGGCTGAAGGGAGCCAGGAGGCTAGCTGGGGGGTGCAGGGGAGGGCTGAGGCCCTGGGGAAAGTAGAGAGTGAGCAGGAGGAGTTGGGTTCTGGGGAGATCCCCAAGGGCCTCCAAGAGGAGGGGGAGGAGAGCAGAGAAGAGAGTGAGGAGGATGAGCTGGGGGAGACTCTTCCCGACTCCACTCCCCTGCGCCTCTACCTCAGGTCCCCCACTTCCCCCAAGTGGGACCCCACTGGAGAGCAGAGGCCACCCCCTCAAGGGAAGACTGGAAAGGAGGGCTGGGACCCTGCTGCCCTGGCTTCCAAGGGCCTTGAGGCCCCACCCTCAGAAGAGGAGGAGGGGGAGGAGGGAGAAGAAGAGTGTGGCCGTGACTCTGACCTGTCAGAGGAATTTGAGGACCTGGGGACTGAGGCATCTTTTCTTCCTGGGGTCCCTGGGGAGGTGGCAGAACCTCTAGGCCAGGTGCCTCAGCTGCTACTGGAGCCTGCAGCCTGGGATCGGGATGGGGAGTCTGATGGGTTTGCAGATGAGGAAGAAAGTGGGGAGGAGGAAGAGGAGGATGAGGAGAAGGGGAGGGAGCCAGAGGCTGGGCGGTGGGGGCCAGGATCCTCTGTTGGCAGCCTCCAGGCCCTGAGTAGCTCCCAGAGAGGGGACTTCCTGGAGTCTGATTCTGTGGGTGTCAGTGTCCCCTGGGATGACGGCTTGAGGGGTGCAGTGGCTGGTGCCCCCATGACTGCCCTGGAAACTGAGTCCCAGGACAGTGCTGAGCCTTCTGGCTCAGAAGAAGAGTCAGACCCTGTTTCCTTGGAGAGGGAGGACAAAGTCCCTGGCCCTCTGGAGGTCCCCGGTGGGATGGAGGACTCAGGCCCAGGGGCAGACATCATTGGTGTTAATGGCCAGGGTCCCAACTTGGAGGAGAAGTCACAGCATGTGAATGGGGGAGTGATGAACGGACTGGAGCAGTCTGAGGAAGTGGGGCAAGGGACGCTGCTCGTCCCTGAGGAAGACCGAGGGAGCCCCTTTCAGGAGGAGGAGGGGAGTGCCCTGAAGACCTCTTGGGCAGGGGCTCCTGTTCACCTGGGCCAGGGTCAGTTCCTGAAGTTCACTCAGAGAGAAGGAGATAGAGAGTCCTGGTCCTCAGGGGAGGACTAGGGAAAGACCATCTCCCTGGCACTGGGGACTTAGGGGTGCAGGGAGTGGGGAGGATGTCTCCAAGCCCGCTCCCTGCTCAGGGGCAGCACTCTTAACTTATGATCTCTTGACCTGTGGTTTCTGGCTGAGAGGCCTGGCCGGCTAAGGTGAAAAGGGGTGTGGCAAAGGAGCCTACTCCAAGAATGGAGGCTGTAGGAGTATAACTTCCTGCCCTGCAAAGAGGATCTCTTGCCTCCACCATCTCATAGGCTAAGTAAGCTGAATCCCGATAGTACTAGGCCCCCTTCCCTCCACATCCCATCAGCTGGAAAAGTCCTGTAGCCCAGAGGCTTCTCCAAAGGAAGGGTGACATGCTGGCTTTTGTGCCCAAGCTCACCAGCCCTGCCCCATCTCACTGCAGTAGCACCAGCCTCCTGGGCTGTCTGGCCTGTGGCTAATGGAGGTGATGGCACTCCCGTGTCCTGACCTCCCCATCCCTGCCACCTGTGGCCCTGCCTGGCTAGTCCCTGCCTGAATAAAGTAATGCCTCTGCCTTCAAAGTCTGGACTCTTCCTTCCACCTCTCAGAGGGGCCCCTCAGAGTTAGTACAGGAGCAGAGATGGGGTGGTGGGGGAGACTGTTGGGGAGGAGGGAGGAGATGCTGGTGCTGGGGAGGGGCTGCCTCCTGAGGAGAGGAGGACCCTGGAGACCTCCTTGGGGGATGAGGGCAGACAGACCCAAGCTGCAGACAGCAGTGCTGGGGCCTGGGGAGGGCCAGGGTCTGTAGCTTGGCTGGGGGAGGCCAGTCCAGGTGACCTCAGCGCCTGCAGAAGCCAGACCTGTCATCATCTCTGCCCACAGCACTGATTACAGGGATTAGGCCTTGGGGCCACCCCCACCCTTGTATGTCCCCCGCCATTAGCCCCTTGGTGCCGCCAGCATAATAAGCCCCCTTGCCTCTAAACCCAAACAAGTTGTCTGGCCTGATCTGCTCCCCCTGGCTTGGTGGGAGCAGGGTGAAGGAAGAGGCAGGCCTATTCGGCTTCAGTCTGGCTGCGTGGCCTCAGGTCAGCATTGATCCTCTAAGCCTCAGACTCTGCCACACAATGAGAGAGGCTGGGCCAGGAGACCTGGGAGCCTCCCTGGGCCCAGAAGAGCAGGAAGGAGGCTGAGGACAGCATAGCTCTTCGGTAGGACTTCCCTCCAACGCTGCAGCAGGAGGCAGGGGAGAGGGGAGAGTGGGGGGCTGAACTGTTGGGGTGGGGGCTGGGGGTGTGCTGATGACAGTGCTGTGCTGGCAGCAGCTTAGCCCAAGGGTCCTCCAGCCACAGCATCTCCTCCTCCCCCCACTTCCCAGGAACTCTCTGTGTCCCTGTGTAGGACAGGGAGGGGACCAGGGGTTCCTGGATTAGGTGGGGCCTGCAGGCCTTGAAGTCAGGATACCCAAATAGAAACCACTCGCTGCTTCAGCTCTGCGGGGAAGGAAGATCTGGCGACACCTCTAAATAGCGCCGGTGGGGGTGGGATAGGGGCTGCCAAACAAATGTTCCAGTTTGGAGCGGATCCCAAGTCCGGGAGCAGGCTCTCCCTCCCTTTGGGCTCAGGGCTGAGGGCTGGAGAAAGATGAGAAGATGAAGTCCCAGCCCCTCTGGCTCCTACTCCTGTCCTCCAGTCAGAGAGGGGTGGGTAGGGGCCTCCCTGACAGGCCCTCACTGTCTGCCTCTCTGCCTGTCTTCATCTAGCACCTCTGCCTTGGGCACCCAGGCTCCATTTCACACCCACTATGCCCCATCCCTCAGGGGGCCGGGATCCTGTCTCTCCCCACCCCACCCTCCTGGCAGCCCAAGCCTCCGCTCTCTCCTTCCTGTACCCACTGCTAACAAGGCCCTATCTGATCCTGCCAGGCTGCTAGGCCTGGGGCCAGTGCATTGGCATCCAGGCAAGGAAGGTCCACTCCCTGCCCCTCCAATGGGACAGAGGTGCCCTGTGCTTGATCTCCCCAGGCCCTCGGGCGCCTCCGCTTGGGCAAGGGCCGAGGACGGGGGCCTAGCCAAGCAGTCCTTCCCTGTGTCTGGTGCCCACCCTACCCCCCCGCCCACAGGACTCCTGATCCCATATAGAGTTACCAAACTGGCCATTGCTGCCAATAATCTCAAACAGGGTAGAAGCGAGGACTTCCCTAAGGGGATATGTCGTGGGAGGCGTGTTCTCTTTGGAAGTGATTGTCAATGCAGCAAGAGGAGCGAGGGTTGGACAGTAACAGGGACATTCCTGGTGGTGAGAACAGGAGCGGTCATCATTTGTCAACAACTATTTACTGAGCATCTACCACATGCCATGTGCTGTGCAGGCACTGGGGAGCCACAGATAAAGAACAATGGGCTTCCTCACTCAGGCAGCTTTACCTACCAGTTGAACAAGGGCTTCTGAGTGGAAATCATATCTGAAAACAGTGAAGTGCCCTAGGTTATGGGAGCAGAGTGCAGGGGACCTCGCCTGACCTGGGTTGGGGGCGTACGGGAGGGGTAGACAGGGAAGGCTCTCCTGAGAACCTGAAAGATGAGCAGGAGTGGCCAGTTGGGGAGGAGGGGAAGGAAAGGGGTTCTAGTCAGAGGGAACAGCATGTGCAAAGTTCAAAGGCAGGAAGAGAAAGCCTGGGCAACTGAGAAAGAGAAGGAAGGCTCCTGTGCCAGATGGTGGAGGAGGGAAGAGAAAGTTCATCATGAGACTGAAGAGAGAGTCAGGGTTTGGGGACAGAGGTCTCATTAGATAGCCAGGAAATAAAGACTTCTACGTATTTGGAGACAATGAGTGAATTCTGAAGCGAGAGCTTCTAAAGGGTTGCAAGCAGAGGTGACCTGACCAGGTTTGCATTTCTTTCCTTCTTTTTTTTTTTCTTTTGAGAAGGAGTCTCATTCTGTCGCCCAGCCTGGAGTGCAGTGATGCGATCTTGGCTACTCCAATCTCTGCCTCCCCGGTTCAAGCAATTCTCTTGCCTCAGCCTCCCAAATAGCTGGGATTACAGGCGCCTGAGGCCACGCCCAGCTAATTTTTGTTATTTTTTGTTTGCTTGCTTGTTTTTTGAAACGGGAGTCTCATTCTGTCACCCAGGCTGGCGTGCAGTGGTACAATCTCGGCTCACTGCAACCTCTGCCTCCCCAGTTCAAGAGATTCTCCTGCCTCAGTCTCCAGAGTAGCTGGGATTACAGGCACCTGACACCACACCCAGCTAATTTTTGTATAGTAGAGACGGGGTTTCAGCATGATGGCCAGGTTAGTCTCAAACTCCTGACCTCAAGTGATCCGCCTGCGTCGGCCTCCCAAAGTTCTGGGATGACGGGCGTGAGCCACCACCCCCGGCCCAGGTTTGCATTTCAAGTCAAACTCTGGCTGCTGCGTGAAAACAGGTTGGTGTGGGCAGGAGGGCTTCAGGGAGGCTACTACCTGCCATAGTGCAGGCAGGAGACAGTGGCGGTGGCAGTGGTGGAGAGGAGACACATGAGGAAAGGGAATCTCAGGACTTGGTAATCCATGGTAGGGGATGGGGGGGATATGCCAGCAGAGGGTCCCAGGTTTTTGGCTGGGCAGCTGGCAGACATAGGACTATTTTCTGAGCGGCAGAGTCCAGCAGGAAATTGTGACCTCCAGGAGGAGGTGCTTGAGGTAGGTGGACACGTGGAGCTGGAGCACAGGAGAGAGGGCCAGGTTGGAGACAAGAATTAGGGGGTCGCTGGCCTAGAGATCCCCCAGAGAGAGCATATAAGATGAAGAGAGCCCTGGACAGAGCTCCAGAGGAGCTCCTGACAGAGAGGAGATGACTGGGAAGGAGCTGGAAAAGGAGGCCAGAGTAGAAGCAAAACCAGGGAACTGCGGAGTCTCAGACATGCTGTCATCATGGGAGTTTCTGGGACAGCAAGACCTTTGTCCTGGTCATCGCCCAGAGCCTAGCTCAGTGCCTGGGAGCCCAGGAGGTGCTGAATAAATGTGTATTAAATAAATGAATGACCATGACAGACAACGGGACACACTTCTGAGGGTGGAGTCCCAGGGGAGGGAGCACAGAGGGACAGTATCCCCCCTGCCCCCACCCCTCCAATCAGTGCAAGAACAAGTGGGAGGTTATTCTGGGGCCTCCTCTGGGTAAATATAGCTTTTGGATGGGGTGGGGCCGGGTGGGGGGCCGGAGGTGGCTTCCTCGGTTTGTTTGGGGCACTTCCTTATAAGGCTGTGCAGGCTGAGGCGCCTCAGAGGGTGAGGTTAGGGGCTGAGCTCTCCATTCAAGCCAGCCTGATGCTGTCCCATTGCTGCTGCTGCTGCTCCTGCCGCTATTGCCACGAGTCTCAGAGGAAATCAAAGGCCTAGGTGTTGGGCTCGGCCAAGGGAGCACAGAGTGTGGTCTCTTAAAGGGCTCCTTCAGCCTTAATGTCTGTGTGAGAGCCCAGCCCTGGAGTGGGGAGAGTGCGTTCTTCCAGGGTCCTCTCAGAAAGAGACACTGGACACCTCCTTCCCCCGTGGGGCCTTCCTGGGACTGGGTCATCCCCAGAGGCACCACACAGCTAGGACATCCTGTGGTCTAACCTTGATCCCTGCCACTGCAGGGTCTGTGCCTCTTTCTCTGGTCTCTTGAGATCAAAGAATCAGAATTCATTTATTGCCTCCAAAGAAAGGCCCTGGTCCTCCACTTCCCTCCCCACCCCCTTCTCAGCCCCTCCCTGGGGAACCAGCTGCTGCCACTTGACCCTGTGGTGTCACAGCTGCTGTCAGCAATGCCATGCTCATGAAGCAGGGAGAGAGGAATGTGATTTAATTTCAGCTGGAATGTGCTCTCTGAGGCTACCCATGGAAGGGAGAGGGGATGGAAAAAAAGCCCACCTAAGCCCAGGAAACCCGAGACGACTCTGGGCTTGGGCACAGGCTCCTGGGTCCCAGCTGGACCCCCAGCCCCACCCACAGGGGAGAGCTAAGTTCCAGGATGGATCCTACAGCAGGACAGATGGAAGTTAGACTTGAGGGTCTTCTTGGGAGGTGGGAAAATAGGATGTTTCTTGAATGCAGCTCAAGTACCTGAAGAAAGGACTCAGGCACTCTGTTCCTGAATCTACAGGCTGACCTTAAAAAGACTAGGATGAGAATCTCAAGTGGCTGAACCAGAGGAGGAGATGCTTGGCTCAGAAGCAGAGGGAGGGACAGAAAGAATGGCCCACAGAGGAAAATGTGGCCCTCTCTCTTTCCTCTCTCATGGCACTGGGGTCTCCCATCTACCTCCCTGCTGGGAGCCCTCTTTCCCCTTCCCCTTCCCCTTCCCCTTCCCCTTCCCCTTCTTCTTCTTTTTTAAGAGATGGAGATCTTGTCTCTCACCCAGGCTGGAGTGCAGTGGCACTATCCTAGTTCACGGCAGCCTTGGCCTCCTTGGCTCACAACAGCGATCCTCCCACCTCAGCCTCTCAAGTTGCTGGGACTGCAGGCGTAAGCCACCAGACCTGGCTAATTTTTGTATTTTTAGTAGAGACAGGCTCTTGCTATGTTACCTAGGCTGGTCTTGAACTCCTGAGCTCAAGTGATCTGCCTGCTTTGGCCTCCCCAAATGCTGAGATTACAGGCATGAGCCACTGTGACTGGCCTCTCAGTCTTTCTAACACAGCATTCCCACACCCAGATCAGGCTTGTCTCTTCTCCCACATTTCAAGGGTAGAGGCCCTGCCTCCTACTCCCCAAAGCCTTCCCCAAGCCCCACTATTCCAGGGGCTCCAATGCGGATGTCCCTCCTGTACTTGATGCTCTGGCCCCAAAGGGATGGACCCTAGGTCCCAGAGTCCCAGGCCCTAGAGCCCTCTTCCTTCCTCAACCTTCTCTTCTAGTCACAGTCTCCCCTCCCCCCCAGTCCCATTCACTCTCCCCACCCCCATGACTCAGCTGTGGCTCCAGAAATAAACCAAGGCAGGTGCCAGGAGGCCTCTGTCGAGGAACCCCCTCCCAACAGCTGCCGTCTCAGCTGCTTGCAAGTGCCAGGGCCCCAGAGCCCCAGGCAGGCTGGTTGGGAGACTTTACAGTGGGGGAATGCTCCGCTGGCTCTGGCCCCCTCCTGGGTCTTCAGGACTCCATCCTCTTCGCAAAGGAGAGACATTTGCCACTCAGGGAGCCAACTCTCCTTCCCTGTCTCCCCATTTTCACCTCTCTTCTGTCTTCTGCCTACTTTCCTCCCTCCTCCCTGGTCCCTTCCCAAGTTCTGAGTCTTTTTTTTTTTTTTTTGAGACGGAGTCTCGCTCTGTCGCCCAGGCTGGAGTGCAGTGGTGCGATCTCCGCTCACTGCAAGCTCCGCCTCCCGGGTTCACGCCATTCTCCTGCCTCAGTCTCCACAGTAGCTGGGACTACAGGCGCCCGCCACCACACCCGGCTAATTTTTTTGTATTTTTAGTAGAGACGGGGTTTCACCGTGTTAGCCAGGAAGGTCTCGATCTCCTGACTTTGTGATCCACCCGGCTCGGCCTCCCAAAGTGCTGGGATTACAGGCGTGAGCCACCGTGCCTGGCGCAATTTCTGAGTCTTTTGGTCTCTCCAGGATTTCTTCCTTTCACTTGCCAGGAAATTATGTCAGAGAGAACTTCGGTTCACCTTGATGGAGAAACTGAGGCACAGAGCGATGTCCCTTGCCAGTGATACTAGGAATTCCTAGATGCCACTTGGGGTCTATATAACATGGGCCAGGGCAGGCGAGGTGGCTTATGCCTGTAATCCCAGCACTTTGGGAGGCTGAGGCGGGAGGATCGCTTGAGCCCAGTAGTTCGAGACCAGCTTGAACAACATGGAGAAACCTCATTCCTACAAAAACAAAAACAAAAACAAAAAGTTTCCTGCCTGGTAGTATGCGCCTTGTAGTCCCAGCTGCTGAGGAGGCTGAGGCATGAGAATCGCTTGAGCCTGGGAGGCAGAGTTTGCAGTGAGCCAAGATCGTGCCTCTGCACTACAATCTGGGCGACAAAGTGAGACCCTGTCTTAAAAAAATGAAACAAAAACCCATGGACCAGGGGACTGTGGGCTAGCCCCCTTAAATATTCCAGTCCTGTGGTCGACAGCCTCCCCATTAGCAAGCTCTCTAAATACTAAGGAAGAAGCATCCGGGAATAAACACAGAAGCCACAAGATCCACCCACTCAGACAATTAACTAGTCTAGAGTCTCTCAGTGGGGGGAATTTCCTCACATTCTTCCTTTTCTCCTGTTTTCTTTTTCCTTCCTTTTTTTCCTTTCTTTCCTTTCCTTCCTCATGCTCTGCCCCTGCCTCTTTCAGTTCTCCCTTCTCAGGAGGAAGTAGGCTGCTTTGCAGAATGCAGAGCGGAAGTCAGATCTCAGGAAGGACCTCCAGTCTGTGGATTGAAAGAACTTGCACAGCTGGGAGAGACAGCACCTGGGCCCTCACTCCAGGCAGAGATCTGGCTGCAGCCCCCAGGGAAAGTCCACTCACCCACGGGAGTCTGACGGGCTAAGCATTTTTGGAAGTCTTTAGGAGCTGCTGTGTCACAGCAGGGAGCCGGAACAATGGGACTCTTTCTTTCCCTGTGCAGGAGACAGGCCCACAGACAGGGCCTCACAGCTAGGACAAAGGCCCCAGTGAGGTCAGGACAGTGCTGTGGGAGTTGGGGGTGTGGGGGAGGAATGGGGAGGTAGGTGTGTGGTAGAGCAGCCTGGAAGGAAGGAAGCTGGAGGCCCTAGCAAATAAGTTGGGGCTCTCTGGAAGGCCATCTCACCAGGCTGCCAGGCCCCTCGGCAATGTTCAAGCCCCTAAATCTCACCCAGGCTGGGTCTTTTCTCTCCATACACGTTCTGATCTCCTTCATTCCCAGGAAACTGAAAACTCTGCAAAGGGACCCCTGTTTAGACATGTGGGAATGAGGCTGAGAGCTTAACCACACGTCCAGGGGCTTGGCAGGGGTGAGCACATCGTTAGATTGGTGCTGTGCCCTGGAAGCAGAGGCAGACACAGATGTGGCCCCTACTCCACATCCCCAAGGATGGGGCTGACACTCTATGAGGGGCCAATTCCTCCTGCCCAAGGCCAGGATAGGACACACATACACGCACACACACACAGGGACTGGGCCAGGGGTTGGACTCTGTGCAGGACGCTGAGTCACCCGTGGACCAGCTCCGCCTTCCCCAGGAAGCCCAACAAAGCCAGGAGAGGGCTTCCGTTTCCGGGCCCCGCCAGAACACCCGGGCAGGTATCAGGGACAGGGCAGGATTCCAGCTTCAGCCTGTCTACCTCTGAAGCTCTCCTGATCAATACATCAGAGAAGATGATGGAGCCCTCCTGCCGCTCTTGGGGAGAGTCGGTGAGAATGCCTTGATGGGAAACCAAAGCCCCTTCCAGCTCACCACCATGGGCTCTCTGGGGAATCCAATATACTATCAAACTCCACCTCAGGGGACCTCCCTTAAGAGCCCAAGGACAGACACTGCCCCTCCCCAGCCTTCTCCTCTTAAGGCCCTACTTTCAAAGGCCCACCTTGATCTTCATCCACTCAGTTCCACCTAAATCCCCTGAGAGCCCTAAAAATGCATTGACTGTACAATCACAGGGTAACACAGGATAAAGTGAGGATCTACTCTGGCCCCAGAATCATCCTCTTCCCTATAGCTCCTTAAGAAACAGAAGTCTCTGCTCCCTAGCGACGCACGGCTGAGTTGTGTGGGGGGCAGAAGGTGGGGTAGGTGAGGCCTGAGGTGAGGAAGGAACGTGGTGGTAGGTGGGTGTGGGAGGTCACACTGGTATATCAGAGACCAGCTGGTTTCAAGTTTAGAAATAGGGTGGGGAAGGGCCAGGAGCTAGGCAGGGATGGCCTGGGAGAGCCCCAGCTCCCACCAACACAGAGCTGTATTGAACCTGTGTCTGCCTGTCTTGCCCACTATCTCTGGGTCTCCCGGTATTACTATCAGTCTTTGTTCCTCTGGATCTATCTCCCTGTCTCTGGATTTTACTGGCTTCAGAGAAGGAATAAGTATTGCCCTTGTGGGTGATGTGCTGTAACTAAGTGGGCACATGCAGGAGTGTGTACATACGACAGTGTGCACGTGTGTGCCTATGTGTGACTCTGTGTGCCTAACTGAGGATCTGCAGGAATGTCCTCTCATGAGGACAGACTGCATCCTGATACGCACTTCACCAACAATTCTGTGCACTGGGAGAAGGGTGCGCGCGCGCGCGCACACACGCACGCACGCACACACACACACACACACACACACACACGCGGGCGCTGGGTCACTCTCTGCAGTTCTCAGAGTGACCTCATCCTCTCAACCTCCGCTGACTCACAGCCCCCAGGGCCAGCTAAGCCTGGCCGGAAGTACAACCCCCTACATAGCCAACCACCCCCCTTCCCCTCCCACCTCCTCAGGACGCAAGCCCGCGGCGCCCCCTGGCGGGATCCTGGGGCTCCTCGCACCCCTCTGCCCGTCTCCTTCGGCGCACGCTTACACGGCACTCTCAGAGCGCCGCGCTGGGTCCGCGGCGCCCTCTGCTGGTCGCTGCCTGTGCCGGCCCCCAGGTCGTTCCCCGGAGCCCAGTCTGCCGCAGGGCTGGGAACCTCCCCTTGGCCTTTAGCTTGTTTCCTTATTTCTTGCATCTCTGCCTTCTCTGCTGGACGTAAACCTTCCTGCGGCCTAACCCCCAGACGTGCTGCAGTGCCAACGGAGCTCTCCCATCACCCTCACTCTCACACTCCCATGAGGGAAGGCCCTTCCGGAAGCTCAGAACTGGGATACCAAGGCACCAACCTCTGCCTTCCTCTCTGGGACCCCAGCCCTTCTCCCTCCCAGGACAGAGCTCATTGACGTCCACTTGACTCTTAGGCACTCAGGCACTCCATCTCTTTGCACACATGCTGCATCACTCCAGCTGTCCCCCAGCACCTGTGCGTTCCTTCATTCCATAAGTACTTCCTGGCAGCTATTCTGGCACTGTTCTACTTGCTGACATCTTTGGGACATCTCTGACCTTTGGAAGCGAATAAATCCCGAAGCTCTATGTATCCTACGAGGCCCTGCCCAACCTAACCTCTCTCTGTCTGTCACAGACATACACACAGAAGTGTCCAACTTGCTTGGGCTCATACACAGTTTTATTTCCTGTTGGTTTTACAGACAGTTCATCCTGCAAGCCCATTCCCTTGGAAAATCCAGAATGAGTGGGCACAGTGATCCCCAGAGAAATGGAGGGGAGAGGATGGCTGCCAGGCAGAGGGCAGTTGAGGCACTTAGGGATTTACCCCGGCCCTGATGGAAAATCTGGTGCCCAGGATAGGGGGAGAGGGCCTGGGCTGGGCTGCAGCCTCCCAGGTATTTCCCAGAAGCCCCTTCAGGAACTATCACCTGGACTCTAGCACCACCCCTGGTCATGTTGTGACATCCTGTGGTGGCAGGAGCACAGGGTATGAGGGAGAATTTGGGTGACAGGGCAGTGCTGTGGCCGGCAGTGTTCAAGGCCTTGCCCCCTAAGGACCTGGCGTGGGGCTGGAAGAGGGGATCAATAGCGCCTTCCAGCGTCCCAGCAGCCTCCCCTGACGTCCTTCTGGGTCCTTCTCTGGGTGCAGAGCTCGGGCCTGGGGAAGACAAACACTCACCCTCCACCCTGGCTGCTCCTCTCCTCAGAGCCTGCCCTCTGATGTTCTTGCTCAGCCCACGAGAGCCCGGAATGTGGCTGCATGTTATCAGACATCAGCACTGAAGGAGCCCGAGAGCCTCCAGCCCACCTTTCCCCCATTGCCTCAGAGAGGGGCAGTGACTGCTCCAAGGTCACATGGCCAGTGACAGGCAGGACTGAGAGTGGAGCCCAGGGCTACCGTTGGCTACTGTCTCCCACTCCTACCTGCCTCCTCCTGTCACTCACAGGTCTTCTGGGCACACAGGAGATCTGGGGGGTCTCCCAACGGCCGTTCTCTTGGCATCGGATCAGCGGCAGATTGCGCTGGGCCAGTCCTTCCCGGCACCGGTAGCGAAGCACTGTGTCCACCTCATAGCGCAGCCGTGGGCGGCCAAACACTTGAGCCAGGGGCAGCTCCGGTGGTGGCCCACAGGACACTGCAAAGGAAGACAGTTAGGAACTGGGAGCCTGGCTCTGTGGGTGACAGTTCCCAGAATCTCCATGGGGAAGAGAAAAATGGGCCACAACACGACAAAAAAAATTAGGGATTCAGAGTGGACCCATATAACTTGTTAGCTCTCCCATGGTCTGGAACACGTTGTGACTCCTCTATGTAGCCTTGCACTCTCTGTCTACAAACATCAGTTGCCCTGGTCCCCTAACCCACCCCTCCACTTCCTTGCTGGGACCCTCCTTTGCCTGCCCTCACCCAGCCCCATCTTGCAGGTGTAGGACAGGTGGTAGTTGCAGGGCACATCACTCCATTGTCCCTGATCATGCCACACCATGACCACGCAGTTCTCTCCAGACAGGAAGTAGCTGTCAGGCTGCCCAGGGTTCCAGTTCTCATAGAGCTAGGGGGACGGAGGAGGTGGTGAGGAGCTCCTACACCAGGAGTACCGGGAGAGGGCCTAGAGGATCTGGGGAGGAGGACGGGTGTGCGGGGCCCCAAGAGAGGGAAGGCTAGGGCTAGGGAGTAGGGGACCTCCCGGGGAAGGGGAAAGGAGAGGGCAAGGACTTTAGGGGAGGGAGAATGGGAGCCAGAAGGGAAGAGAGAGGACACAAGAAAGGGAGGAGAGCCCAGGGAGAAGAGGCAAAGGGCACGAGAAAGGGAAGGAGGCCGGAAAAAGAAGGGGGCAGGGTCAGGAGGGGTGGGGGCGGTAGGGAACAGAAGTGCTTAGAGGAAGTGAGCTAGACGGCGGGGGGTGGGGGTCGACTGGGGCCTCTCACCAGGGGGACGCCATCCGACCACAAGAAGTCGCCTTCAATGGTCCTATCGTTGAGCCCGATCCACTGGTACTCCCGGTACCGGTCTAGGGAGACGAAGGGGTGCAGTGAGCGCCATCGCCAGCAGATGGCGACCGTTCCCCGCTCCCGGGCGGTCTGCGGTGACTGCCTGGGAAACCCTTACCCGCGATCCAGCACCCGCCCTTCCCGGGTTCTTCTACCTCCCTCCAGTCTCTGCTCAAGGGCCAGATGGAAAGCAGGGGAATAGGGGTGGGAAAATAAGGAAGATATGAATCCAGGCTAGAAAAGGGGAGTTTTGGAAAAAGAGTAAAAATTTTTAACAAGATTGGAGTTGGAGTTGGGGGAGGCCGACGGAGGTCGGAGAGCTGAGAGGTTGGAGGGACTGGAGGCGGCCCCTTGCGCGGCGGCCCGGCCCACACAGGCGCACTCTACTGCGCGAACCTCCACTTTCCGTTCCCGAAGGCCACTGCCTAAGCGTAGGTTAGGGAAGGAGGGAGAGAGAACGAGAAGGCGAGTGAACGAGTGAGTGAGGGAATGCACGCTTGAGAAAACCAAGGAATGAGTGCATGGGTTAATGAGGAAGGCGGTTAGGCGAGTGAGAGGGAGAACGCATGGCGGGCGGGGGTCCCTCCCACCCTGTCCCCAGCCCACTGTTGATGAAGTCCTGTTCCTCGGGCGTGCTGATGCTGGCCAGATGCGCGCCGTACATCCGGCACTGGGTCTCTGCCTCCTCCCAGCTCCTTCGTGTGGAAAAGTGTTTGTAGCAGGCGCCCTGGAAGGCGTCCCAGCCCGGGTTGCAGAAGTTAAGGCCTGCGGCACAGAAGGACGGGAATCTTAGGGCACCAAAACCCAGAGGGCCAGGTCCCCTGGAAGGGGCTGGTCTCCTTCCACTACCGCAGGCTGAGAGGGGCGGGACTAAGGGGCGAAGGGGGTTGGTGTCAAAGAGCTAGTAGAGAATGAGGGGGCTAGCATGAGCCTAGAGGGGCTCTTGGGCAGGGGCACTGGTGTCTTTTATGAGAGACAGGGACCAGGGTGAGGGATGGAGTTCTGGGCTGAGTCTCCATCGTAACAAGCAGTGCTCTCCTCTCCAGGAGAATGGAGCCTGCCATGTATTGACCGCCGATTAAATGCCAGGAGTATGCTTTGCACTGGTCTCAAATGGACCCCCTATGACAGGCATTTTGGTTTCACTTAGATAAGAAAATTGAGGGTAGGACTCAAAGAAGTTATGCAACTTGCCTAAAACAGGGACTCATTAATGACAAGGTCAAAACCAATGTCCTCCCTCCCCCTTCCAGAAGCAGCACGTTGTGGCAGAGTCCAGGCTTCAAACCTGTGCCCCGTCCCTCAACACTCACCAACATCGCACAGGTCCCCCCCATAGCCAGGCAGACATAGGCAGCGGATCCCTTCCTCCTCTTCCAAGCATGTCCCACCATTGTGGCAGGGGCTGGGGACACAGTCACCTGAGAGGGGGAAAGAAGTGAGGCCGGGGGAGCGAGGCAGCCCGACTCTACAGCCTGAGCCCTCCAGGAGAGGGTGCAGAGGGTCCCCCAGCCCTGGTCTCTCTGTCCTGAAAGCTATAACAGCACCCTAAAAGTGCTCCCTAGAGACTGTCTCTGGTCACAACCCAGCCCTGAGTTCTGGGTTTCTTTCCTCTTCCCGCTCCCCACTTCAGCACTGGCTCGGCCTTGTGCAAGCCACTGTTATGGCCACCAGTGTGAGCCCAGCCCAAAAGGGACTGGGGAGAAGTGGCCAGGAGGGCCCTCAGAACCCAGACCCATGATGGAGAAAGATACTGGGCACAGAAAGTTATAGCTCTAAACTCTTATCTGGCTTCTGTGTGATATTGGGCAGGTCATTTTCCTTCTCTAGGCTTGGAGTTTAGCCCCACACCCCCTTGCCTTTGTGCCAGGTCCCAGTACAGTTCTGTATAGTCCAGGTGGAATGAATGGAAGTGAAGGAGGGAACAAAAGGATTACCATAGCAACAGTGGAGGGTGGTCTCCCTTGACTGCTCCTGAGACCTGATATTGGTGTGGTCCAGGTGAATACTACCCATTCTTCCTGCTGTCCACTGGGCAGTCAGCCAGCCCCAGAAGTTGTTAGTGGAGATCCAGCCCAGTTTCCTCACTCTAGGCCCTGCCCTTTCTCCCCCAGCTTAGGAACTAAGTTGCAGCAGCTCCCATTGTCCTGCAGTGCTGACTGGCCTCATGCATGCAGCTTTCTCTCAACATCACCCAACCTCTCACCTCCCCTTCTTATATCCACAGACTCTTCCACTTACCAGTCTCCCTCTCCCAACTCCACTTTGGGCCTTCTGCAGGTTCTCCAACCTAGAATCCATCTCACTCCTTCCTTCTGGCTCCCTCTCCTCCAGGCAGTCCTCTTAGACTAACACACTACCCTGAAGGTCTGCAATCTGTTGCCTGGCTCTAGCTCCATCTGGCTAAGCCATCTGCTTTACTGGACTTTTTTTCTATGGATCCTGGGGTAGGATGTGGCTGTGCTTAAGATGTGCTTGGGTGCTATAGGAGCTGTCAGTTTCCAATTCTTTCTGGTTCAGATGACCCAGGGGAAGATGGCTCCACAGAACAACTGTGTAGGTCATGGCCCTCAGCGATGGTAAGGTCAAGGCCCTCAGCCATGGGAGGCAAAACCACTCCAGGGCAGAACCCTTCAGACTTTACCATCCACCTCTAGAAGCCATGGCCAAGGCCCACAATGCTTCACGCTGGCCTGGCCACAGATCCCACTGCCTGGTGAGAATCAGTAGGGGTGGAGAGAGGAGAAGCTGGAGTCGATTCAAGGAATTTTGCTGGGATGACCTATCTGTTTTGGGTGAAATGAATCAGCTTTTCCAGCACCACTCCTCCTGTCATCTTCCCTCCTGCCAATAGTTTCTTCCCAGCTGGTAGTGCTGCCCACCTCCCAACCCCAGAGGAAGAGGTATTTCATTTAACCCATTAAGCACCAGGCCCCACAGAGGGTAGAATCCTGAACTTCCTCCCATTCCTCACACTTTCCTGTCCCTCCTATTGTCCTTTCTGCTCCTTCCCATTCAACCCTCCAACCCTGGGGGACAGAGGCTCTCAAACTTGGTCTATGGTCCCCCACCCAGGCCATGGGTCCCTCCCCTTGGCTGTGGGCTACAGAACCTGAACCCAGCACAGGCAGAGTCAAGTGAAGAATGCTTCTTCTTGTCATCTTCCCTCTCCCTTTTTGGGGACAAGTACTCTGCACAACCAGAAAGTTTTCCCTTCCTTTCCATTGAAACAGCAGTCAAGGAGACCTCCCACTTACCCTTCAGGTGGGGGAACTAAGACACTGTAGATACCTCCAGTTGTGCTCCTTTTCCCGCCAAACCCCCTCCCTATTCCCCACAGGGCTGAACTCCAAGGCCAATTGTGCAGGGACCTAACAGTTGACATGGGTAAGCCTGGGTGGGACACAGGATGTGATCCATCTAAGACAGGGGTCCTAGGGTTGAGGGAATCCCAGCCTTCCCCAGGGACTTCCACTGGGAATCTTAGCCTTCCTGAGTAGGGAGGGCTTCTCTCAGACCCCAGAACCTGACTCCTTCCTTCACACTCTCCATCACTTGCTCTTCAATCTGTGTCTTCTCCAGCATTAGGTACTTTGAGACCCTTTGGGTTTGGGGAGGGTGAAGCCATTCCTTCTGGAGAGTAGGGAATGGTCATTAGTGCAGGAGTTAGTGGAGAAGAGGAAAGCTGTAGGTAGTGGGATGAGCATTAGACACCACCCCCTGCTGAGATGCAGGGCTAGGGGATGGGGGTGAAGGCACCTGAATGCCAGGGAACTGCCTCTATGCTGAGAGACCCTCAGTTCCCTCAGTTACTATGACTCTTGGCACCACCAAGATGGACTGGAAGTGAATATAAATGCACAACCCATGCGCCCCGGGCTGCAGGGGTTTCTCCTCATCAGGAGTGAGGGACTGCAACTCCCAGCACTGCCTCAGACTATGGATGATGACTTCTCCAGGGGTAATGTGTACAGTCACATTTTGGAATTTCAGCAGCCAGGAAGGAAAGTGTAGACAGGCCTGAGAAGGAGAGGCTGGGGGATCAATGAGGGCTGTTAGACTGCCAGGACAGACAAGGGGAGAAGCTGAAAATGAAAAAGGAAGAGAGGCCAAGACACACACACACAGAGGGAGAGACATGGAGCCAGAGAAGAAGCATCCAAGTGCTCCTCATGACACAGACCCATGGAATGAGAGGGATGGACAGCAGGAGATGGAGACAGAGGGTACCAGAGCTTGGTTACAAAGCGGTTTAATAGAGATTTATTTCCAAGGCTTGTTTTCCATGAAACAGTCAAAAAATACTTCACAGAAGTAGTTGCTTAAGGCTCTGTGGGGGTACGGGTTCTCCTGGACTCCAGAGGTTGGGGATGGGGAAGGGACTCCCAGGCTTCCCTGAGATCAATGGGAGGCAGCTAAAGGGGACGGCACACAGGAGGAGGAAGGGAGTAGCGGAAAATAGGCTGAGCCCTGAAGACTGCAATAGGTGATGAGGACCCCTGGAGAGGCCTGAGGATGCTCTGTGGGACTGGTGAGATGTGAGCCACAGGTGGAGGGCCCAATGGCAAGGAAGGGTCACAGATGGTCAGTGGCAGGGCTGGGGTCACAGGGTGAAGACTCGGAGAGCTGGGATGGAAGTCACAAGGTGGGTATCCGAGATTGGAGACCCATAGGTAAAGGTGGGTAAGAGAATGAAGGCAAAGGACAGGAGAGTTTGGGATGATGGTGGGTTAAAGGACTACAGGTCAGGTGACCCAGAGTTGCAGGGGGAGGAAAAGGAGTAGGGTAGAGAGGGCAGTTGAGCCTTGGGCAGAATTACCTGATGCGGGGACCACGGCCACTCCACCTCGGCTGGCGCTGTCAGTGGGCAGCACTGGCTGGGCCTGCACTGAGGTCCCTGCCGGGGCAGTTCTTCCAGAATTATCTTCAGAGGGGGCCTCCAGCTCCCTGGTACCCTCAGGGGCCCGTGTGGCTGGAAGCAGGGAAGGGGCACCCTCAGAGCTTCCTGTCTCCTCGCTCTCTCCTCGAGGGACCCCAGATAGCTCAGGACCACCGGTTTCCTCCCCCGCCTCTCTTGCCCCAGCCAGAGTGGAAGGTGATGGGGATGCTAGGTTCCTCTCCCTGGGAGAGGGCAGAGTCTCAGTAGGTGGTCCATGGACCCTTGGAGGCCTGGGAGTTTCTGACTCTCCATCAGGAAGTGGTGATACACCAGGCTGCAGGACTGCCCTTGCTGGCGCCTGAGAGAGTGACTCCTGGGCTGCTGGCTCAGTGGGGAGAGAGACCTCAGGGCCGGGGCTGTTGAACTCGCTGGGCCATGCCCACAGAGCCTCATCCTCCACCTCTTCCTCCTCATCTTCTTCTTCCTCTTTCTCTTCTTCATCTTCATATTTCTCTTCTTCCTCCAATGCCTTGCCTTCCTCTTCTGAGAACACCGTGGGCGGTACCATGGATTGAGTTTCAAATTCTAAGCAAAGCACAAACGGTTCAGCACCAGGGACAGCGCCCGCCCGAGGACCGAAAGAAAAAAGGGAAGGGGAGAAAAGTGGGGCTGGGGAGGGTGAGCCCTGGGGAATAGGGAAGAGCCCGCCCTGAGGACGGGTGATCCTTGCTCCACACTGGAAGAACTTGACCCCAGCTACATTGTTGAGGCAACACTTGAGAAGGCTCTGTGAGCCATCATTAGCCCCGGAGAACATGATCATTGCATCTCCCTCCTACTCTGTCAAAACTCTAGTCTGTTTTGGGTGTGTGAGGTGGAAGAGGGACCAAAGAAGGGAGGCCCCGCCTTTCCAGGGCGCGGCTCCTTGGTGCAAGCATCTCTAGCTCCATAGAGTTGGGGGTGGAATTTACTGGAAAAACAAAGGTTGGGAGAGGGACAGGAAAGGTGCCCTGCACCCCTGAGCTGCTGAGCAAGGACAGGGCAGAGTCATGCCATCCATGACGTGAGCATCAACCTAGGCTTGCCTCTTCTGCCCCCAACTTCTTTCAATCAAGACGTCCTTAGGATAAGGGATTTGAGTTACCTGGGACTGTCCTAGGGGCCTCTGCTGGGTCTTCTGGAGTGGAGCTTCCACCTCCTCCGTCTTCCATGATGGGGATGGAGTAGATGGCCCCACGGGATTCGCTCTCCATGGCTTCCTGAGGCAGCTGCAGTTCCTCCAGGGTCTCTGTCACTGTGACGATGGCCTCTAGTCCATCAGAGGCTGGGTCGGAAGCTGGGTTGGAGGCCTCAGGAATGGCAGAAGGCTGGGCTGAGTCTGTGGCAGGAGGAAAGTATTGATGCGAGGCTGAATAGGTAGCTCTGCCCTCCCAGGTCACAACCTGCACCAGGGAATTCTCTCAATTCTCTCACATCTTCCCAGTGGAGCACCTACTGGGGCGCAGGGAGCATCCCAGAACTTCATCACTCATTTCTCAAGCATTCATCAAGTGCCTACTGTGTGTCATGCCAGGCATTCTCCTGGGCACTGAGGATACAGTGTAGAACAAAACAGCAAACCTCCTACCCTCAAGGGAAATTATATTCTAGAACAGACGACAAACAAACATATATTATAATGTTACAAGATAAAGAACACTTGAGCAGAGTCAGAAGATAGAATGATGGAAAGTACTACTTTGGAGTGGTCAGGAAAGGCTCAAGTGAGAGATATTCCCTAGGGGGAGGGGTTGGAGCCAGCAAGATGGATGAAACAGCTTTAGTACTTTGGGATCTTGGGCTTGGGGCAAGGTGTGAGGGGTCCCAGCCATCCCCAAATTCTTTTATTTTTTAGACAGAGTCTCGTTCTGTCACCCAGGCTGGAGTGCAGAGGCACAATCCCGGCTCACTGCAACCTCTGCCTCCTAGATTCAAGTGACTCTCCTGTCTCAGCCTCCCAAGTAGCTGGAACTACAGGCATGCGCCACCACTACTGGCTAATTTTTGTATTTTTAGTAGAGACAGGGTTTCACCATGTTTGCCAGGCTGATCTTGAACTCCTGGCCTCAAGTGGTCCACCCACCTTGGCCTCCCAAAGTGCTGGGATTACAGGCATGAGCCACTGCACCCAGCCTCCAAAATTCTTGAAATAGGAGGGGAGAGGCTTGTCATTTTGTCAGGATAGCTGGAGGGCAGAATGCAGGAATAACTTCAGGCACTACCTGAAGATCTCAGTGGTGGGGCAAGTAGGCTAGGGAAAGGGCCACCTCCTTCTGGGACCTACTCCCTTCAAATAACCAGAAGTTTAGAATGGTTTACTTGTCCTCTGGGGAAGGGAGCCAAGAGCAGAACACCAATGAAGTGAAGGTGGAATTGGGCTAAGAAAAGCCCTGAAGGCCGTCTGTGCTCAGCCAGGCAAGACAGGACAGTGAGTCCCTGCCCTTATCACCTGCTCCAGTGAGCCTTACTCCTCACCAGACCTTGTGTCCTTGCTGCCTCTGTCATCCACCAATTGTGTCCCAACTGTAGTCATATTCCCGCTCCCCTGACCCTCCTCATGATCCAGGCCATTTCTTTCCAAAACAGTGCTTGGCTTGGCACACAATCATAGCCAGTACACAGAAGTTTTAGCTATTACTATTACTACTACTACTACTACTACTACCCCTGTTCCAGGAGGTCTTTTCAGATGGACCTGTCTTCCTATGGACTTTTACTTGCCCACCCCTCCCCAGCCCCCAGCCAGATATGTCCACAGATCTGTCCCAATGGTAGTAATGCTTTTCTCTCAGTCTCTCCTCATCCCGGGAGTGAAGCATCTTGTCTTCCCTTTGACTGGGGGTTCCCATGGCAAAAGCTGTGTCTTCATCCTTCAGACCAAGTGCTCCCTTAGGGTGAAGGCTGTGTCTGCTCCTTCCGTTTCTGCTTCCAGCTCTTGTAACAGCATTTCAGGCTTACAACTGGGGAAGGACCCAGACACCCCATGGCAATGCCTGTCTTATTGTCAGTTACCCTTGGCCTCGGCCTTTTGCCTCTGAGGGTCCCAGAAACTGCCTCCCCCTCAGCTCCCAACATAAGATATGGGCAGGTTTGGGTGCAGTGGCTCACACCTATAAATCCCAGCGCTTCAGGAGTCCAAGGTAGGCAGATTGCTTGAGCCCAGGAGTTCAAGACCAGCCTGGGCATGTGGTGAAACTCCATCTCTACAAAAATTTGCTAGACATGGTGGCATAAATCTGTGGTCCCCCCTACTCCAGAGATTGACATGGAAGGATCCCTTGAGCCCAGGGAGGTTGAGGCTACAGTGAACCATGATCGCACCACTGCACTCCAGCCTGGGGAATAGAGTGAGACCCTGTCTCAAAAAAACCCGAAAACAAACCATAAGACGTGGGCAGAAAGCTATCTCTATTCCCAACTGTGCTTAAGGTCCTGCTCCCTTTACAGGGAATTGAGTCCATCCACCAGTATTTGGTAGTTAAAGATCTGACACTTTCTTAAACTGTAGTTTCTGGAAATCCTCCAGAGGGCTCCTGAGGGCATTTGGTTGTTGACCGGAAGAACTTGAGCAGATTACTCATTGAATTCACAGAATGTTGGTCAACTCTGCTCTGCCAATAAGCTGCAGGAAATGGGAGCTTATTCAGCAGCCCAGCTGGAGCAAACAACGCATGGACTACTGGTGGGAAGGCAGATAAGGAGAGGCCAAAAGGTGAGCACTCCTTGGGCCAAACAGCTGACAGACACCACACCAGAGGGCATGCCCAGATTTAGAACCCTAGATGACAAGCTGGATTTCACCCACGACCCCTTCAGGCAAATGGCAAAGCCCTGAGCTAAACTGATCAGACTAGGGTAGGATTTTTAGGGCTCAACTTTGCCTTTCTGAGATTGGTCTCAGCTTCTGCAGGGAGGTGGGCTCACCTCGGAAGCAGTAGACGTTGAAGCGGCTGTGCTTGTTGGGGAAGCCAGTCTGGTTGGGGAAGAGGAAGAGAGTCTTGACACCAGGCAAGCCCCCACCACAGCGCTGGCTGGGTGTGACAATGGGGTAGCGCACACTGCCATCAGCCAGCCACCCTGGGCTGCAGCGGTCCAGGCCACCGTCCCAGGCGGCATACAGCTGGCCCGTGGTGGCAATCTCTGCACCCCGCTCCTGGCAGTACGCCCGTGCTTCCTCCAATGTCAGCTTTTCTGGAGGATCACCCAGGAACAGTTCTCCTAGGTGGAGAAGAGAAGACTGGGTTACCAGGCAGCTGGTAGCTCCTTCCACTCTGGTCTCCCATGGGAACCCTGGGCAAGCTTCTCCAGTTCCCTCATCTGTGGCAGGGAGTCAACTACTCTAGGATCAAAATCAGAATAGAACCTCAAGATGGACATTAGAGCTCAAAGAGATGGAGCCCAAACTTCTCATTCTGCAAAGCCATGCACAGAGTCCACCCAGCAGGTGGTAGATGAGTTAAACTCAGTATCCTGCCACCTGGCTGAGACTTTGATCATGAGCTTGCCTCTGTGACAGTGTTTGGAGAGAAGGACACCAATTTTCTCCTTACTCCTGCTTGCACCCTTAAACTTAGGAGGGATAGTAAAGTCCTGCCGAGGCCCTGGGAGGACCTATGGGCAGCATGGGGAGTAGGAGATTGTCCCCTGGGAACCTCTCACTCCTAATCACCATTTAGGTCTTCAGCATAACAGTAGACATCATAGAGGTCATCCGGGTCCACCACACCATAGTTCCGGACCCCGGGGAAGCCATCCATGTCTCCGTAACAGGCCTCTCGTGGGGTCTGGATGGGATACCTGGGGAGGAAGGACAGAATCACTTAGTACAGATGCTTTCACCAGGGAACCAGCCCATATTGACTCTACTGAACCCCACTGCCACCACAGTGCAGCCACTTGCTGACAGCTCGCTGTCCTCCTAGCTCTACAGGGATGCACATGCTCAGGGTCCTCACCTCCCCTCCTCAGACCAGCCTCATCCCCCAGAGGCAAAGAGCCCTGCGTGCCCAGCCTGATGCATCAGGCAGCACCCGGCAGAAGAGGGGCCATGGCCACCTCAGGGGCAAATAGAAGCCCCAGTCCACAGCCCCTGCCCACCTCACGGTCTGATCCGACAGCCAGCCAGCATCACATTGCTCATAGCCCCCAAGGTAGGCGGCATAGAGCTGCTCCGGGGTGGCGATGTGGGCTCCAATGCGGGCACAGGCTTCCTGGGCCCCAACAAAGGAGAAAGCGTAGCGGGCAGAGCCCTCTCGGTAGAGAAAGACGACCCCTGTGGGGCAGAGAGGACCCCGGAGCCAGGTGAGCACCCAGCACTCTGGCCTCCCCTCACCCTCCTTGTCACTCCTCTGTACACAGGGGTAAAGTTCAATTGTGCTCACTCTACAGCATGAGGGACTTAAGTTAGATGGTGGGGAGAATTTCCTCTACCTGAAGAGAGAAAGGAGGCCTGTGTCTCCTCACTCTTTTTCCAACCCAGGCTGCGCCTTCCAGCTACGTTTGCTTCCCTCTCACACTGTGGGCTCCCGGAGGGCAAGACTCCTCCCTTCCCTCCCTCCCTCCCTCTGGGAACCTCCCTGCCCTCTCACCTTTCACCTTGACCTCCACAGCGTCGCTGCTGTCATCGATGCCGTGCTGGACCTCGCAGCGATAGATGCCTGAGTCGTTGGGGCGCAGCTCGCTCAGCGCCAGGGAGACATCGGTGAGCGACGCTGGGTACGCAGGTAGTGCCACGCGGAACCGGTAGGCCTCATTCACCTTGACGCGAACTCCCCGCGCCACCAGCACCTCTGCCTCCCGGCCCCCGGACAGGAAAGTCCACTTGACCCGCGGAGATCCCAGCACTGCCCGGCGGCTCGGCGGCGGCCGCAGGTAATGGACGTGGCAGGGGATGGTGAGGGCGCCACCAAGCACACCCTGCAGTGGCGCGTGACCGGAGATGCGCACGCGAAAGGCGCGGTCCTCTGTGAACGGGTGGAGCCGGCTAGAACTTAACGCTGTAGACCCTCAGAGTCCCACCCGGTGGGCTGCAAGCCCCGATCCAGGATCCCTCCTTCCAGCCCCAGGATTCCCCGGCCCCTCTAGAACCAGGGGCCAGGGTCCTGCAACCCTACCTCTGGGTCCTCCAGGACCATCACGGTCTCCAAACCCATCCCCCAAAGTCTCCCAGTCAATTCTGCCCCCGGATTCCTTGCCCTGCTCTCAGAGTGTTCCACTTCCTCTCCAAAATTCCTAGACCACACCCCAGGGTCCTCCAACCTCACCCCCTGAGTCCTCCAGCCCAGTTTCCCGGTCTGCTCCCTTTAAGGCCTCCTTCAGGGTTTCTCCCAGTCCCACCCCTTTCCCACCTGCTAGCTCCAGGATCCCCTATCCTCCACCTTAGGGACCCAAAGCCTTGCACCCAGTGCCCCTCGCTAGTCCTGCCCCATGATTTCTCCAATCTACCAGATGCTCACAGCTCAGCCTTTATTTCCAAGTGTTCCAGCCTGGACTCTTCCCCACAACCCTCCCAATACTCTCTCTTTCTGGGGCCCCTAAGCCTGGAAGCAGTTGGTTAGGACTGAACAAGACAGAGATGGTGACCCCAAGTGGGGTTACTTACCTGAGCTGTCTCCTTCCAGAACATCTGCTAAAGCTGCAGGAGCCTGGGCCAGGACCAGGGCTGCCAGCAGGGGCAGGAGTAGCTGGGCCATGCTGCAGGCTGACAGAAGGACATGAGAAAGAAAGATGGGGTTAGACTTCAAGATGGACTTCCCCCGGCTCCCTACTACACCCATGTGGGTTCACACATATCCTGGCTCCAGAAGTCCCCGACCTTCACATCACCAGGGACTCTCTGTTTCTGATCCCCATCTTCCCACCAAGGGATTCCTTCTCAGAACCAAGACCTGAGTCCTAGTCAACTCACTGTGTGACCTAAGCCAGCTCCTTACCTTCTCTGGGCCTTCATTTTCTTATTTATAAAAGAGCATCATCATTACTACCTCATGAGTTGTAATGGAACCATGTGCTTTGAGAGTGTTTTGTATCTTAAAACTCCTGTACAAATGTATAGCACCAGGCACACAGTAGGAGCTCAGTATATAGCATGAATGGTGGGTGCTATTATACTCAGAATTCTGTCTGCTCCTCCCAGTGCCAGACTCCTTCCTTGAACCCAGAGCCTTCTCCCATAGTGCCTCTCTAGCCTTTCCTGCCTTCTGGACGGTTCCTGCCTCCATGGACCTCATACTCACCTGGCCTTTTCCAGGAGGGCCTTCTAGACTGAACACAAGTAAGCACAACTTCTCTTGAGCTCACCATCTCCTCTACCTCCTCCCCACCATTATTTGTAAGGAAACTCTTCTCTTTACTCCCCAGCATTCTCCATCCCCCTTCCTTGGCTGCCTCCTCCCTTCTTCTTCCCAGCCTCTCCTTTCTGCCTGGCACGGGCTTTCCCACCGGAACTCTTGGCTCAGAAATCAGTTGGGACAAAGCCCCTGTCTCTGCCAGTCTGGCCTCTGTCCAGCCCCTCCCTTCCCCCACCCTACCTTTTGTGAAAGCCTTGGGCTGGAGGGTGGACTAAGAGGGGTGAGAAGAAATGGGAGGGGCTACCCCTTCCTACCCCTGGCTATCAGAAGCTGTAGAACCCAGAATATTCCTCGAAGCGCTTACACTGTCATAAAAAGGATGTGGCATGACATTGAGAAATGGAGACTCAGGCTCAGAGAAGGATAGGGCTGACCCTGGATCCCTAGCAAAGAAAAGTCAGGCACGAGGGCAATGTGCTCCCAGGAGAGAAGGCTCAGAGCTACATCATCGATAAGGGTTGGGCTAAACTTAGAAGAGCATGGAGATCCAGGTCTGCCATGGAATAGGCCAATGATGCAGCAAGAGAATTGAAGGTTAGACTATAGGCAGGACTCCTAGAAATCAGGTTTATTCCACTGGCTGTGCACTCCCATTCCAGGCCCACTGTTTATCCCCCATCTTCCCTGCCCTCTCAGCCTCTGCCTTCATACCTGCCCCTGTACTTTCCTAAGCCTGAGCTGATGGGAAATTTCCTACTTTCCCCAGATCCTCCCACCTCCCTGCCATCATAACCTCCATCTCCCCCACTGTGTCTTGGTATCATTTCCTAGGGTCAGAGTTGGGAGAGGGGTGGCACAATCAGATGTTTAGGGCCTCCCTCTGACCTTTGAGAGGGAGGAGGTTCTTGATGGGGCCAGATTAGAGGTGCTGAAACCAGCTCCAGGCATGGGGGTGCTTGAGAGGACTGTTCTGGGGCTGGAGTGGGGACCATTGGGCATGAGCAGCCAGTGCCCACCGGGTGCTGGGAAGACTGTTTGCCATGCATCTGAGCTGTGCCAAGGCCTGGGCCCGGCCCCCTTCTGGCGCCCTCCCTCCCTTCTCTCTGGGCTGGAGCTGGAGTTGGAGCTGCTCACAGACCTGGCTCCCATCTCTCTGACAGGCGGCCCAGAAACCCATATAGTTGGAGTCACTTTGGGGCCAACACCCTGTACCACTCTTTCACCTCTGTTCTGACAGTGGGAGAGTGATAGAAGAGGGTCTAAGGCCAATGAGGACCTAACTGCTCTGGAACATGGAGGGCAACCTACCCTTGACCCCAAAAATGGCAGTCACTGACCAGTGATGCCAAGAGGGCAGCCCCGTGCAGTTTTCAGAGAGCTCTGTCTCTCCAGTCTCAGTCCTCAGCCTCCCAGGTGCAGCTAGGAGCCCTGAGGAAACTCAGACTTCCCCACATCTGGTACCAGCCTCGGAACCCAGGGGTCCAGGGTTCTGTGGCCTTCTCTATCCCACACACCACTCACCTCCATTTCATCTTCTCTTCCTCCAGAGCAGGCCACACCTCTCCGTCTCTAACCCTGAGAGCTCAGTAGTCATGCTGTCCCTTCCCTTGATGCCATAACATCCCCCTCTCTGTTTCTGCTCCAGCCTCTTTATCTCTGCCCTTGTTTTGAATTTCTTGAGCTGTTCAGGGAACTTTCCTCTTGTCACATCGTTTCTGTCTGATCCTGGATGTCCATCTCACTCACAGTCTTCGTAGACCCAACCCAGAGAGTTAAGACCAGGTTCTCTCTTTCTCTCTCTCTCTCTCTCTCTCTCTTTCTGTGTGTGTGTGTGTGTGTGTGTGTGTGTGTAGGCATGCACATCCATCACCTCCATGCTGAACACCCATCAGCTGGCAGCCAAGGCCTGTCCCATAGGAACTGAGCTCCAGCACTCAGCAGGGTCAGCAGGGAGGCACCAAAGAAGCCAGAGCTTTGGCTATAGCAGGACTGAAGCTCTCTGCTACCCCCTTAGCAGGTTCATGAGGAGCAACATGAGCCTACAAGATATCAGCGGGGCCTTAGGGCCTGTAGGAGTAATTGCAATTATCATATAAATAGTCCTTTTTATTGGAAGCACAACTAATAATACTATTAGCAATGTCACCAGCCAAGCTGTTGCAGATCCCTCTCGTATAGAGTCTGAAATGTGGATGATGCTGTCATAAATAGCAAAGTTAGCCATAACAACATAGGCATTGGTAATACTGTGGGTGGGTCTATGGGTAACATTGTTCCCTGATCTTACTGTTATCATCTGCAATATAAGTAATGCAGATAATAATGGTGCCCCTCAGAATTGATGCCAATCTCTTGGTCCTGTTAGAACCATGTAGGCAGAGCTATTCTGATAGGTGGGGGAATACAGGATATGGAAATTCCTGGGAGAGGGAATTCCCAGGCCCTTGGGAATTGGACTTCCTGGCAGTGCTAGGAAGGAATGCAATAGTGGTAACGGAATTCCAGCTAATAGCTGGAATATTACTAATGTCTACCTGAGCCAGTTCTCCTAAATGCTTCCTGTGGATAGCCTCAACTGTGAGAAAAAGATTATTTATATTTTGCTCATTACACCAATGAGGAACCCGAGGTTCAGGGAAGTCAACTAACTACCCCAAGGTCACAGAGCAAGGAGCCGAGTTGGGATTCCAGCCGAAATGGGCACCCCGACCACCTCCTAGAGCGGCTCTGATCGGCTGTCTTGCCGGACTACAGTAAGGTGTCCCCAGAAGGGTTGCTGGCCGCTGCTCCTGGAGCTGCCTGCAGCGTGGGGAACGGAGGCAGGGACTGATTCTGACCGCTACCGCCCTGCCTGGGACAAGGTCGGAAATCTAGGGGGCCGCGCTGGGACAGGAGCGCGCAGCAGGGAAGACGCGAGGACCCGAGGGGTTGCTGATCAGACTGCGAGCAGCAGGGGGGCTGCCACTGGCAGAGCTGGAAGCGTGTAGATCAGAGATGGCAGCAGCAGCTGCGGGAGCTCGGGGCTGTCCGGCAGCCTACCCCGCTGCGGTGTCAGGAGTCGACGAGTTGGGTGCCCCAGAGCCTCGAGGCAAGGGCTGACAGGCGGGGGGCGCAGACCAGGCGGGCACTCCCTTCTCTCTGTCCCCGACCCCAGGGCGGGCGGCGGGGCTGCGGAGGCACTCACCTACCCAGGGCTGGGGTTGGGGCGCGGCACTGAGAAGTTTGTAGCCTCCTCCGGGGGTCTCCTCCGGGTCTACGTCTGGGTCCTGCAGCTGTAGCTGAGACTGCGGCGGGGACTGCGCGAGCTCAAGAAGAGGCTGGGGCCGCAGGACATTCGGAAGAGGGCGCCGGCCCTCCCGGCACCGCACAAAACCCCCTTTCTTCCCCCCGCCCCTGCCCCGCCCTCCTCGGGGCCACCCCCGCCCCCTGGTCGGGAGCGCGGGGGCTCGGGACGGTCACGGGACCCGCTGCCTTCTTTGCGTTGGCTCCCGGCGGCAGCAGCGAAAGCAAGGACGAGCGAAGTAGGACATCGTTCAGCGGATGAGAAGCCGAGGGCTTGGGGGTGGGGGGGGGGTGGGGGCAGGAGGAGCGGGGAGGGAGCGTTCGCTGAGCTAGAGGATGACGATGTTGCAGCTGGAGAGGTGGAAGTTGGACAACCAGAGGGACTTCTCGTTGGTCAAAGAAGGAGGAGGGATTCAATTAGACTGTAGGAAGTGGATGAAGGGAGAATGGGGGCTTTGCTCCTGAAAAGAGGCACCCTTCCTAATAAAAATGGGAAGCTCTTTTCTGGAGGTAGAATGGAGTGCAAATGCCCGTAGCTACCTCCCTGGAGGCAGCTATGATTGGGCTTTGGCTCCTGTAGTGCTCCCACTCCCTGCACAGAGGAGGAGCTGACTTTGCAGCTGGAAGGATGGAGGTTAGACAGCAGAATCATGGGTTAAGCAAAGCAAGTCAGGAAATCTCTAGACCTGAGGTGGGGGTGGGGTGCGGGTGGCACTGTGAAGGGACATTACCAGTCATGCAAACCAATGTGCAAAATGCAGGCGTTGCTGGGAGCCCAGAAGGCCTACTGGCCAGGGCTGTGGATGCTGAATGTGCAGCCTGATGCCAGGGGGTGGGCCTTGAGTGCTGCCTAGCCAGGAACTCCTCAGTGCCCAGAATACCAATGACCCTCCTTTCCCCCAGCTCCAGGGCCTCTCTGCTTCCCTCTCCTTTCCCAGGCTCTCTGCTTTTCCCTCCTCCCTCCTGGGACTGTAGGCAAAGCCCCTGGCATGGACAGTGGGCAGGACAGCCAGATGCCTAGATTCCCTCCCCTGGATACCAATACTGGCACCAAGGATAGCTTTGGAGGGCTTTGATCCCCATAATCTCCACAGCATCTTCAAAATACCCCAAGTAAAGTGAGGTGCGCTCAATGCAAATGCAGCCTCAAGGCAGATCCTCAGCCTTCCATCTAGACTGCACCCTAGGTCCCTCTTGGGAACCCTGGACTGCTCCCCACTGAATGTGCCAGCGCCCCCACTCACCACTGCCTGGCTTTCACTCCCAGCGCTATGGACTTGGTTTCAAAGGGCTTTGAGAAGCTCACAAATAAAACCCACTCCAAATCTTTGAGGATCTAAAGGGAAGATTCTGGCCCCTTCTCAGAGACCCATCTACTGTAGGAACAGGACAAGAAGACCTGGGGGATAGGGAGGGGTGGATGGTAAATTTCCTTACCGAGAAAAATGCAGGCTGGGTGCGGTGGCTCATGCCTATAATCCCAGCATTGGAAGGCCAAGGCGGGCGGATCACCTGAAGTCAGGAGTTCAAGACCAGCCTAGCAAACATGGCGAAACCTCATCTCTACTAAAAAAATACAAAAATTAGCCTAGTGTGGTGGTGGGCACCTGTAATCCCAGTTAGTCGGGAGGCTGAGGCAGGAAGGATTGCTTGAACCTGAGAAGCAGAGGTTGCAGTGAGCCAAGATCGTACCCCTGCATTACATCCTGGGTAATAGAGCGAGACTCCGTCTCAAAAAAAATAAAAAAAAAGAAAAAGAAAAGAAAAGAAAAATGCCCCAGAAAGGGATGCAAGACTGAAGGGAACAGAGGAAGGTGCTTGGGAGAGTCTGGGAAGGAAGGGATCTCAATCTATTTACTTCGTTAAACAAATATGAGTTGAATTGAATTCCAACTGTGGACCAGGAACTGCTCGAGGTCTGGAAATGCAGTTCCAATTCTTCTAGTAGAAAGAGGGGATCTGAGAAGGCCTTTAGGGACAGGTCTGGGCAGCCTTAGGATGTCTTTTTGCTCCCTTTAGATGTTGCATCTCAGAGTTGCAAGAAAATCCCCCTTCCTCAGGACAGTCTCAGCATGGATGCGTGTGTCCAGCCTATCTCCACACTGGCCCTACAGGGCTTGAGGCCAGCCAGGCTGAGCCAGGCAACCAAGCGGCTGAAATTTAATCCCAGTGGTGGCTCAGATGTAACCACAGTTCTTGCCTCAGGAAAACCTGGCTGTGACCAGAGAAGGCAGAGAAAGTGACCTTCCTTACCACCTCTCCTCATGACCAGAAGGGTTGGCACTCACTTCGGTGCCCTGGGGGAGTCCACCCTTGACTGAGGCCAGCAGCACCTGGGTCTGAATAAGGGCTGGTATCAGACAGTCTGTTCCAAAAGGCAGATCCCTGGTGGGAGACCAGACGTGGTAAGAGAACAGACAGCTGCTGTTGCACAAATGAGGACTCTGGCATCACAGGCACTGAGGTCAAATTCCTGTTTTGTCATTTGCAGTGGCAAACCTCAGAAAGGGCCCTGTTCCTCCTCTGAAGCTCTCTTTTCTGAACAACGGGCTGAATAATATCTACTGCACTGGGCAATATCTACTGTACCTGAACTGGGCAAGGGAAACCCCTGGCCCATGACATGGGCTCAGCAAAATCTAGTTCTTTTCCTTTCCCAGTCACATACACATGCACACACACCCAGCAACCTAATCTGCCCAGATCTCCTGGCCAGGAGGTCAGAGGACCACTCTCCTGGAGGGCTCATTATTTGGGATTGGAATCCTTTGCAGAGGATTTCTCAGGGGAGGAAATGGGCACTCTGAGCCTTTTTCAACATTTCCAGCTGAGAAAATGTATACTGAAGGCTAACTTGCAGTTTGAACCAGCAATTGCTGATCAGGGACTCTCTTTACAGTTACAGACCCTTGGCCATATGCGTCTTTCCCTGTTTCTATTCACTTTCTGAGAGGAGGCAAGAACTAAGACCTCCCTCTGCCTAGTCCTTCCAGATCTCAGAAAGAGATCCCCAGGGACTGGCTGAAAGCAAACAGAATCAATGGCAGCGGGAAGAATGAAAGTCAAATTTCAAGTAGAACCTCCTGTCTCAGTAACAGGAGAAAAATTTCTCCAGTAACCTTGAGTATCTTCTGAACACGGAAACTGAGACCCAAAGAGGTCAAGCAACTGTCCAGAGTCACACAGCATGGAATTGGCTGAACCATGACCAAAAAATCAAGTCTCCCAGGCCAACGTTCTTGCCAGGGCTCCCCAGATGTCTATCAGGGCAGAGAGAAAGAGGGAGGTGGAGAGAAGAAACAGAGAGAGAGGGAGAGCATGGGCAGCTCTCCTCCCTCTCCCACATGCAGCCCAGCTGGCTGCCTCCCAGTCTCCTGGGCCCTGGGGAATTTTCCAGCCTCTCTGGATGGGAACAATCAATCTCCTGCCTCCACCAGACCCCCAACATCCCCCATCCATGCCAAAGCCGAGGCCATGACCCAAGTTCAGAAAAGAGAATATCCCCTCCATGTTCCTGTACCCTGAGTTCCCCCCATCTCCAGTGTTAGCCCTGGGCCTTCCTCACTGGATTCTATTCCACAGTGGCTACTGGGAGAGCCTGTTCTGCCAACCTCCTTGAACACCTGCCTCCTTTCTCCCAGACTTGGGGTGGGGGCCTAGGCAGCTGAGTTCCTCTCCCAGACCCTGCACAGGCATCTGGGTCTTGTGCCATGGGCATGTGGGAGTAGAGCTGAAGAGGGGGATGTGGCTCTGAATGCTGGCACAGCTGTGTTCAGAGAATGGGGGCTTTGATAGCTTCTGAAAGAGGCCAGGAAGCACAGGACCCCAGCCCAGGTGGGAGGGGGTGGGGGGCAGAAATGGCTGAGTGTGGCTCTGAGGGCTCCTGCTGCCACAGACAGGGAGTGTGGAGTGTGGAGTGGGAGGGAAAGTGGGGCAGTAGGGAGACAGCAATGGGAACTACAGGCTGAACAGCATCATCAGAGAGCCCCCTGCTGCACCAGCAGGAGCCAGCGTCCCCATGAGCTGGTCAGACCGCGCTTTGAGGGTTGCAAACCCATGTGTTCAGAGAAGACCATCAGCTTGTTCCACAAAGAATAGTGGGAGGAACTGGAGGGCTGGAGCCTGAGTACATCTGAATCTACCTCGTGAGGTCCCACCAGAAGGCCGCCTGTAGTGCCTCTCCCAGCCTCCTATGGGGAAGGACCACTTATTTCTCTGTGATGTAAGGGCAGGTACTAATCTCTCTTCGCTTCAGTTCCTTCACCTGTAAAATGGTAATAACCCCTTGTTGTATGGTTTTGATGTTGGAGCCATGTAAATGTTTTATATAATTAAAATACAAAATTAATTAGAGTTTACATTAATTTTAGATTAAATTTAAAAGAAGAAAAATAAAGCAATGCCTAAAAATATAAAACAAATTATAACAAATGTACCTAACTGTATATGAAGTTGGAGCAAAACCACATAGAAGAATTTTCTTTCGGCCAGGCTCAAGCCTGTAATCCCAGCACTTAGGGAAGCAGAGGTGGGCGGATCACCCGAGGTCAGGAGTTTAAGACCAGCCTAGACAACAAGGTGAAACCCCATCTCTACTACAAATACAAAAAATAGCTGGGTGTGGTAGTGCACACCTATAATCCCAGTTACTCGAGCAGCTGAGGCATGAGGATCCCTTGAACCTGGGAGGTGGAAGTCTCAGTGAGCCAAGGTTGTGCCACTGCACTCCAGCCTGGAAGACAGAGTGAGACTCTGTTTCAAAAAAAAAAAAAGAAAAAATTATTTCAAGTGATTATAAAACTCAGCATTTTGACTATATCTCTCTAACCCTCTAAGGGCGAAAGGAGCCATGGATAAATTTTAATGTTGGCATTATTATTTTGAGAGTTATACATACACACACACACACACACACACACATACACATATATATATATATATATATATTTTTTTTTTTTT
>NW_012104454.1:1040889-1042901 GCF_000951045.1 Mandrillus leucophaeus | reverse complement strand
AAAGAAAGAAAGAAAGAAAGAAAGGAAGAAAGAAAGAGGGAGGAAGGGAGGGAGAGGGAGAGATGGGGAGGGAGGGAGGGAAGAAGGAAGGAAGGAAGGAAGGAAGAATCGATCAGCTGGGTATGGTGTCACATGCCTGTAGTTCTAACTTCTTGAGAGACTGAGGCAGGAGGATCACTTGAGTCCACAGTATGAGGCTGCAGTGAGCTAGAACGGTGCCACTGCACTCTAGCCTGGGTAACAGAGCAAGACCTTGTCTCTCTAAAACAAAAAAGAAAGAGAGAGAGAGAGAGAATAAGGAAGTTACAGTTATACAACTCAGGTTAGGTGAGGGTCATTTTAAAAAGGCCCAGTAGCCAACTTGAGAAGACTCCCACTGGCCAAAGATGAAACAGTTTCAGCATTAAAATGAATAATGACTGTATGAGATTGAAACACATCAAATACATGAAAAGTTCATGAGTTCATAATTACACTGAAAAATAAAACCACTGGTCACCTTTGGACATTGGTAGGGCACCGATTCAAGGTTTTGAAAATTAACAGGGGCTAGCACATCCTGTTGCTGGCCTGACCCATATTCTCTTAGCACTCAACAAACCAAAGACTGCTTGCTGCCCGAGGATATTTGTGTCTGTGGAGGAATGCTTGGCCTAAGTGCACAGTAAGTCAGAAGCGCCAGAACGTTAATGCCCCTGGGACCAGCCCTCAACAAGTGACAGGTGGAGAGGTGGTAAATTATTATTATTGTTATCATTATTATTATTATTATTTGAGACAGAGTTTCACTCTGTCACCCAGGCTGGAGTGCAGTGGTGTGATCTCGGCTTTGTAACCTCAGCCTCCCGGGTTCAAGTGATTCTCCTGCCTCAGCCTCCCCAGTAGCTGGGATTACAGGCACATGCCATCACACCTGGCTAATTTTTATATTTTTAGTAGAGATGGGGTTTCACCAGGTTGGCCAGGCTAGTCTCAAACTCCTGACCTCAGGTGATCTGCCCACCTCGGCCTCCCAAAGTGCTAGGATTACAGGCGTAAGCCACCGCGCCCAGCTGGAGTTGGTAAATTAAAACCCCAGCCTCCTCATCTCTCAGGTGGGAAAACGGTGGCAAGTTCTACACCAGCTCCCAGAGCGCCCCAGCAGGCATGCATTTCATTTGTCCACGGCCATAGCCTGTTCCATTATGCAGCCTTTACTGGATTCCTTCCCTTTCTCGTCTCTGCTTGCCATCAAGATCTGGGAATTTTCAGACCCACCAAGTCATGAAGACATGTGGGCACAGCAGCAACACAAATGGTACATTTAGAATTGGATGTAAGCATGTCCAGAGGGCATGAATAAGCTACAAGTGCAGCGAGTCCAGATCCCAGTTTACCTGTCTCTGTTGCTCCTGTACCTCTCTCAGCTCACCCTGTAGACTTGTGGGAATTTCCCTATAACCAGGCTTTAGAGGAGGAAAACATGTAGGCCTGGTTCATGGGTGGGTCTGTCTGATCCATCGATATGAGCTAAACTTGGATGCTGCCACACTACGGCCCCACTCAGGGGTGGCCTTGAAAGACAATGTGAGGGGAAATCCTCCAGGGAGGACATTTCAAGCAGCACACTGGTGGTCTACTCTGCAGTGAGAGAGGTGACTTGAGGAAAGTATATACACGTGGATTCTTGAGCAGTGGCAGTGGCTTCATTGGTTGGTCAGGGGCCAGAAGAGAGCAAGATTGGAAGGTTGGAGATAAGGATGTCCGGGGAAGAGGTATATGGATGGACTTATAGGAGTGAGCACAAAGTGATAAATCTTTGTGTCTTATATCAGTACCATTAAAGAACATTCACGGCCGGGCGCGGTGGCTCAAGCCTGTAATCCCAGCACTTTGGGAGGCCGAGACGGGCGGATCACGAGGTCAGGAGATCGAGACCAGCCTGGCTAACACGGCGAAACCCCGTCTCTACTAAAAAATACAAAAAACTAGCCGGGCGAGGTGGCAGGCGCCTGTAGTCCCAACTACTCGGG
>NW_012104454.1:1037342-1040766 GCF_000951045.1 Mandrillus leucophaeus | reverse complement strand
ATTCACTGAAGAGGGGGCATTGAATAGCTAAGGGAACAGAAGGACTCCAGTGGATAAACCAGCCTTTGTCATGCCAGGGCTTCCATGGTGGGCCCATGAATGGAGTAGTTGTGGCAGTAGATCAGGAGTCTATGCAAGGGTCCACCAGCATGGGTGGCCTCTCATCAAGGCTCGTCTAGCTACTGCCACTGCTGAATGTTTGGTCTGTCTGCAGCAGAGACAGATGCTGGCCCCTCAACATGGTACCAGCCCTCAAGGAGATCAACCAAGCAGTTGATAGTATGTTTTTTGTTTGTTTGTTTGTTTGTTTGTTTTTGAAACAGAGTCTCACTCTGGTTGCCCAGCCTGGAGTGCAGTGGTGTGATCTCAGCTCCCTGTGGCCTCGATCTCCCAGGCTCAGGTGATTCTCCCACCTCAGCCTCCTGGGTAGCTGGGATTACAGGTGCACACCACTATACCTGGCAATATCTTTTTTTGTATTTTTAATAGATATGGGGTTTTGCTATGCTGCCCAGGCTGGTCTTCAACTCCTGATCTCAAGTGAGTGCCTGCCTCAGCCTCCCAAAGTGCTGGGATTACAGGTGTGAGTCACTGTGCCCGCCTGATGGTATGTTAATTTCAATGTATCTCTTTCAATCTGGGGGAGGAGCAATATGTCCTCACTGGGATTAGTGCATATTCTGGATAAGGATTTGTCTTTCCTGACTAAATGCCTTGGCCAGCACCAAATATCAAGGGCCCAAAGTCAATGATTTGTCCTTATGAGATCCCTTATAGTCTCTCTCACCTCTAACCAAGGGTGTCCACTTTATAGTGAAGGAAGTGTGACAATGGACACACAACCACAGGATCCATTGGTTCTATGCTATAATATATCACATCACCCTGAACCTTCCAGCTTGCTAGTACATTAGTATGGCCTCATTACAGCACATCTAAAGCCAGCTTGGGGAAAAGACCCTCTGGGATTTGGGTGCTGTCCTGCAAAATGCAGTACATGTTTTGAGCTAATGGTCATTATATAGTGTTATATGCCAGATAACTAGAAATCAGGGGTACAGGAACTAAGGTATGGAAGAAGGAATACCCCTCTCACCATCAGTCCTAGTGACTCATTTGGGGGAATTTGTGCCTCCTGTCTTTATATATTTAAGGTCTGCAGGATTAGAAGCCCTGGTTCTTGGAGTGGCAGATGCAGCTCCCAGAGGTCACAGTGAAGCTACTACTAAACCTAAGGCTACAACAGCCACTGGATCATTTGGGGCATCTCATACCAATTGGCCAGTACACAAAGAAAGGAATTATGCAAGCAGAGATATTTCATCATCATTATCCGATGATCAGGCAGTTGTATCAATGATGGCCTGGCAAGGGCATGGTAATGTAAGGCAGATAACTTTAGGCATGAAGGCCTGGATTTTCCACTGAGAAAGCCCTGCAGACCAACAGAATGAACTGTAGAGGAGGGAAATGTTGAATGTTGATTTCAGCCTTGGAACCAACTGCAGCAATGGTTATGGTTTGTCCCACTAACCCACCGGTTGTACAATTTTTTAAAAAAAACAGATGCGGTCTCACTCTGTCACCCAGGCTGGAGTGCAGTGGCATGGTTATGGCTCACTGCAGCCTCAAACTACTAGGCTCAAGAAATCCTTCCATATCAGCCTCCCTAGTAGCTGGGACTAAAGACACATGCCACCATACCTAGTGAATTTTAAAATTATTTTTTAGAGACAGAGGTCTTGCTTTGTTGCTCAGACTGGTCTCAAACTCCTAGCTTTAAGTGATCCCCCAACCTTGGCCTCAAAAAGTGTTGGGATTACAAGCCTGAGTCACCACACTCAGCCTGTTGTTAAGACTTTCTTTTAAAAGAGTTAGAAATTACAATCAGCCACCACTTTGAAGCATCAGAGACAGGATAGAATGAACTCATGGAATGAGAGGCATGAATGGATCCTAGCAGTGCAAAGCGTGGATGGTACTGTGACCCACATCCTTCAGCATTCACCTCTAAAGGAGAAGGCAACTTTGTGAACATCTGTGACTCTGCCTGGAGGCATTTATTCTGGCTGTGGGAGCATGTTGTGCTCAGGGCAAACCAGGAATGCTACAGAGTTAATGCTCCCAGAAGGAGGTCTCAACCAACAGAGAGGGAGTTGACAGTTATATCCTATTTCTTTGCCCCTTGGGTAGGATTCTCTGAGGCAGCTTCTATACTTCTCCGAGGTTCCTAGCAGGATTTAACACCATTTGCCCACCTGCTCTAATACATGCCTCTAATTGGCCCCCTTCTCTTTCCTGTCCCACTTCTCCACTCCTCTCCCAGTGCCTATAAGCATCACTTACCAAATAAACTACTTACGTTCCTGACTCAAGATCTGCTTTTAGGAAGTAGATCTTCCTTAGCCCACCTAAGACAAATGGGAGATAATCAAGCATTAATTCTACCTTTCCTGAACGGGTGAAATGTCAGAGTAACAAAGCAGTTATTGAGAGCAGTTTTTCTTATAGATGATTCACAGCTAATAAAAGAAGGTGGGCCTGGCACAGTGGGTGACGCCTGTAATCCCAGCACTTTGGGAGGCTGAGGTGGGCAGATCACTTGAGGTCAGGAGTTCGACACTGGCCTGGCCAACGTGGTGGAACCCCTTCTCTACTAAAACTACAAAAATTAGCTGGGCATGGTGGCACGCACCTGTAATCCCAGCTACTAGGGAGGGTGAGGCAGAAGAATCACTTGAACTCAGGAGGAAGAGGTTGCAGTGAGCCGAGATCAAGCCACTGCACCTCCAGCCTGGGTGACAGAACAAGACTCCATCTCAAAAAAAAAAAAAGAAGAAGAAGAAGAAGAAGGAGGAGGAGGTGGAGGAATGACAAAGTTAGACAATCTCCATTTTGCAACTGCTAATGAATGAATGAATCTAGACAATGATCATCAGTGACATCAGATAAAAGGTTGATAGGTGAAGGGGGTCAAATGGTGGCCACAAGAAAATATGTCCATAGGCTGGGCACGGTGGATCATGCCTGTAATCCCAGCACTGTGGGAGGCTGAGATGAGAGGATCACCTGAGGTTGGGAGTTTGATACCAGCCTGACCAATATGGAGAAACCCTGTCTCTACTAAAAATACAAAATTAGCCAGGGTGGTGGTGCATGCCTATAATCCCAGCTATTTAGGAGGCTGAGGCAGGAGCATTGCTTGAACCCGGAAGGCGGAGGTTGCGGTGAGCTGAGATCGCACCATTGCACTCCAGCCTGGGCAACAAGAGCGAAACTCTGTCAAAAAGAAAGAAAGAAAGAGAGAGAGGGAGAGGGGGGAGAGAGAGAGAGAGAGAGAGACAGAGAAAGAAAGAAAGAAAGAAAGAAAGAAAGAAAGAAAGAAAGAAAGAAAGAAAGAAAGAAAGAAAGAAAGAAGAAAGAA
>NW_012104454.1:1034212-1036042 GCF_000951045.1 Mandrillus leucophaeus | reverse complement strand
AAAAAAAAAAAAAAAACTAGCTGGGTGTGGTGGCACATGCCTGTCATCCCAGCTACTCAGGAGGCTGAAGCAGCAGGATCACTTGAGCCTGGGAGGCAAAGGTTGCAGTGAGCCAAGATCGTGCCACTGCACTCCAGCCTGGGTGACAGAGCAAGACTCCATCTCAAAAAACAAACAAAAAAAGAAAGTAGAACTACCAGTCACCAGGTGCCTCCTAATGTGATGAAAGAGGATACAGTATCACTTACGGAATGTTTCCAGAAAAAAAGTGAATGTGAATTTGTTTGTTTGTTTGTTTTGAGGTGGAGTCTCACTCAGTTGCCCAGGCTGGAGTGTATTGGCGTGATCTCGGCTCGCTAAAACCTCCACATCCTGGGTTCAAGCGATTCTCCTGCCTCAGCCTCCTGAGTAGCTGGGATTACAGGCTCCTGCCACCATGCCTGGCTAATTTTTTATACTTTTAGCAGACATGGGGTTTCACCATGTTGGCTAGGCTGGTCTCAAACTCCTGACCTCAGGTGATCCGCCTACCTCAGTCTCCCAAAGTGCTGGGATTACAGGTGTGAGCCACCATGCCTGTTTGAATTTAATCAAACTTCTAAATATAATCACAGGGGACAAAGGAACATGTTAAATGACATTTGCAAGGGTACACACAGCCAAATCCAGAATATGGGAAACTTGACAGGAAAAAATGACCTAGTTTCTTGAACAAACAAATACAATGGCGTAGATCAAACGAAGGGGGCAGAAGTATTGTAACTTAACAGAGACTTAAAAAAAATTACTCAGGCCGGGCGCGGTGGCTCACACCTGTAATCCCAGAACTTTGGGAGCCCGAGGCGGGTGGATCACGAGGTCAGGAGATCGAGACCATCCTGGCTAACACGGTGAAACTCCGTCTCTACTAAAAATACAAAAAATTAGCCGGGTGTGGTGGTGGGCGCCTGTAGTCCCAGCTACTCGGGAGGCTGAAGCAGGAGAATGGCGTGAACTCGAGAGGTGGAGCTTGTAGTGAGCCAAGATTGCGCCACCGCACTCTAACCTAGGTGACAGAGCAAGACTCCGTCTCAGGGGAAGAAAAAAAAAATTACTCAGGAGGCTGAGGCAGGAGGATAACTTGAACCCAGGAATTAAAGTCTAGCCTGGGAAACATAGTGAAACCCTATCTGTTAAAAACAAACAAACAAACAACAACAACAAAAAAACCGCCCCCAAATTAACCAACTGCAAAGTTGTAGACCTTAGTTGGATTCTGGTTTGAGTAAATCAACTGTAAAATTTTATTTTTTGGACATTCAGGGAAAAATGATCATGAACTAAGTATTAGATGACTAATATTTAGTTTAATTTTGTTGGAGAAGTGTGATAATGGAATTATGGTTATTTTTAGAAGTCATTGTGTGTTAGAAATGCATGTTGAGTCTTACAGGTGAAATGATAGGCTATCTGGGATTTACTTTCAAATACTCCAGTAAAACCCAACATGACTGAGAAGACCCATGAAAAAAGAAGGGCAGAATTTTGATAATGGCCAAGCCAGGTGATGGAGTAGTTCATCATACTATTCTCCTTACTTTTGTGTATGTTTCAAATTTTCTATAATAAGAAATAATGGTGATAGCAATATACAGAGTAGTTGTAGGAATGAGTGGTATTGTGGTTTTGTGATTGAAGAAATGGAGATTTGCTGCAAATGGAAAGCTCTTCTCATGGCCTTTTTCACTTTTTTTTTTTTTTTTTTTTTTGAGACAGTGTCCTGCTCTGTCACCCAGGCTGGAGTGCAGTGGTGTCACCTTGGCTTACTGCAGCCTCGACCTCCCTGGCTCA
>NW_012104454.1:1012380-1033053 GCF_000951045.1 Mandrillus leucophaeus | reverse complement strand
GCTCTGTCGCCCAGGCTGGAGCGCAGTGGTGTGATATCTGTTCATTGCAGCCTCCGCCTCCCGAGTTCAAGCAATTCTCCTGCCTCAGCCTCCTGAGTAGCTGGGATTACAGGCACCCGCCCCCATGCCTGGCTAATTTTTACGTTTTTAAAGTAGAGACAGGGTTTCACCATGTTGGCCAGGCTGGTCTCAAACTCCTGACCTTAAATGATCCGCCCACCTCAGCCTCCCAAAGTGTTGGAATTACAGGTGTGAGCCACCGTGCTGGGCCTGATTTTCCTATCCTTAATAGTAGTCCCCACAAACGCTTCTGGGAGATCTGCAGGCTGCACATTTTGAAATATGTTTAAGTCGTCTTATATTTGCTATCTGAGATTTGGGAGTTGTTTTCACAGCATAATCTACATGATCTTGACTAATATAGTGCCATAGGACAACCAATCCTCCAGGCTGCCTGATAAGAAGCTGAAAAACTACTATTGTTGCTATATTACTGTAATCACAATAATTATTAATTATTATAGGTACCACTTGAGTGCCTATTATGTGTACCAGGCATGTACTACCCAGTACATGCAATGCCTCAACTGATTCTCACAACAAACACAAAAGACAAACACTACTATCCCATACTAAGATGAGAAAGTCAAGGTTTAGGAAATGGCACAAATATCTCATTTGTTGCGTGATGGTTTTTGAAGATGCTGTTCATTCTATCATTCTTTGTCCCTTATATAATAATGTTCCATGGCATGAATTCTCTTTAGCAATTATAGCAAGAACCCCCTTGGAAATCAGTTTTACTATATATATAAAGTACCATTAGCTTGTTCATGCCCTTTGCCCCATTCATTAGTATTATCCAGCTCAGGCTTTTTGAAGTATAGTTAGAAACCTATGTATATACACACCAACGTATATGTGAAAAGTGAATTAATAACATTAGAATTTGTCTCTTGAATTGTTAGTATGTTTCCTTTAGCCACGAGTTAAGAATGTTACTTGTCCAGTTGCCCGTTTCCTTTGGTGGCCCTGGTGTTTGGTGTTTGCCTCCTCCTTCCACAGGGTTAATTTCCTGTCAATTCCAGCAAGAATATCACTTTCCTATCTTTAACAGTAGTCTGCGCAAACGCTTCAGGGAGGTCTGCAGGCTGCACATTTTGAAATATGTTTAAGTTGCCTTTTTTTTTTTTTTTGAAACGGAGTCTTGCTGTGTCGCCCAGGCTAGAGTGCAGTGGCACAATCTCGGCTCACTGCAAGCTCCGCCTCCCGGGTTCACGCCATTCTCCTGCCTCAGCCTCCCGAATAGCTGGGACTACAGGCGCCCACCACCACGCCCGGCTAATTTTTTGTATTTCTAATAGAGACGGGGTTTCACTGTGTTAGCCAGGATGGTCTCGATCTCCTGACCTCATGTTCCGCCCGCCTCAGCCTCCCAAAGTGCTGGGATTACAGGCGTGAGCCACCGCGCCCGGCCCTAAATTGTCTTATGTTTGTTATCTGGGGCACACAGTGTAGGCCTGGTGGTATGGGGCGCCCCTGGCAGATTTGAACTAATCTTAGGTGAGTGTGAGGCGCCCCCGCGTGGCGCCTGGCGCAACAACATGCTGGATTCTCCTGCGTGGGCCAGGCGCCCACGTTGTCTCCAGCTCTCCCTCTCCCTTGGCCTATTGGTGCCCTCCCACCTCACTCCCGCTCTTCCGCTGACCCACCCCGTAACGGCAACAGCCCTGCCCCTTACCCTGTCTTAGGTGCTCGGTGGACACGCAGGATCACGGGTCATCAGCCCCGACATGCGCGCGCGCGCACACACACACACGCACACACACACCTCTCCACGCCTCGCAGCGCTTACAGCTCCGCCCAATACAAAAGATCCCCAGGTTATTTTATTGCTGTACTCAGAGGTCAGTTAATGCCCCCGGCCGCCTCTCCCTCCCCTCTACGGTGGCTGAGTCCTCTCCTGGGGCTCGGGAACCGCAGCAGGTCCGAGGGTCACCGCCGCATCTCGCCGCTGGGGGCGCCCCGCTTCCCCTCCCCACCGCCGGGCCAGCCAGGGTCCGAGGCCCGCAGGCCCCGGCTGGGAAGACAGGTCTGGAGAGGCCGCTCCGGGTCTGGAGGGAGGGGAGGTTCTCCGGAAAGGGGTGGCGAGAGAACCCCGCCACGACTGCCAAGCTTCGTCGCGCGCGCTGGAGGGGACACGGTGGGCGCCTAATTCTCGGCGTAGCAGTAGGTCCCATAGGCTGCCTCCTGGGGCCTGGGGAAGCCGAAGCTGCGTACTCCGGGATCCGGGAGCCCCCCGCAGCGCGGCCGCGGCGTGATGATTGGGAAGCGCACACTGCCGTCAGCCAGCCAGCCGCCGTCGCACTGGTCTAGCCCTGAGAACTTCCAGGCGGCGTAGAGGTGCCCAACCTTGGCCACCACGGCGCCTCGTCGCCTGCACGCCGCGTGGGCTTCAGACAGCGTCAGCCGCCCGGGCACGAAGAACACTTGACCTGGGGATCACAGCGGGTCACCGACCGAAAGTGGGGTAGGCGGGGCGGGGCGGGGCGGCTGACTCCCAGAAGGCGGAGTTGGGGGGCGGGGCTGCAGAGGTGCTGGATCGAGCTTGGGTACTAGGAGTGGGGGGATCAAGGCAGAAGTGCAGAGAGGGTTTGGAGAGGTGGGCTGGAGCCCGGGCGGACGGGCGAGCGGGCTGATGGAGGGACGGTGCCTTGGAGGGACTCGGAGACCCTGCCCTGATCTCAAGCTGAGGTCCACTCCTCGTCCCTCACATTTTTCAGACCCCGCCCCAAGACCCTGCCTTCGCCCCGCGCTTCACCTGCCAGCGCGGAGGTGAAGCAGAAGGCGTCGTAGCGGTCGCGCATCCGGTCGCGGGGCCCGTAGCTGCGGATCCCGGGCCGGCCTCGGCCGCCGCACGGGGCGCGCGCAGTGAGCACAGGGTAGCGCACGGAGCCCTCGAGCAGCCAGCCGGCGTTACACCAGTCCAGACCCTCGGTCCAAGCTGGCGGGAGACGGCGGGGGTCAGGGATGAGAGGCGTCACAGGCAGGAGCCAGACTGAGCTCGCCTGGCGCCCTTTCTCGGGCCCCTGAGACAGCTCCGCGGGGCCTGGGAGGTGCTGGGTTCGGCCGCTCACCCTGGTAGAGCTGGGAGTAGGTGGCCAGGCGTCCGTCCTGCTCCTCGCACGCTTGCTTCGCCTCGTAGTAATTGAACTGGTACCGGCCCCGGCTGGGTTGGTACGGAAACACCACACCTAGGGGGTGGCGGAGAGCCTGGGGAGGGCCAGCAGGTGGGAGCGGAGGGGCAGGAAGGGTGGCGCGGCCTGGGAGAGGGAGCTGGGGTCCCCAACGGTGAGGGGGAGATACTGGAAAGGAGCCCTGGGACACCCAGGCGAGGCGGTCCCGCCTGCTACAGAGGAATGGGGCGGGAGCGGAAGGGCCTCACCCTCCAGGCTCAAGGTCAGCGCCACGCTCTCGTCCTCGATGCCGTTGATGAGCTCGCAGCGGTACCGGCCTTCGTCCTCCAGGCGCACGCCCGCGATGACCAGGGAGGCGTCTAGCCGATGCCCCCTCCGCATCCTGGCGCGCCCTCCCAGGGGCCCATACCCCCGGGCGTGCAGTCCGTTGGTGACGAGGATCAGAGTTTCCCGGAGCTCCCCAGGCTCCACCTTGCTCCAGCGCACCTTATAGCTGGGAGGCGTGGTGCCCAGGACACAGGGCAGCGTGGCCGTGGCCCCACGATGAGAGTGAATGACCTCGTGGATGGGGGGCAGGAGGTAGTGGGGGCCCGGGTGGGATGCTGAGCAGAGGGGGCCACAGTGGCAGGAACCCCCGATCCTCACTGCTCCAAGTGCCCATCAGACCCTGCTCTCCAAATGCTTTCTCCTGAGCCCCGCAACCCTCTCCTCCATTGCTTTCTCAGCAATGACTTTCACTCCCTGAGTATCTGCAATAACTGCCCTTTCCCCTTTCCCCACCCTTGCAGCCTCCCCAAGCCTTCCCCAGATTCTGGCCTGGGCTGGGGTCTTACCTGGGTCTCCTTGGCCTTTGTGGAAGATGGTGAAGACCCAAAGAAGGAAGCAGCAGAGTGTGGGGAGGGTGAGCCCACCTGGCATGATGGGGGGCAGCCCAGCACTGTCTACAGGGCATAAAGAGTGGGCAGTTAGGACTGGGGCAAAAGGGTGGGGAAAAGCAGGGTTGTCAGTGAACTCCCATCAGAGATTCCTAGAAGGGACTGTCCAGTTGGAAGCCACTGGGGCAGAGAGAAGGGGTAGGTGACAAAAGGAAGGTGATGAGGGGAGGAAGGCAGTGGCAATCCCCTTCCTCTCCCTCTCTTCCTCTGTCACATCCTCTCAGCCTGCAGGTACTAATTTAGCATCTCCTCTACCTGTCCCCTTCATCACAAGTGCCACTTCCCAAGCTTGCCATCTGGACTGCCAGCTCGTCTCTATCCTCTCCCAGCACCCATTCTCCATCTTGAAGCCAAAGTCAAAATGATCTTATCACTCTCCCGCTTTTTTTTTTTTTTTTTTCTTGAGACAGAGTCTTGCTCCATGTTCCAGGCTGGAGTGCAGTGGCATGATCATGGCTCACTGCAGCCCCTAACTTCTAGCCCCAGGTGATCCTCCCACTTCAGCCTCCTGAGTAGTTGGGACTACAGACATGTGCCACTACCCCAGCTAATTTTTTCTTTTAAGTTTTTAGTAGAGACAAAGTCATGCTGCGTTGACAAGGCTGCTGCTGGGATTACAGCAGGCGTGAGCCACTGTGCCTGGCCTTGTCACTCTCCTGCTTGAAAGTGACTCCCGGTTGCCCTGAGGATAAAATCCAATCTCATAACCACAGCTTCCAAGGCTGTCTATAATCCAGTTGCTCCCCGCACCTCCAGCATGGCCCCCACCTCGCCTCTTACCACTTTGGCCCCTGCACTGTGCCCCAGACATGCTGGACTTCTGGCAGTTTCCCACACAGTCCAAGTTTGCACTCATTTCCTTTCCTTTGTGCCTGCATTGGTTGCACAGGCCTCACCTCCTTTGGGAAACCTTTACTCACCCCCAGTTTGCCACACGGTAGAGCACTGTGATCTGCTGGACTGGGGACCTTTTTTTCTTGAGATAGGGTTTCACTCTCTTGCCCAGACTGGAGTGCAGTGGTATGATCATGGCTTACTGCAGCCTCGCCCTCCCAGGCTCAAGCCATCCTCCCATTTCAGCCTCCTGAGTAGCGGGGACTACAGGTGCACACCACGATGCCCCACTAATTTTTTTTTCTTTTCTATTTTTTGTAGAGATGGAATTTCAAAATGTTGCCCAGGCTGGTCTTGAACTCCTGGGCTCAAGTAATGCTTCTGCCTTGGCCTCCCAGAATGCTGGGATTACAAGCATGAGCCATCACACCCAGCCAGGACTTTTTTTGTCTTACAAGTACTTTTATTAGCACCTAAACTTAACAGTGTGAATTTGAACATAATATGTATCCGTATATAGACTATATCAAGGAGGTTTTCCAGAAATTACGAAGTTAAAATATATAAAATTATAAAGTTATTTTTAAAAACTACTTTAAATGCAATTATCTATTTCAGTACAGTAGTTGATTTCCCCCCTTTTAAAATTTTTTTAAATAAGATACAGGGTCTTACTATGTTGCCCAGGCTGGCCTCCAACTCCTGGGCTCTAGCAATGCTTCCACCTCAGCCTCCTAAGTAGCTAGAACTACAGGTTTGAGCCACTGCTCCCAGCTCCTCCTTTATTGTATCATTCTTTTTTTTTTTTTTTTTTCTGAGACGGAGTTTCACTCTTGTTGCCCAGGCTGGAGTGCAATGGCACCATCTCAGCTCACTGCAACCTCTGCCTCCTGGGTTCAAGCAATTCTCCTGCCTCAGCCTCCCAAGTAGGCTGGGACTACAGGCACCCACCACCACTCTGGGCTAATTTTTGTATTTGTAGTAGAAACAGGGTTTCACCATGTTGGCCTGGCTGGTCTTGAGAACTCCTGACCTCAGGTAATCCACCCTCCTTGGCCTCCCAAAATGCTGGGATTACAGGCATGAACCACCACCTCCGGCACCTGTTGTATCATTCTTATCCCCTTGACCTTAAAAAAAAAAATTGGACTAGGCCAGGCACAGTGGCTCACGCCTGTAATCCTAACACTCTGGGAGGCCGAGGCAGGTGAATTACTTGAGGTTAGGAGTTCAAGACAAGCATGGCCAACATGGTGAAATCCTGTCTCTACTAAAAATATAAAATTTAGCTGGGCATGGTGGCATGCACCTGTAAGTCCAGCTACTAGGGAGGCTGAGGCAGAATTGCTTGAACCCAGGAGGTGGAGGTTGCAGCGAGCCGAGATCGTGCCACTGCACTCCAGCCTAGGGGATAGAGCAAGACCTTGTCTCAAAAAAAATGAAGACTTCTCGACTTCACTGTATTCATTTTCCAAATCTGGCTCCTCTATTTCCTAATTGCATGACTACGCATAAGTTAATTATCATGCTCAAGTTACTTAACCTCTCTCTGCCTCAGTGTCCTCATCAGTGAAATGTGGGGAATAATAGCACACCTACCTCACTGAGTAGTTGTGAGGAGCAACTGAATTGATATATGCAAAGTGCTTGAAATAGTGTCTGGAATGTAATAAGTGCTGTGTATGTGTTAGCTGTTGTCTCCAGTTCCCAGCATAGTTTCTGGTACATAGTGGTGTTAAATAAGTGTGTGTGGCTTAATGAATGAACTTTCATTAAGGATTCATAAGAAGACGGGATGGGGAATGGGGAAACGGAGGAAGCACCCTGAGAAGTCACCAGAAATCTAAAGAATGGAGCTCCATCTTCCTGCAAATGAGGACCAAAGACCAGTTTGCCGTAGGAGAAACAGAGGTTAGGCACAGAAAACTTCTCAGTGGTTAAAAGTGAAAGTATCTGGGATGCGAACATGAGCAAGAGAACACTTCTTTATAGGAGAACTTGGTAAGTAAGAGTGATCGTGAGGACTGAAATTGACTGAGACCAACAATGATAGCTCAAATGAATACCTTTAAAATTGAATGTGCCTGACACTGCTCTAAGCACTTTACATGCATATTTTTATATTTACTCCTCCCAGCAATCCTGAGGCAGAAACAATTATAAATCCTATTGTACACATGCTGAAACCAAAGTGCACACATTTTAGGAAATGAGGTCACACAGCTGGTAAGAGGACGGGTTTGCTGAGATTTGAATCCAGATCTGACAGTGAGGCTCAAGCACTTAATCACTAATCTATATTTCTGTATTTCAAAACAAGTGCACACACATGCTCTTCATACCCCTTACAGAAAATACGAGTAGTCAGCAGCTCCATTGCCTACCTGTTAGAAGCTGGTCTCTTCACAGAGACGGAGGGAGCAGTGCTTAGCAGCTTTTTGTCTTGCTTGAGGAAGAGGTTCTGGATGAAGATTTTGCCAGGCTCCTGGGAGTTCCAAGCACCTTAAAACCCTGGGACTTGAGCACCTGTTCAACACAGTTGCTCCTTTTGCACCTTTGAGGAAAAGCTTCTGTCCTGTGCTCAAAGAAGAAGCCAAGATGCCAAGAACGACCCCCTCCCCCATCAGTCCACTCAGCCTTGTTAAGAGACCTGTGTCCAGCCCAGATCTGTGGAAATCACTATTCTGGGACTAGGGGAAGATGCTGGGCTTGGGATGAGGGCTGGGAACCCATGAAGGGCAGTGGAATAAAGGGAGCAACCCAGGAATGATGACCTGGAAGAGTGCAGAAAGTGAGGTGCTTCATTGTTTCTTGATGCCTTTGGACGCGAGAGGTGTAGACTCATCGGTGGATATGAAGGTGTTGGACTGATGGGGATGGGGATGAACTCTAAATGTGGCTCAAAGATCTATAACTGCCAAGCTCGAGCTGCCTCCCTTTCCATACGCACCTCATGTAAGCAGCATCCCCATCTCCCCTCTCCCCACAACAGAGTACTCACCTCTGCCCTCTGGTGCCTGACTGCACATTGCCTTTGCAAACGGACTCTCAGGTGGGAACCATCCAGGACTTTCAGCTGCTTCAGGAAACCGGACCTCTTCTGTACAACCCCCCTGTCTGTCTGTCTGTCTGTCCTTTCCTTCTCAGTCCCCACCCCATCGGAAGCACAATTTCCCATTGTCTCTGTCTTTTCCCCTATTGTTGACTAACAGGGCCCCTTTCTTTATTCTGTGGGTAATGGCAATGAAATGTCAACAGCTGGGGATGTGGGATGCAGGACCGGCTGGCACATACCACCGGAAAAGGGCCTGGGTTGGGGGCGGGCTCAGAACAGGAATTGACATCCCCAAGAAGAAGAGAATAGGGTGAGGGGCAGAGAACGGATGGTGAAAAGGTTGAAATGGAATCTCTCTCAACACTCCAAACTACAGGGCTCTAAAGAGATTTTGTCTACGGCCAGGGGAAAGGCTGGGCTCCATGAGGGCAGAGGGAGTGGCTAGCATTGCAATAGGAGAGATGGAGATCAGACAGTAAGGAGGATTTTTCATGTTCCCTGGGGAGGGAGAATTTCTGAGGATAGAAGGACTTTGGAAATCTCTCCAAAAGAGAGGTTATCTTATTGGTTCCCTAATATTCTACCTCTTCCCTCAGCACAAATAGAGAACATTTAAAAAATACTCAGAAGGGGATCCTTAGTTTTCCTGGATGGAAATTCACTTTCTCTAAAGTCCTTTTTTTGTTTTTTTGTTTTTTTGTTTTTTGACACAGAGTCTCTCACTGTCGCCCAGGCCGGAGTGCAGTGGCGCGATCCTGGCTCACTGCAAGCTCCGCCTTCTGGGTTCACGTCATTCTCCTGCCTCAGCCTCCCAAGTAGCTGGGACTACAGGCGCCCGCCACCATGACCGGCTAATTTTTTGTATTTTTAGTAGAGATGGGATTTCACCGTGTTAACCAGGATGGTTTCGATCTCCTGACCTCATGATCTGCCCGCCTCGGCCTCCCAAAGTGCTGGGATTACAGGCATGAGCCACCGCGCCTGGCCTTTTTTTCTTCTTTTTTTAAGACAAGGTCTCCATCTGTTGCCCAAGCAGGAGTGCAGTGGCCCAATCATTGTTCACTGCAGCCTCAAACACGTGGGCTCAAGAGATCTTCCCCACTTAGCCTCGAAATTAGCTAGGACTACAGGCACACACCACTACACCCGTCTAATTAACTTTTTTTTTTTTTTTGAGACAGAGTCTGGCTCTGTCACCCAGGCTGGAGTGCAGTGGCACAATCTCGACTCACTGCTCTGCCTCCTCCTCTTACCTCAGCCTTCAGAGCAGCTGGGACTACAGGTGTGCACCACCATACCCAGCTAATTTTTGTATTTGTTTGTAGAGATGGGGTTTCACCATATTGCCCAGGCTGGTCTCGAACTCCTGGGCTCAAGCAATCTGCCCACCTCAGCCTCCCAAAATGCTGGGATTACAGGCATGAGCCACCATGCTGGGCCTAATTAAGTCCATTTTAAAATCTTTCCATTGAGGTATAATTTACATACAAAAAAGTCATTGAAATTATATGTACAGCTAAATGAATTTTTACCTGTGTACATTTAATGTACACAGGTAAAAACCCACCAGATCAAGATATAGAACATTTCCAACAATGCCGAATAGGCCCAGTTGTTTTTGTTTTCTATCAATGCAGAGGGAGGGCTCCCTCGACCTGCCCCCGTAAACAGACATTTAGAAATGTTTTGAGCTTTAAGTTCCATTTTAGCCTTATTTTCTCTCTGCTGTAGCCCCGTGGAAGTAGCTTTGCATTATTAAAACCATATAATTTCATGTTCTGTGAGTTAAAAATTAAAAAAAAAAAAAATGAGGCCGGGCACTATGACTCACGCCTGTAATCCCAACACTTTGGGAGGCTGAAGTGGGTGGATCACCTGAGGTCAGGAGTTCGCGACCAGCCTGGCCAACATGGTGAAACTCTGTCTCTACTAAAAATATAAAGATTAGCCAGGCATGGTGGTGTATGCCTGTAATCCCAGCTCCTTGGGAGGCTTGAGGGGGGTGAATCCCTTGAATCCAGGAGAAGGAGGTTGCAGTGAGCTGAGATCGTGCCATTACACTCCAGCCTGGGCAAAAGAGTGAGACACCATCTCAAAAAACACAACAAAACAACAACAAAAATACCCTTTCAGAACTGGAGGAGACCTCAGGATGCTGAACATTTACTAGAGGAGGAGATAGAGATGAAGGTGGCTTGCCCCAAATCACACACCATACAGTCGTTGAGTCAAGCCTAGAAGTTTCCGCTTTTTCTACTAATCCTCTTCTGCCTCTCTCCTTGGCTATCCAATTCAGACAAGCTCCAGGTTTTCACTAGGGTCATATCTAATAACAGGAAGCCACCTTGAATATACTTTCTTTCTTTCTTTCTTTCTTTTTTTTTTTTTTTTTGAGACAGGGTCTCACTCTGTCACCCAGGCTGGAGTGCAGTGATTCGATCATGGCTCACTGCAGCCTTGACCTCCCAGGTTCAAACAGTCTCTCCCATCTCAGCCTCTCAGGTAGCTGGGTGCACAGATGTGCACCACTACACCCAGCTAACTTTTTAAAATTATTTGTAAAGACAGGATCTCCCTGTCTTGCCCAGGCTGCTCTCGAACCCCTGTACTCAAGTGACCCTCCCGCCTCGGCCTCCCAAAGTTGTGGGATTACAGGCGTGAGCCACTGTACCCGGCTGACTATACTCTTGAGAGATCTGATTGGCTATCTTTTCCCTATCTACTCCATCCCTGTTCTTAAGCGCTTCCCTCCTCCTCCCACGACTGTCTCTCTCATGAGAGAAGACAAATAGCCCCCTGTCTCCTTGGACAGGACACCCTGATCCAGTGCATCTGATTGGCTTCCTGCCAACTCAAACAAACAGCCTCCGGCAGAGGGAGGAGTAGATATAAATGGCTCCACAGCCTGGTTACTGCGTGCATTCCCAGGCCCATTTCTCCACAAATTTACTGCTCCTTTCTCCACAAATCACTTCTGAACTGTGGCTTGGAAGTCTCTGGTATGTAAATCCATAAAAGGCTGAGTTTGACGGGGAGGAAAGCCTAGAACTATTTGATAGATGCAAAAACAACCCAGTGAGGATCGAATGAGAAAGGAACAGACAGGAATACATATAATAAATAGCCAAACTGTGTTTAGTTTACTCAAGGTCACTTTCATTCTCAGTTTCCCCCCAGACGCTAAAACGGGAGTGGGGTGAGATGGCTGAGGCAAGCTGGGGTCTCCTCACTGACCCAGCATCTCTGAGGAAGGGCTTTGTCAGTCCTATACCTACTGACCAGAATGTGGTGGAGTGATTCCAGACAAGCATGGAGTCCCGACATCTTCTCTGATACCCACGTTCGGCTTCCACCATCCAAGCAGGTTCAGCTGGCCAGTTTTCCTGACCCCTGGTGATGGCAAGCATGGTCCCAGTTTATGACTAGGATTGTTGTGTGAATGACTGGAAGGGTTGGCAAGATGACACTTTAGGGAGGACTTCAAAAGGAGTGACTCTCTCTGGTCTTTCTCTTTCCAACATTTTTTAAATAAATTTTTTTTAAAAGATGGGATCTCTAAAAATTTTTTTAAGAGATGGGATCTGGCCGGGTGTGATGGCTCACGCCTATAATCCCAGCACTTTAGGAGGCCATGACGGGTGGATCACGAGGTCATGAGTTCAAGACTAGCCTGGCCAGCATGGTGAAATCCTGTCTCTACTAAAAATACAAAAAGTTAGCTGGGCATGGTCGTGCGCACCTGCCCAGCTACTCGGGAGGCTGAGGCAGGAGAATCACTTGAACCCAGGAGGTGGAGGTCGCAGTGAGCCGAGATTGCACCACTGCACTCCAGCCTAAGCGACTGAGCAAGACTCTGTCTGAAAAAAAAAAAAGAAAGAGAGAGAGAGATGGGATTTGTCTCTGTGGCCCAGAACTGCAGTACAGTGGTGCGATCATTGCTCACTGCAGCGTCAAACTTCTGTGTTCAAGTGATTCTCCTGCCTCACCCTCCTGATTAGCTGGGACTACAGGTGGGCACCCCCATGCCTGGCTCTCCAGCATTTCTCCAGGGCCAAAAGGCAGCAACATCGAACTCAGCCTGATGCTTTATTTGGACACTCACCTAGACTCCACTCCTGACCACATATAGAGGCCTGGAGTATGCAAGGCATACTCCCCAGAGCGTGCAAGGTAGAACTCCACAGTACAAACCTTTATAGCTACTGGGCATAGGAGACCTTCTAGTAGAGGACAGGAGGCTTGGGTTCTAGTTACAGTTCTGCCACAGTGTCACCTTCGGTGACACAGGCCCAGGCTTTGCTGCCGGGCCTGTTACTTCATCTGCACAATGGAAACTCAATTCTATTTAAATTATTTTCTGAAGGGCCTCAGTCTGCAGAGACACAGAAGCTAATGACTTTATGAAGCTCCTGACTGTATGAAGTTCTCAGTGAAACAGAATAGCACCTCTTCTGCCCATCTCAGAAGTAGATGAGGGCAAAGTGAAATAATGGAAAGCACAAGGAACAGTAAAAGGCAAATGTCAAGAAGCTGTTTGCAAAGTTACCAAGATGTAAAATTAGATTTTACTTATTAATAATCGTGTCACTTGTCATTCTGTTTATAACGGTCAGTTCACTGCTGATATTCAAGTGGACCATTTAAACTGTATTTTTGCTCAACTATCCCTCCAAATAAATATCTCAAGATCTTGACTGTTTATTTTCTTAGCCCATCTTATTCTCCCAGGCCTCAAAGCTTGGTGTCTCAAATCCCTGGCTTGTCTTCTCATTCTGGCCAGTCTAGGTGGGGTCTGGCTTCAGTTTGCACAGATTCTCACTCCCAGTCTCATATTGGTCAAACAAACCCAGAAGTAAGATCTACAAGTATTAATCGACCATTCTCAGAATAGGATTGGAATAATTTTAAAAAGTGAACTCTGGCCGGGTGCCATGTTCACACCTGTAATCCCAGCACTTTGGGAGGCCAAGGAGGGTGAATCACGAGGTGAGGAGCTCGAGACCAGCCTGGCCAACATGGTGAAAGCTGTCTCTACTAAAATTACAAAAATTAGCCAGGTGTGGTGGCGCATGCCTGTGATCCCAGCTACTCGGGAGGCTGAGGCAGGAGAATCGCTTGAACCAGGGAGATGAAGGTTGCAGTGAGCTGAGATTGCGCCACTGCACTCCAGCCTGGTGACAGAGTGAGACACCGTCTCAAAAAAAAAAAAAGTGAACCCCATCTTATAGCTGTATGTTCTTTCATGTGGGAGAAATAAATTCTATCACAGTATTATTATTCCCATTTTATAGACCAGGAAACTGATGTCCAGAAAGGGTTAGTAAGTTAGTAACTTGTTCAAGTTCCTACCTAACCCAGGTAGCCTATCTCTAAAGCTAGATGAGTTCTTCTTTGCTGTGAAAGAATCATTTCTTGAAATTTGGAAAAGGTAAAATGAGGATTTTTTGGTTTCTTGTTTTGTTTTGTTTTTTTGATATCACACTAGAGCATTTTTTTCTTTTTTCTTTTTCTTTTTTTCTTTTTTTTGAAATGGAATCTCACTCTGTCACCCAGGCTGGAGTGCAGTGGCACGATCTTGGCTCACTGCAGCCTCTGCCCCCTAGGTTCAAGTGATTCTCCTATCTCAGCCTCCCAAGTAGCTAGGATTACAGGCATGCTCCACCATGCTCAGCTAATTTTTTGTATTTTTAGTAGAGACGGGGCTTCACCATGTTGGCCAGGCTGATCTTGAACTTCTGACCTCAAGTGATCCACCTGCCCCGGCCTCCCAGAGTGTTGGAATTACAGGTATGAGCCACTGCACCTGGTCTAGAACATTTTCTAATAAGCTTGCTTGACACTCATCTGACTCTGCCAGGGAATGTGACTTTGTTGTCACAACACATTTGATAAATAATCTACAACTTACAAATGCACCGACATTTATAGTCCTGTTGGGTAAAGGCTAACCTGTAGAACTTGATAAAATCATAGGGTTTTATTGCCCAATTGAGACATTAATCACAAAGGGGTTTTGGTTTTACCATCCTAGAAAGTTAACCAGTCCTATATCTAAATTATCAATCTAATTTTGACAATTCTTTTCTTTTTTTTTTGAGATGGAGTCTTGCTCTGTTGCCCAGGCAGGAGTGCAGTGGTGCGTTCTCGGCTCACTGTAACCTCCGCCTCCTAGGTTCAAGCGATTCTCCTGCCTCAGCCTCCTGAGTAGCTAGGATTACAGGTGCCCACCCCCACGCCCAGCTAATTTTTTTGTATTTTCAGTAGAGACGGGGTTTCACCATGTTGGCCAGGCTGGTCTCAAACTCCTGACCTTGTGATCCGCCCGCCTCAGCTTCCCAAAGTGCTGGGATTACAGGCGTGAGCCACCACGCCTGGCCTGACAATTCTTTTCTTATTGACTGTTTAAATTCCTATCTCTCAAATGCTCCTCAAAGCAGCTCTTTTGTCTCCTTATTGGTTCTCTCATTAATGAGTTAAATAAAATGATGACATGAGTTAATGAATAACAAAAAAGTTTGAGAATTGTGTTTTTCCACTTCTCAACTTCCCTTTATCAAGGGCAACACACTAGCACCCTCTGCTTCCCTTTAATAATAAATCCACCGGCAGAATTACTGCAAGAGTTTTTAGGAAGCTAAAACTCTTGGAAGGGTAGGATCACTTTGTATCTCCAGCATGCAAGGAACCAGCTATGAACTCCAAGATGAAGTGACCATTATCAGCAAGACTCCTCTGCAAGGCCTTCGCATAGCTAAGGACATCCTTAGATGTTTGTTGCTCCGATGGGCCACCATTTCCTGCTCCTCAGTCCCACTAGCAACATCAAAGATATTTCAGGTGCACCCATTTGTGCTTCCTCCGGGAAGCTTTCCTTAACAAAAGCAAGAAACAGGAGCCAGGAGCAGTGCCATGTGCTTGTGGTCCCAGATACTTGGGAGGCTGAGGCAGGAGAATTACTTGAACCCAGGACTTTAAAGCTGCAGTAAGCTTTGATGTAGCCACTGCCCTCCACTCTGGAAGACAGAGTGGGACTACTCCCCCCTCCAAAAAAATACCCAAACAAAAGGAAGAAGCAACTTAACAGCTTCACCTGGATATACCAGGCATTCAGAAAATGTTTACTGGCAGGGTGGTGGCTCATGCCTGTAATCCCAGTACTTTGGAAGGCGGAAGTGGGTGGATCACCTGAGGTTGGGAATTCGAGACCAGCCTGGCCAACATGGTGAAACCCTGTCTCTACTAAAAATACAAAAATTAGCTGGGCATGATAGTGGGCACCTGTAATCCCAGCTACTGGGGAGGCTGAAGCAGGAAAACTGCTTGAACCCTGGAGGCAGAGGTTGAAGTGAGCCGAGATCATGCCACTGCACTCCAGCCTGGGCAATAGAACAAAACTCCGTCTCTAACAAAACGAAACAAAACAAAAACTCAGAAGATATTTACTGAATAAATAAATAAAATTGAAGTTGTCTTCCAATTTCTGCAAGTTTAACAAAAAGGCAGTATAGTTTAGAGGTTAAGTTGCACAGGCTCTGTTCCTTCTTTCCCTGTGCGCAAAACAAACTAACAAAAAGTTCCCTAGCCTCTGGGTTGAACGTCTAAGCATAAATCTCAGCCCTGCTACCTACTAACCAGGGAACATTAGATAACTTACCTACCTTCTCTTTGTTTAATTGTTTTCATCTGAAAATGAGGATAACAACAGCATCAATAAGCAGAACAGTGCTTGGCTCATAGAAAGTAATCAACACATTTTAGGGATTATCACTGGTAGGGGAAGAAGTTTCAAAGGGAACAGAATCAATCAAAACTCAGAGAGCTACTGATTGATTGAAGCGATCACCTGTTGTTGTTGTTGTTGTTGTTATTGTTTTGGCGCTTTTTTTTTTTTTTTTTTGAGACAGTTTCACTCTTGTTGCCCAGGGTGGAGTGCATTAGCGCGACCTTGGCTCACTGCAACCTCCGCCTTCCTGGTTCAAGCAATTCTCCTGCCTCAGCCTCCTGAGTAGCTGGGATTACAGGCTCCCGCCACTATGCCTGGCTACATTTTTTGTATTTTTTAGTAGAGACGGGGTTTCTCCATGTTGGTCAGGCTGGTCTCGAACTCCTGACCTCAGGTAATCCGTCCGCTTTGGCCTCCCAAAGTGCTGGGATTACAGGTGTGAGCCACCGCGCCAGGCCTCCTACTTTGCTTTTCCACCTAATAATATGATGTGAGCATTTGTCTTATCAGCACATGACATCAAATTCTCTCATTTTTCATGTCTGCATAGTATTTCAGTGGGTGGCTGTGGCATTATTTACTTCTTTGTTGTTTTTTTTTTGAGACGGAGTCTTGCTCTGTCATCAGGCTGAAGTGTGGTGGCACGACCTCAGCTCATTGTAACCTCCACCGCCCGGGTTCAAGCAATTCCACTGCCTCAGCCTCCCAAGGACCTGGGATTACAGGCATGTGCCACCACGCCCAGCTAATTTTTTGTATTTTAGTAGAGACAGGGTTTCACCATGTTGGTCAAGACGGTCTCCATCTCCTGACTTTGCAATCTGCCCACCTCGGCCTCCCAAAGTGCTGGGATTACAGGCGTGAGCCACCGCGCCCAGCTGCTATTTGTTTGTTTGTTAACTTTTATTTTATGCTCAGGGGTACATGTGCAGGTTTGTTCTATAGGAAAAGTGCGGCCGGGCGCGGTGGCTCAATCCTGTAATCCCAGCACTTTGGGAGGCCAAGACGGGCGGATCACGAGCTCAGGAGATCGAGACCATCCTGGCTAACACGGTGAAACCCCGTCTCTATTAAGAAATACAAAAAAACTGGCCGGGCGAGGTGGCGGGCGCCTGTAGTCCCAGCTACTCGGGAGGCTGAGGACGGAGAATGGCGTGAACCCGGGGGGCGGAGCTTGCAGTGAGCTGAGATCCGGCCACTGCACTCCAGCCTGGGCGACAGGGCGAGACTCTGTCTCAAAAAAAAAAAAAAAAAGGAAAAGTGCATGTTGTGGGGGTTTGGTGTATAGATTATTTTGTCCCCCAGGTAGTAAGCGTAGTATCTGATAGGTAGTTTTTCAGTCCTCACCCTCCTCCCACTCTCCTCCCTCAAGTAGGCCTGGTGTCTATTGTTCCTTTATTTGTGTCCATATGGAGCATAATTTACTTAATGAGATGCCTATTGATGAACATTTAGGTTGCTAAAGGTTGCAACAACTAGTTATCTGGAAAAAGAAAACAGCAGATCTATAACTCTTCTTCAACTAAAATCCAGAAGGCTTGAAAACATAAATGTAAAAATAAGGCCATGAAAATGCCAGGATGAATCATAGAATAATATTTTTTTAATTGGAAGACTACTTGGATTAATTTTTTACTGATTACACAATGATGCACTTAATTGTAGATAATTTAACAAACATAACAATATTAAAAAGTGAAAATCCCCCTTAATCCTACGACATAGAGAAAATGACTTTTAATCTTTTGTTGTCTTGCAATCTTTCAAGGCATTTGTAGACATTCATATATGATGTGCATGAATATATTTAGTCATGATTGAAATGGTAACATGTAATAAGGCAGAGAGCCAGCAGGTGGAGCAAGAAGGCTGTATCCCCAGCGCTGAGGGCCCCCGCAGCGTTCTGGGCGCTGCACCTGGCTCAGGTCCCGTGCATGTTTAGGGGATCACCAGGTGTCTGTGGTGGAGAATGCGCAAAGATAAAGATGCTACAGCAGAGCCCTCAAAGCTCTGTGGGCATCCTTCAGACTCAGCGCTTCAGACCTCTGCTTTTCCTGTGTTCAGCTAAGCTCTTGTTCGAAGGGAGAATGAATGAGGCTGGGATTCCTTCGTGTTCTTCTTACCATCATGGTCCTGCTTCCCAGCTCTACTCCCACTGGGGTTGGCATCTTGTATACCACCCCTTTCAGAAATTTTTCCACAGCATCTTTACTAATGTATCTGGAAATATGTCATATGAAAAATATAAAAAAGCAACCCAAATGGGTGTGTTTGCTACCTTGAAACCCACACCCTCTAGGACAACTCTAGAAGCGCAGCAAGCACTGCAAAAGAAAGAGGGTGGGTGGATCACGAGGTCAAGAGTTCAAGATCAGCCTGGCCAAGACGGTGAAACCCTGTCGCTACTAAAAACACAAAAATTAGCCGAGTGTGGTGGTGGGCACCTGTAATCCCAACTGCTCAGGAGGCTGAGGCAGAAGAATCACTTGAACCCCGGTGGCGGAGGTTGCAGTGAGCCAAGATCCCGCCACTGCACTCCAGCCTGGGCAACAGAGTGAGACTCCATCTTAAAAAAGAAAGAAAGAAAAGAAAAGAAAAAGAGGGCCCTGCTATACCCTGCCTTTCTTCCTGGCATCCTTCACCCACACCATGACCAGCATTTACACACACTGAAGGTTTTAAAGGAGACAATGAGGCCAGGGAAAGGCAGAGACAAGACCCAGAGGACAAGGATGCAGGTCAGAGACAGGGCTTCATCCAGATTGGAAAGAATGATGACACCAAGAGGCAGATGGCAATAGTGCTTTAAATAGAAATAAATGTTAAGCTGAACCTGCACTAGATGGCATCAGAGAGCAGCAGTGATAGTGCTGAGATCACATCTCGTTCCATCTCTGTCTGCTCTGTTGGCCCCTATCTGTAGGTAAGCACAAATCTGGGCAGTATTATGGTGAGACTCAAATACGGTAATGTTTGTGAAAATGATATTCTAAACTGTAAACCACCATATGAAAGTTATTTTTAAATAGTAAAGTATTGTTGGCAAAGGATGGTAATATCTTTATTATCATGTACTCAAATGGTTAATGAAGTCAGAAAATTAGAACTTGCCTAGGCTAAGGATTGAATCATGTGAGACGCAGGGTCACCTTTTTTTTCCTCAACAGAAAGAAAAGCGAATAATATTCGAATAGGTAAGCATTGCCAGTATTTGCTATATAGGTTTTTTTAAAAAAACAAACAAACAAAAAAAAAACGAATCCTACACTCATTGCAACCATGAGATATTTTCTTTCCTCAGTCTCAGGGTTCACTGGCAGAAAAAATAACTGGGAAGAACTGGAGGAAGATAAATTGTGTAAACTAGTTTACGAACCATGGGAAGATGCTGGCTTGGCCTGACTTTTATAACACTGTGTGTAGATTTGAACCCAGTATAGAAAAATAACACAGTGCCTTAATTTTTAGGATTTAATTCTGCTTCAGGCATGTGGAGAGGCATTCAAGGTTCAGTAGTCAGTCTCAGGGGCCACACATACTTCCTCCTGAAGGTCTTCCCCTGTGGCCAGTCATACGCACCTCACCTCTGCCCCACCTCCCTCAGCACTCAGGGACTCTCATTTGTAGCCATTTCTTGATTGTTTTTGTTTTTGTTTTTGTTTTTTGAGATGGAGTCTTGCTCTGTCACCCAGACTGGAGTGCAGTGTTCCAATCTCGGCTCACTATAACCTCCACCTCCTGAGTTCAAGCCAATGCCCCTGCCTCAGCCTCCCGAGTGGCTGGAACTACAGGCGTGTACCATCATGCCTGGCTAAATTTTGTATTTTTAGTAGAGATGGGGTTTTGCCATGTTGGCCAGGCTGGTCTTGAACTCCTGACCTCAGGTCTTTCACCCACCTCGACCTCCCAAAACCATTTGTTATTTTAAAATCACTTTCCTGAAAAAAAGTACATTAATTGTAGACAATTTTTAATGAAGGGAAAATATCTTGTTAAAGAAAAAGATTATTCAGTGACACTTGTCAAAGCATGGTAAGGCAGACTTTATTCAGGACCATTGTGATAGGTATAGGGACCATGACAATGGGATTTTGCAGTGGGGCAGAAAGAGAAATTGGGCTCAACTCTCAATACAGCATGGGAAGCAGGAATTTATAACTGAGGTGTAGGGTGGGGGTCAGGAGATGGGAAATTATTAAGAGAAAACACCAGGGGTAAAGGGGATTTGCGCTAAAACCTTACAAGATTCTTGCCAAAGACAGGCTGAGGTAATCAGATATCACTTGATGGATGGTGAAGGATGAGGAACCTGATCAGATATCAAGGGTGATCAGGTATCAAGAGTAAGGGGCTTAGGCTGGACAAGGTGGCTCACTCCTGCAATCCCAGTACTTTGGGAGGCCAAGGCGGGAGGAACGCTTGAACCCAGGAGTTGGAGACCAGTCTGGGCAACATGGTAAAACCCCGTCTCTACAAAAAATACAAAAATTAGCCAGGTGTGGTGGGCCATGCCTGTGGCTCCAGTTACTTGGGAGGCTGAAGTGGGAGGATTGCTTGAGTCCAGGAGGTCGAGGCTGCAGGGAGCCATGATCATGCCACTGCACTCCAGCCTGAGCAACAGAGAAAAACCCTGTCAAAAAAAAAAAAGAGTGGAGGGCTTCATGCTAAATTGACTTCACAGGATTCTTCCCTTGAGACAGAGTCTCACTCTGTCACCCAAGTTGAAGCACAGTGGTACAACCACAGCTCACTGTAGCCTTGACCTCTCAGACTCCAAGCAATTCTCCCACTTCAGCCTCCCAAGTAGCTGGCACTATGGGCATGGGCCACCACGTTCAGTTAATTTTTTAATTTTAATTTTTATTTATTTATTTATTTATTTATTTATTTATTTTTTGAGACGGAGTCTCGCTCTGTCGCCCAGGCTGG
>NW_012104454.1:1004338-1009830 GCF_000951045.1 Mandrillus leucophaeus | reverse complement strand
TCTACTAAAAATACAAAAATTAGCTGGGCGTGGTGGCGTGCACTTGTAATCCCAGCTACTCAGGTGGCTGAGGCAGAATTGCTTGAACCCAGGAGCTGGAGGTTGCAGTGAACCAAGATCATGCCACTGCACTCCAGCCTGGCGACAGAGAGACTGCATCTAAAAAAAAAAAAAAAAGGAAAAAAAAGAATTCTTCAACATCATTGTTCAAGACTACACATTAGTCCATTGTATGTTTACACTGCCTTTCTCCTGTTGTAAGATATTTTGATTCTTTCCAATTTTTCCATTTTATAAATATCACTGTAATAAATATTTCTATGCATCTTGTTATCTGATTTCAGGCCATTTCAAGTATTCATGTATTCTTTTTCTCTTATAATGGCCTCTATTTCTACCCTTGTGAGGTGGTATGAGACCCCATTAAACTGCGAATTCCTTGAGACCCATTTCTCTTGCAATCCCTCATAGCCCCCAGGGACAGGCTGCAGCCTCAATGACTTCTTCAAGAAGTTCCCAGGGGTCTTAGACAGGGTCAGATGCTTCTTATCTTATCCCCATAGCACTGTGTCCTGACCTTGCCATAACTCTCATTACTCAATGATATAAATGCCTGGTAATTAGTTTAAACCCCCACAAGATCATGAGGCCTGACAGGACAATAGATGGACCTTTTTATACCTCTAGCCCTTAGTATATAGGAGACCTTTAATAAATATTTATTGAATGAGTGAGTCAGACAGAATAGTGAGCTCAAAGACTTAGGCCAGACTAGGAATCTTGATTCAAAGATTTATGGTCATTAAGTTTTGAGAGTGGCTGGCAAAGTGTGTCATGCAAAAACTCTAGGTTGGAAAGGGTCCTTGAGGGTGACCTCATTAAGAATTTTAAAACTTCTGGCTGGGCGCGGTGGCTCAAGCCTGTAATCCCAGCACTTTGGGAAGCCGAGACGGGCGGATCATGAGGTCAGGAGATCGAGACCATCCTGGCTAACGTGGTGAAACCCCGTCTCTACTAAAAAACACAAAAAAGTAGCCGGGCGAGGTGGCGGGCGCCCATAGTCCCAGCTACTCAGGAGGCTGAGGCAGGAGAATGGCGTGAATCCAGGAGGCGGAGCTTGCAGTGAGCTGAGATCCGGCCACTGCACTCCAGCCTGGGCGACAGAGCGAGACTCCGTCTCAAAAAATAAAAAAAAAAAAAAGAATTTTAAAACTTCTTATATATTTCATACATATAAGTATATATTTCATGTATATATTTCATATATAAATACATATACATGTATATGAAATATTCTACATAACAAACAATTTTGTATGTAATACACACACACATATACTTTAGATAGAAGGGGTAGAAGAAATGGAGAGGTGGGGTGTGGGGGGTGGGAACTGAAGCCCTGTCTGTGGAATTTTCTCAGTGGCTGCAGGATGCTACAACACAACTCAAGTTTGCCCTGGCATAGTGGCATGCACCTGTACTCACAGCAACTTGGGAGGCTGAGGCAGGAGGATCATTTGAGCCCAGGAGTCCAAGGCCAGCCTGGGAAACACAGGGAAACCCCATCTAAAAAAAAAAAAAAAAAAAAAAAATTGTTCAGGGTCACATAGTGAGTGGCAGAATGGGAAAAGGAGTCAGATCTGACTCTCCTTCACAAAATGTTCCTCTGTTGAATCCACCTCGAAGGAATGCCTTTGAAGCATCCCACATCCCTTCTGCAAGTGTCTAAAATTCCAGTAATTAAGATCCATTGTTTAAAATATTGTCCCCATGTAGCATGTTTTGAAAGTAAAATTAATTTTATGGAAAAAAACTATGGGGATGAATGGGTATGAGATACAGAGCAATTATGACAAGGCTTTCCTGTGAAATGGCGATTTTTCTGTTTGACAGTTTCTAGGGGGTGCTAAGTGAACGGAAATACCGATATGGGGAGGCAGAAAGGGATGCTTTTCTCGGGTTTTAGTTCTTGGGTGGCTCAGTGAGGCAAAGGAACAGCTTGCAGGGGTAGGGGCATGTGCAGTCCCTCTTGCTGACTTGTTTGCAATATCTTCTTTCCCTCCTCTGCTCAATAGATCCTCATACCCATACGGCAAGTCCAAACTCCTCAGCCTGGCATGCATTCTGGGATCCTGCATCTTTTTTTTTTTTTTTTTTTTCTGGCTCACTGCAACCTCCGCCCTCCCCATCCCCCACCGCTGGCTGAAGGGATCCTCCCACCTCAGCCTCTGGGACCCACAGCTGTGCACCACCATGCCCGGGTTCTTTTTTTTTTTTTTCCTGGTATTTTTAGTACAGTCGGTGCCTCGCCATGTTGCCCAGGCTGATCTTGAACTTCTGGGCTCAAGCTATCTGCCTGTCTTGGCCTCCTAAAGTGCTGGGATTACAGGCATGAGCCACCGCGTCTTACCCATCCTGTATCTTTCTCCAAGTTCCACTGGCCATGTCCTCCATCTGATCCCACCCAAAGTCCCAACTTTCCCAGGCTAGACTAGGTGTTCCCCGAAATCAAGACTTGTGTCTTAAGCATCCTTGTATCCCCCAGTACCAAAGGGACAAGTTCTGGCACACAGTGGTGAGTCAAAAAGTGTTTGATGAGGCCGGTCATGGTGGCTTACGCCTGTAATCCCAACACTTTGGGAAACCGAGGCGTGCGTATCACTTGAGGCCAGAAATTGGAGACCAGCCTGGACAACATGGCAAGGCCCCTTCTCTACAAAACATACAAAAATTAGCCAGGCGTGGTTGTGCATGTCTGTGGTCCCAGCTACTCACGAGGCTGAGATGGGAGGATCACTTGAGCCCAGGAGGCGGAGGCTGCAGTGAGCCGAGATCGCACCACTGCACTCAAGTCTGGGCGACAGAGTGAGACCCTGTCTCAGAAAAAATAAAAAATTAAAAAAATATATATAATAATAATAAATAAAGTGCTTGATGAACATACTGAGATGTCTAGTCTCTAGGCTTTTATAAATAACTGTTCCTGTGAAGGCTGAGTATTCATGAGTATTCAACCCTGCAAAATCAGGACACAGCTATCACCCATTCTGCCTCCACGAATTTCTCAGGCTACTCTCAATGCTTCCCTAGAGTTTTTCTTCCTCGTATTTGTGCCTGGGACTAGCTCAGTGTAGGACACATAGCGTTCTTGGCATCCTGAGAGGGCCAGTTAGTACTGAAGTCCCTTGGCTGCTCAATGAATGCAGGGATGAGGCAAGTGGAACAGCCTCGGAACCTCCGAAAATGGGCACACTTCAGGTCCCAGTTTCTATGGCAACCATATCGGCAAATTGGCTTCCGCAATGGTTTCTCCTGGGAGGACCGCGATTTTGGTTCCAGCATACGTCTCTATGGTTTCGACAGCCTAGAAGGAACAAAACGGCATTTCCGGGAAGATGGCGGCGCACAAGTCAGGTTTGGCACATGTTTCCGAGGAGAAGACCCCTCATTGACGGTAAGGGGCTCCCTTCCCCCGAACGGTGGTAGTCGGAGCCCGAGCTTAGTAGCAAACGTGAGAGGAGCGGAGTATTTTTACCCAAGTGGCACTGCGGTAGGAGGGCTGGAATTTAGACCTCAGGAGGAAGGAAGCCTAGGGAAAGGGCAGCCGGCTCTTGAGGACAGCTGTAAGACTAGTGCACCTGGGGCCACTTCTGAAAACGCAGATTGACTGTAGAGGGGACAGTGCCCAAAGTGTGATCACAGGTTTCAGAAAGACTGGGGCGCACAGCTTCTGTACAGTTATCCATTGAAAATCCGGTAAAGCCATTCCTAACTATGCCATTCAGTTCAACAAATAACGACTGAATGCGTTCTAGAATTCTGGCGCCGCGTTACGTGCTCTGGAGTTGCGGAATAAAGCCAATCTCTTAACTTCCAGGGCATGTAGTTTTCAATTACTGCGACAAGGCTTAGGCTGTGGTCTTACGGGAGAAAGCACAAAGAGCTATAAGAGACTGAAGAGTGTAGTGATGAAGAACATCAGTCCTTGGCCGGGCGCCTTGGCTCACCCCTGTAATCCCAGCACTTTGGGAGGTCGAGGCGAGTGGTCAGGAGTTCGAGACCAGCCTGGCCAGTATGGTGAAACCCCGTCTCTACTAAAAATACAAAAATTAGCCGGGCGTGGTGGCATGATCCTTGTAGTCCTAGCTACTCGGGAGGCTGAGGCAGGAGAATCGCTTGACGCTGGGAGGCGGAGGTTGCAGTGAGCCAAGATTGTGCCATTGCACTCCAGCCTGGGCAACAAGAGCGAAACTCTGTCTCAAAAAAAAAAAAAAGACAGAGGACCACTTTGGAGTCAGGCGACTCGGGCTCATTCCAGCTCCAACATGTAATTCCAGCTCCATCATTTGCCATGTTACCTTAGGCAAGAAACCCAGGCCTTGTTTTCCTCTTTTGCAAAATAAGAATAGTATCTATCTCACAGGACTATCAAGATTAAATGAGTTAAGCCCAGACAGTGGCTCATGCCTGTAATCCCAGCATTTTGGAAAGCAGAGGTGGGCAGATCGCATGAGCCCAAGAATTAGAGACCAGCCTGGGAAACATGGCAAAACCCTGTCTGTACAAAAAAAACAAAAAACAAAAATTAGCCAGGCGTGGTGGCATGTGCCTGTGGTCCCAGCTACTCGGGAGGCTGAGGTGGGAGGATTGCTTGAGCCTGGGAGTTTGAGGCTGCAATGAGCCATGATCGTGCCACTGCACTCCACTCCATTCAGCCTGGGTGACAGAGCAACCTTGTCTCAAAAAAAAAAAAAAAATTGACTGAGTTATTATGACAGTATATCAATATGTGTAATCCACCTGTTATGCATTAAGTGCTCAATAAGAGTGCCCTTCCTAAGTTGGACACTTTCAAAAGGGGAACTCCAGCCAGACTGAAATACTGCAGTGGTGTGTGAGAAGTGTGTAGCCCCCACACCAAGAGGACAGTGTAAATGCTGAAGCATAAGTACAGGATCTGGTCTCTACCAAGTACCATTATCTTATGACTTAGGTTAATAAGCACCTCATTAGCTTTGTTTTTACAAGGTAATATATTTTGAGAGATAGTATGTAGTGGTAGAGTATAGATTCTGCAGACAAGCTGCCTGGGCTTGAATTCTACATGTTAACCTGTGTGACCTTGAAGTTCCTTAACCTCTTTAGGCCTTACTTTACTCATTTGTTTTTTTTGTTTTGTTTTGTTTTGTTTTTGAGACGGAGTCTCGCTCTGCCGCCCAGGCTGGAGTGCAGTGGCCAGATCTCTGCTCACTGCAAGCTCCGCCTCCCGGGTTCACGCCATTCTCCGGCCTCAGCCTCCCGAGTAGCTGGGACTACAGGCGCCCGCCACCGCGCCCAGCTTAGTTTTTTGTATTTTTTAGTAGAGACGGGGTTTCACCATGTTAGCCAGGATGGTCTCGATCTCCTGACCTCGTAATCCGCCCGTCTCGGCCTCCCAAAGTGCTGGGATTACAGGCTTGAGCCACCGCGCCCGGCCACTTTACTCATTTGTA
>NW_012104454.1:1003176-1003682 GCF_000951045.1 Mandrillus leucophaeus | reverse complement strand
AAAAAAAAAAAAAAAAAAAGAAACCAGCTGGGATTTTTTATAGAGATTGTGTTTAATTTATATATCAATTTGGAGAGTATTGTCATCTTAACAATATTGTCTTCTATTCCATGAATACAGGATATCTTTCCATTTATTTAGCTCTTCTTAGTTTCTTTCAATGAGGTTTTGAAGCTTCAATGTATAAAGCTTGCACTTCTTTTGTTAAATTTATTCCTAAGTATTTTATTACTTTTGATCCTATTGCCTATGAATTTTTAACATAGATAGGTTCTTACTGTAGGTAACATTTTGTATCTTCTTTTTTCATTTCAATTATATCACAGACATGTACCCAAGCTATTAAGAATTCTTCGGCTAGGCCGGGCGCAGTGGCTCAAGCCTGTAATCCCAGCACTTTGGGAGGCCGAGACGGGCGGATCACGAGGTCAAGAGATCGAGACCATACTGGCCAACATGGTGAAACCCCATCTCTACTAAAAATACAAAAATTAGCTGGGCGTGGT
>NW_012104454.1:982019-1003126 GCF_000951045.1 Mandrillus leucophaeus | reverse complement strand
CTAATATTTCCCCGAATGGGCTGGGAAGATTAAATGAAATAATCTTTGTAAAGTCTCAGCACATCCTGGCATGTGGTGAGCACACCATAAATTTAGGTATCAAAATTGACACCATTCATCCTTGACTTCTCTATATGCTGGTCTTTCTGTAGCCAGATAGGGAGCTCCCCAAAGACCAGGCCACCTCCTTCCTCTCTCTCGCCCCAGGGCTCAGGAAAGAGAATTCTTTTTTCTTTCTTTTTAATTTTTTATTTTTTTCTAGAGATGGTTTCACTATGTTGCCCACACTGGTCTGGAACTCCTGGGCTCAAGTGATCCTCCTACCTTGGCCTTCCAAAGTGCTGGGATTACAAATGTGAACCACTGCACCTGGCTGCTTTATTCTTTTTATAAGAGGGGGTTCTTGCTATACTGCCCCGGCTGGACTCAAGCAATCCTGCCTCAGCCTCCCATGTAGCTGTGGCTACAGGTGTGTGCCATTGCACCCAACTAGCAGAGAATTCTTAACAAGCAGTCAGGATGGAACTGATGGCTGTTTGGGCACTTTCTCCTTTCTTCTTAAAAGGATGATATCACCTCTTCTTCTCTGGTGAGAGTCTGAGGATAGAGACCTTTTTCTCACCATGAATGTCACCCCAGAGGTCAAGAGTCATGGGATGAAGTTTGCTGAGGAGCAGTTGTTAAAGCATGGATGGACTCAAGGTGATCCCCATGGGGTCTCTTACATCCCCCAACTCCCTGCCTACCTTCTGCCCAGGGGAAAGGCATCATCCTGGATTACCGCCCTCCTTTATTTAAAGGAGAAAAGCTAGTTTAAAGGGAAATTTGCAGAAGAAAATTTCTGACTTTCCCAGAAAAGGGAAGAAAGGAAGAAATTTGACAGTGGATAATGAAGAAGTTGTGGTTGGGAGGACTAGGGGAGAGAAGAAGAGACATGGCCTCTCTTCCAAAAGAATTATGAAGGAAGAGATATTTCAGGCTCACACAAAGGCAGGGGACTATATGGAGTGGTATTAGAAAGAAAGGAGCTGGGAGGTCTTCTGAGAGGTACAGAGTATACCCCAATGTCAGGTGTGTGAAATGGCAAGAGGCCTGTGGGGGGCGTGCCTTGTGAGGTCTCACAGCAGGCAGGAGAATAAGCCAAGTCGCTCACTGTCCTCTGCAGGCAAAGGCCTCGGCCGGAAGGAGAATGGTATCACCCAGGCTCTCAGGGTGACACTGAAGCAAGACACTCATGGGGTAAGACTGGGTGGACTGAGGAAGGTTAGCATGCATGGGAGAAGGAACCCTTGAGGGCAGGTGAGGCAGGCACTCAGAGCTCATACTTATTCCCCTGGCAGGTGGGACACGACCCTGCCAAGGAGTTCACAAACCACTGGTGGAATGAGCTCTTCAACAAGACTGCGGCCAACTTGGTAGTGGAAACTGGGCAGGTATGAGCTCTTGATAGATGGGCACATGAAACAAAGGGCCTGGGACCTGTGGGGTAGGCAGTCATGGTATGTCACCCATTCACTGGTACTGATAATTCTCTACAGGATGGAATACAGATAAGGAGCCTTTCTAAGGAGACCACCCGTTACAATCATCCCAAGCCCAACTTGCTGTATCAGAAGTTTGTGAAGGTATTAGAGACTGGGTAACAGCGTCCATCCTTTTTCTCTTCCCTGGTCTCCCTGGGGCCTGAACAGTTGCCTTGTATGCCTTATCAATTCTCAGGACTTTCCTAACATAGTGGGATCCTGTGACCAGCCTTGTTGCTTACTTAGACTGCCCAGACCCTCAGCAGGAATTGAGATCTTCAGGTTCCATGGATCCTGCCATCTGTTAAGGCAGCAGCAATAGGGAGTGAGAGGTAGGGTACAGTCTCTTTAAGTCAGGAGCTGCCAAATTTTGGGGGGGCCAGGGGACATCTAATTCAAAGGACTTAGAAGCCAGAGGAGGCCGGGCACGGTGGCTCATGCCTGTAATCCCAGTACTTTGGGAGGCTGAGGTGGGTGGATCACAAGGTCAGGAGATTGAGACCATCCTGGCTAGCACAGTGAAACCCCTTCTCTACTAAAAAATACAGAAAAATTGGCTGGGTGTGGTGGCAGGCACCTGTAGTCCCAGCTACGTGGGAGGCTGAGGCAGGAGAATGGTGTGAACCTGGGAGGCGGAGGTTGCAGTGAGCCGAGATTGCGCCACTGCACTCCAGCCTGGGTGACAGAGCGAGACTCCGTCTCAAAAAAAAAAAGAGAAGCCAGAGGAGACCTGAGAGATTATCTAGACCATCCCTGCTTTGCAGATGTGGCTAAAAGGGTTAAAAGTGGTTTGCTGAAGAGCCCACGGCTGGCTAGTAATGGCAATGGCAAACAGGACTGGAACCCAGGTCTTCAGGCCTCCACTTTCTCCTGTGCCAACAGAAGGAAGCTAACATGTAATGGTCATTATGTGCTAAGGGCTATACATGTTACCTAGCAAATCTTTCCCATTTCTCTACATCTTTGTTACCATCTACTATCCTACTTCAGGCCATCATCATCTCTTGCCTAATTTCTTTTTCCAGCAGCCTCCTAAGGACACCTTTAGTCTCACTCCCCACCCCAACCTTTGTGGAGGATGGACTCCTCCACAAAGCATCCAGAGTGTTCTAAAACATAAATGTCATCATGTCACTGGGTCTTCTTTGACCTAGGATGACACAATCCAGATTTATCGGACTGGCTTATATGGCCCTGCATGCCTGTTCCTGCCATCTCCAGCCTCATCTCTTTTCACCTTTCTCCAGGACCACTACACTTTAGCCTAACCATTAGCCTAACAGAGTCCAATCTGTTTCTTTTCTTTGAAGGCACTACATTCTTCCATCTTCAGGTTGTTGCACATGTTGCTCCCTCTGCTTGGGACATTCTTCTCCCTTTCCCCCTTTACCTGCTGAGTTTTTCTTATCCTCCAGAGCTCAGCTCATACATCAGTTACTTTTAGAAGTCATTCTCTGAAGTCTGAGTTGAGTACCCTTCCTCTATCACAGGCAACACTTCCATCATAATTGCCTATGTAGATTCCATCTGGGCTGGGCCCATCTCATTCTTATTCCACTCGGAATCCCCAACTCTGTGGCCCATAGTAGACTCTCAGTCTGATTAAATGAAGGTACTATGAACAGGTACTATGGTTGGGGTGGAGCAGGGCATCTTTACTGCCAGTCACTGGCACTTGTCCACTGTGAAGACCTGATGAATCAGAGCATTTTCTCTTCTTCTTCTGCTCACCAGCCAGTTGTAGGCCAGAGAGGGCAAAGCTGCTGCACATCCCAGCAGCAGCAGCCCAACTCCTATCCAAGTTCAAGTATGCAGGATGGCATGCCTCCCTGTGGCTCCTCAAGGAGCAATGGTAGGGGCTGGCAAACTCCTGCCAGGAGCTATGAATTCTTAGGGGGCTTCCACAAGGGAATAGGGATGGTGGTGGTGTTGAGAAGGCCTTTGGTGGTGTTGAGAAGGCCTTGTCCACCCCCATGACCCCTCCTAGATGGCCACGTTGACTTCAAGTGGAGAGAAGCCACACAAAGACTTGGAGAGCTGCAGTGATGATGACAACCAGGGGCCCAAGTCCCCAAAGATGTGAGACTTCATTTTAGCTCTTGGGGAATGTGGGAGGAGATGTCCTTAGATGGTAAGAGAAAGGGCTGAGTCTAATGCTTGACTGGGGGCTTCTTGGTGGTGGGTGGAACTGTGTTGTACTAATCTTTGTATCCCTAGTACCTCAAAAAGTGCCAGGTCCTGAACAAGAACTCAGTGTTGAAGGAATGTTTTAGAAGGAGGAGAGGTCAAGCCTTTCTACTGGGTCTGTTTGTAACTGCCGATCTCCCCTAACAGTCTGACTGATGAGATGCTGCTCCAAGCCTGTGAAGGGCGAACAGCACATAAGTAAGTAGTGGTCAGCTCCTTGAGCTCGCTTCTTTTCTCCCCACCTTTGAGCATGGCCTGTGCCACCTCCTGATTCTTTTTACCCCAGGGAAATGATTCCTATTACCTACCCATCTATTGCCTGAAGATAGGCAGCTCCCCACTCCTTCTACCCTCCATCAACTTTCCCTGCAGGCTTAAGGACTAGGCCCATTTCCCCTGATACCGTTGCTCTGACTTGGACCCTGTCTGTTTCAGGGCTGCCCGTCTTGGGATCACGATGAAGGCCAAGCTTGCTCGCCTAGAGGCCCAGGAGCAGGCCTTCCTGGCTCGTCTCAAAGGCCAGGACCCTGGGGCCCCTCAACCGCAGTCAGAGAGCAAGCCCCCCCAAAAAAAGAAAAAGAAAAGGAAGCAGAAAGAGGAGGAAGAAGCTACAGCATCTGAAAGGAATGATGCAGATGAAAAGCACCCAGAACACGCTGAGCAGAACATCAGAAAAAGCAAGAAGAAGAAAAGGCGACATCAAGAAGGAAAGGTCTCAGAGGAAAGAGAGGGTACAACTAAAGGGAATGAGGAGGAGGATGCCGCAGGAACAAGTGGGCTTGGGGAATTGAATAGCAGAGAGCAAGCCCATCAGTCCCTCAGGAAAGTGAAGAAAAAGAAGAGGTGGCACCATGAAGAGGAGAAGATGGGGGTCTTGGAGGAAGGAGGAAAAGGCAAGGAGGCTGCAGGCAGTGTCAGGACAGAGGAGGTAGAGAGCAGAGCGTACGCTGACCCATGCAGCCGAAGAAAAAAGAGGCAGCAACAGGAGGAGGACTTGAACCTAGAAGATGGAGATGAGGAAACTGTTTTAGGTGGTGGAACCAGGGAAGCAGAGAGCAGAACATGCAATGATCGGAGAAGCAAGAAGAAAAGACAGCAGCATGAAGAGGAGGAGGACATCTTGGATGTAAAGGATGAGGAGGATGGCGGGGCTAGGGAAGCAGAGAGCGGAGCACACACTGGCTCAAGCAGCAGAGGTAAGAGGAAGAGGCAGCAGCATGCCAAGAAGGAAAGAGCTGAAATCAGCATCAGCCAGAAAGCCAAAAAGAAGAAACAGAAGAGAGACTAAAGGTCTGGTCAAGGTGGGGCTCCACTGATTGATTTTCAGGAGTTGAAGCCTCGAAGACCAGGGTTGATGCAGGTCTGCAGGTCTTCTGCACCCCCACTCAATGAGGAGTCCCTCCCAGAAAGGAAACTGATCTCTGGGACGTCAGCTGCTGAGAGGAGCAAGCGGTAGTACCAACCCTTAGTTGAGGGAGTCAGCATAGTCCCCTCTGCAGCTTCTAACCCAGGATCATAAACTCAGGTGCCTAGAGAAGCCAGGCAGCTAAAGGATAAGGAATGCTGGGGGCTGTGGGAACAGGAATGCAGATACCCTTTGAAGGAGCATTCCTGCTAAAATTAAAAGAAGCTGAAAATGTAGACCTATGTGAAGTGCTCTGATTTTTAAATATTGTGAAGGTTAAGAAAAACACAAATTTAGGTCTATGGGCTAGATTTAGCCCACAGTTGCCAGTTCCTAGCACTACCAAATGAATAACAAACATCATCTTGGGCTCCTAGCCTAGAGATAACTGGCTAGGACTGACTGGCTCTCTGTTCCCAGCCTGGGAAGGTCCTGAATACAAATTAGAAGATACTTCTTGGAGGCCTTTGAGGAAATTCCTTCTGTTAACCTCCTTGTAGTCTTGCTACACTGATAAGTGAACGTAGCTCCTTGTCTGTGTCCCAAATGAGTAAGAATTGTGTAAAGGACAGCACAACTCACTTGGCATCTAACAGTCCATTTTCATTGTTTCCAAATACCATGGCAACCTCTTGCCCGTTGTGTTACCCCCAGAGAGATGGCACCCAATCCCCAGGGTTGCTCCCTGATTTCCACCATTCACTGACCTTCATTGCCAGAGGAGCTGCCAGGACTCCACAGTTCCGGAAGAGAGGGGCTCTAAGTCTTTATTGGGAAGAATACCCACCCACCTTCCCTCACTGCAGACGATAGACACACGCGGTGTCAGGGTAGGGTGGCAGATTCAGCTGGTACTTCTTTTCCAGAGCAGGTGGCACAAAACGACCCCCCAGGTAATGGTAGCGACCAGTAAACTGGGTTGCAGATTTTTTGGGGGCTGTGAGGGAGATGAGCAAGTCTGGCTGGATCCCTCCAGAGTTTCCCTTCTCCACGTCCCATCCTGAAAAGAGGGTGGTATTCAGGAAGAGGCCAGATGTCTCATCCCCTTCTACACCTTATTTTACCCTAGTCCCAGAGAAGTGGGAAGTCCCCTCAGTTCCCACCTGAGGAACTCTCGTCCAACAAGCTCCACGTACCCTTGGGCCGTGGTCTCTTCATGGGGCCAACATGTAAAGGGGACTTCTGAACGCTGTTCCCCAGCCCTGATGGGGGTCCAGAAAGCTGTGTTCTGCCCCTCTAGACTAAAATTATTTTAGACTTGGTGTGGGCAAGAGTCAGGAGGGTAGGGCCCCAATCTCCGCCCACCCCTGCCCCACCTTCTGGGTCCCAGCACCTGAGGGAATGTCGATGCTAGCAATGGGCACAGTGAGTCCCTTCAGGACACTCAGGATGCTGTGGAACGGTTCCCGAACATCACCCTTGAAGCTGAAGCCAAAGATGGCATCCACCACCAGCTCATACAGTTCATCAATCATCGTGGGCTGTGGTGGAGCAGGAAAAGGATGTCAGAGCCAGCAGCTGCACAAACAGCCTTAACTGGAGAGGGCTGTCCTCTGCACCTGCAGACCATTCACAGAGACGCAAGTATTGTATCTCATTCAGACGGCAGCCTGAAGCCTAGAGAAAGTGTGAGTTGGTCACTGATTCAGGCCAAACTGAGACCAGACAGTTTTTGTTCTCGGTGCCTGCCTGCCCGCCACTGGGGAGGCTACAGGGTGAGATAGCCTGAGACCGAGTCAGGAGAGCCAGATTATGGTTTCAGCTCTGCCATGATACAATTCAGTGACTTTAAGCAAACCACTTCTCTCCACCTCAGTATCTTCATCTGTAAAATGGGTTAAGGAAAAAAATTACCCAATTTCCCATCCCTTAATCCATGCATCTGCAGGAAGGGTTTCAGACAGGGCAGCCACTCTGGCCTCTGAGGGGCAATCATGTGTTTACTGCATGCTAGGGCAAGAGGATCTGACTACAGAGTGGAAGGAGGGACCAGGGAGATGAAAGGGCAGGGAAACTTTAGAGAAGGTGGTGTGTGGGACTCATGGAGCACACTTTATGAAGGGGGAGAAGGCTCTTGCACACTTATTTGAATACCATCCTTTAGGCATCTTCTGTACCAGGCACTAAAATGAGCTCAGCCTGGAAACACGATGGAAGAGCAGAGCACAGGCAGTGGTTACTGGGAGATGAAGTATTCAACTGGAGCCACCTACCTCTGAGGGCATTTCCCCAAGGAAAGGGATGTCCATTTTCTGACACTGGGTCACCAATGCGGTGAAGAGGGGCTTGTTAGGCCTTTTGGGGTAATAGATGGTTGGCTCATAGCCCTAGGAAGAAAGTGGTAATTCAACCCCAGATCCCAGAGCCCTCACACCCTCCTCCCCCACAGCCCCTCCCCACATACTTACAAAGAGTTTGAGGTGTCGAGCACAGACCAGACCATCTCCTCCATTATTCCCCGGGCCACAGATGACCAGGACAGTAGGGGGGCTCCTGGACATGGACGTGGGGGGATATGCCTGAAGGCAGAGTCAAGGGTGGTTCAGCGGGGTTTCAGGCGGTAATAGATCAGATTGGCCCAGCTGTTTCTCCCACCCCTTTGTGCCTAGGCCAGAGGACTGGGACAGTGACTCCTCCCTGGCTGCTCCCAAAGGTCAAGAGTTGTGCCACTGACCTTGGCGATGGCTGTGGCACAGCTCAGCCCGGCAAGCTCCATAAGTTGGTCCACGCTGAACTGGTATTCGTTAAATAGCTCCTGGTCCACGGCCTGGGCCTCCTCCTGGCTGAGGAAAACCCGCGGCCTGAGTCCCGCCCCTCGTGTTCTCCATCGCGCAGGTGGTCCGGCCGTCCCAGGCCCCGCCCCGTGGCAGAGCAGGCCACCGGAGACCCGCGCCTACCTCAGGTACTTCACCGCCGTGCTCGCCATGACCTCTGAGTCCCAGCGGCCACCCGAGTTCAGCCGCTGCGGTCTCCACCAGGTGGGTCCCGAGCGGCAGGCGATGGTCTCGCTTTTGATCCGCAGCAGGCGCGAGCCCGCAACCAGAAGCCCGAGGCCCAGCAGCGTCCGCACCCCTGACATCCAGCTCGCAGAGCGCTCGCCCCCTGCCAGGCCCGGCTCGACCCGACCTCGGCGCATGCGCCGCCCTCGCCCCGCCCCCGGAGAGGCCGGGCCAGCACGCGCGGGTTCCGGAAGCGGCTCGGGGCTGGAGTCTTGTGGTTCCAGCAGCCCTTGGGCCGGGGAGCCGTTCCCACCTGGGCCAACTTCCCTTATACTTGGGATCCCAGCTCTCCTCAGGAGTGTGTACAAATCGCCACACATTTCCAGATACGCCGAAATGCCTTGCTCCCAACCGCCCTTTGATAATAAGTGCTGGCTTTGTAACTCTTTCAGAAAGGTATATGGTATAGCAGTTAGCCTTTATTCCTGCCCCACTGCTCAGAGGCTGAGTGAATGGGGGAACTGCTGGTGTCAGTTTTTCGCCTATACAACAGGGAAACGAGTACATACTTCATAGGTGCTAATGCCTGCAAACCGGCGCAGAGGGAGTGCTATAGAAATTAAGCTACTGTTGTTATTTACACCACCAAGCCTATGTAACTTAGGCCCCCTCTCCACTAAATTAGCTTCCCCTACCTCTATTTTACCAGGATATCTCACTGTACTTCCCTAGTCATACTTACCCCCTTTACTGAGATAATAGCTATGGAAATAGAAAATTATCCTTAAATAGGTTCTGTAAGCTATGGTTTAAAATGTAATTGAAACCATAGGCTCTGTCAGGCCTCTGAGCCCAAGGCAAGCCATGGCATCCCTGTGACTTGCACGTATATGCCCAGATGGCCTGAAGTAACTGAAGAATCACAAAAGAAGTGAAAATGCCCTGTCCCACCTTAACTGATGACATTCCACCACAAAAGAAGTGAAAATGGCTGGCCCCTGCCTTAAATGATGACATTACCTTGTGAAAGTCCTTTTCCTGGCTCATCCTGGCTCAAAAAGCTCCCCCACTGAGCACCTTGTGACCCCCACTCCTGCCCGCCAGAGAACAGATCCCCTTTGACTGTAATTTTCCTTTATCTACCCAAATCCTATAAAACGGCCCCACCCTTATCTCCCTTGCTGACTCTCTTTTTGGACTCAGCCTGCCTGCACCCAGGTGATTAAAAAGCTTTATTGTTCACACAAAGCCTGTTTGGTGGTCTCCTCACACGGACGCGCATGACTGCTCCAGGTCACGATGATGTTTCACTAGAAGTCTTGAGAGGAGGAGTAGAGTTTACCCGAGTGGTTCTGAGAACGCAAACACACTCTGTTGCATGGTTAGGGGAAAAGGTTGGAGAGTAACAAACCAGTTACCATCAAGGCACTAAGATAAAGATAATTATCCAGACTGCTATGGACTCAATGTTTGTGTTCCTTCCCCCCTCACAAATTCATATGTTGAAGCCCTAACCCCCAGTGTGATGGTATTCTGAGACAGGGCGGCCGTTGGGATTAGCATTAGTTGGGGTATAAGGGGTAGGCCCTAGTCTGGTAGAATTAGTGCCCTTATGAGACTTTCTTCCTCTCCCCACCCCTCCTCTCTGTCACCATACTGGAACCCTAATCTGACTTCCAGTCCCCAGAACTCTGAGAAAATTAATTTGTTGCTTGAGCATCCAATCTATGATATTTTATTGTGACAGCCCAAGTTAAGACACAGGTAAAGGGAAGGTCTTTTTTGTTTTTTAGACAGGGTCTCGCTCTGTCACTCAGGCTGCAGTGCAGCTGCCTGATCATGGCTCACTGCAGCCTGGACCTCTGGGATCAAGTGATCCTCCAGCCTCAGCCTCTCCAGTAACTGGGACTACAGGCATGCGCCACCACACCCAACTAATTTTCATATTTTTTGTAGAAACGAGGTCTTGGCAGGGCACAGTGGCTCACGCCTGTAATCCCAGCACTTTGGGAGGCCGAGGGTGGGTGGATCATTTGAGGTCAGGAGTTCAAGACCAGCCTGGACAACATGGTGAAACACCGCCTCTACTAAAAATACAAAAATTAGGGCCAGAGGCACTGGCTCACACCTGTAATCCCAACACTTTGGGAGGCCGAGGCGGGTGGATCACCTGAAGGTCAGGAGTTCGAGACCAGCCTGGCCAACATGGTGAAACCCCATCTCTACTAAAAATACAAAAAAATTAGTGGGGCGTGGTGGCAAGCATCTGTAATCCCAGCTACTCAGGAGGCTGAGGCAGGAGAATTGCTTGAATTCTGGGAAGAGGAGGTTGCAGTGTGCCGAGATCCTGCCACCGCACTCTAGTCTAGGCAACAGAGCCAGACTCCATCTCGAAAAAAGAAAGAAAAGAAAAAGAAAAACAGTAAGTATAAGAAGAGTGCTCTAACCTCCCCTTTTCTTCCTGAAAGCAGGAAACAAAACTCCCATGTGAACAATGCCTTCCTCCAGGAGGAAAGAAACATTATCACCAGAGACAGGGAGTCGAAGCTGAGAGAATTCTCTATAAACAGACCTTAATAAAATATCTCTCATCTTCCTTTAGCCTCCCCATATATTTTACTTTTATTATTTTTTTGGAGACAGAGTCTCACTGTCACCCAGGCTACAGTGCAGTGGCACGATCTCGGCTCACCGCAACCTCCGACTCATGGGTTCAAGCGATTCTCCTGCCTCAGCCTCCCTAGTAGCTGGGACTACAGGCACACACCACCACACCTGGCCAATTTTTGTAGTTTTTGTAGAGATGGGGTCTCACCATGTTGCCCAGGTTGGTCTCAAACTCCTGGGCTCAAGCGATCCACTCACCTTGGCCTCCCAAAGTGCTGGGATTACAGGTGTGAGCCCCTGCGACTGGCCTCCTCATATATTTTAGCTGCTTTTCCACAATTAGCTCTTTGTTCAACCTAGTACAAAACATTTAGGTTTTCCTTCTTTGGGTCTTCATTGCTTTATGAGGGCTCCTGTGTCACATAAAATTTATATTAAGTAAATCTGTATGCTTTTCTCTTGTTAATCTGTTTTATGTCAATTTAATTCTCTGTCCCAGCCAGAGACCCTAACAGGATAGAGGTAAAGTTTTGCCTTCCCTACGTTCTGTTATCTGACATGCTCAGGAGTGGATTATTTTATTTCAACTTAAAAAAATACATTAATTTTCCATCTGTCAAGTGTGGTCAGGGTCTTTTCTTTGAGGATGGAGCCCGTGATTGGATTCCTCATCTTTCTTACATAAACCTCACCAGTTATGTATCACCTGCAATTTCCAGTTTACTTCCTTAAAGTGAAACAGTTAATGGCATGTTTGAAGCAATCTTGAGTGTAGAATTTATTTATATTTTTATGATTATTCTCCCAATTTGTAATAATCTTGTTGCTCACATCTAATTCCATAGCAGCTTTTATCTTTTCTTTTGAGACAGAGTCTCACTCTCTTGCCCAGGCTGGAGTGCAATGGCATGATCTTAGCTCACTGCAACCTCCACCTTCCAGGTTCAAGTGAATTATCCTGCTTCAGGCTCCCGAGTAGCTGAGATTACAGGCGTGCACCACCATGCCCCAGCTAATTTTTTGCATTTTTAGTACCGACAGGGTTTCATCATGTTGGCCAGGCTGGTCTCAAACTCCTGGCCTCAAGTGATGCATCCACCTTGGCCTCCCAAACTGTTGGGATTACAGGCGTAAGCTACCGTGCCCAGCCCACAGTAGCTTCTTAAAGTAACTCAGAGGTCGGCTGCAGTGGCTCACGCCTGTAACCCCAGCACTTTGGAAGACCAAGGCAGAAGGATCACCTGAGGCCAGGAGTTTGAGACCAGCCTGGCCAACATGGCGAAACCCTATCTCTACTGAAAATACAAAAATTAGCTGGGCTTGGTGGCATGCACCTGTAATCCCAGCTACTCGGGAGGCTGAGGTAGGAGAATCGCTTGAACCCGGGAGGTGGAGGTTGCAATGAGCCGAGATCACGCCATTGCACTCCAGCCTGGGAGACAGAGTGAGACTCCATCTCAATAAATAAATAAATAAATAAATAAATAAACAAATAAATAAAGTGACACTCAGGCTGGGCGCAGTGACTCACACCTGTAATCCTAACACTTTGGGACGCCAAGGTGGGAAGATGGCTTGAGCCCAGGAGTTTGAGACCAGCCTGGGCAACATAGTGAGACCCTGTCTCTATACATATATGTATTTTTTAATTAGCCTGGCATGGTGGTGCACCTGTAGTCCTAGTGGGAGGCTGAGGTGGGAAGGTCGCTTGAGCCCAGGGGTTTGAGGCTGCAGTAAGATGTGATCGTGCCACTGCACTACAGCCTGAGCAACAGAGCAAGACCCTGTCTCAATAAATAAATAAATAAATTCACTTTTTCCTCCATCACTGGAGGAAAAATATATTATTATAAAGAATAATAATAATACAGAAAAAGTAACTTACTTTAGTGGAGTCTTCTAAAGATCCAACTTAGTTTTGTTTTTTTTGTTTTTTTTTTGAGATAGAGTCTCGCTCTGTCGCCCAGCCTGGAGTGCAGTGGCCGGATCTCAGCTCACTGCAAGCTCTGCCTTCCGGGTTTACACCATTCTCCTGCCTCAGCCTCCCGAGTAGCTGGGACCACAGGTGCCCGCCACCTCGTCCAGCTAGTTTTTTGTATTTTTCAGTAGAGACAGGGTTTCACCGTGGTAGCCAGGATGGTCTCCATCTCCTGACCTCGTGATCCGCCCATCTCAGCCTCCCAAAGTGCTGGGATTACAGGCTTGAGCCTCCGCGTCCGGCCCCAACTTAGTTTTTATAGAAACAGTGATTTGTTTTCCACTCTCAGTTCATCAATTTATTTTTTTTTAAAGATACATTTTCTTTTACATCGACATGGGGTCTCACTATGTTGCCCATGGTGGTCTCCAACTCCTGGGCTCAGGCAATCCTCCCACCTTGGCCTCGCAAAGTGCTAGGATTACAGGGATGAGCCATTTCACCTGGCCTGTTCATCAATGTATATAGTATTTAATTAAATTATGAATTACAGTAACACACACAATGGGCATAAACACACTTGGTATTAAATCACAACTGCCTCTGGGTAAGCAAGGGCTTAGCTGGGGGAGTGGAACTGCACAGCATTCTAGAAAGTGCTCACTGCCTGGATTTGATTCCCAGCTTCTCTACATACTAGTTATGTGATCTGGGAATTCAGACTACTGAAGCTTTGTGCCTTATTTTCCTCATTTGTGAAAGGGGATGATAATAGCACCTCATATATTTGTTGTGAGGATTAGAGGAGAATACACTTGTGAAGCACCTAGAATAGGGTGGGGCATGAGCTAAGTACTTAGGACATGTTATATCACATCATTGTTCCTGTGGCTGCCGGCAGGAGCTGTCCTACAGGCTACAGCCTAGGCCTGCGCCCAGCATCCCCTATGTTTCACAGAGGAAGTAGGGTGCATCGGTTGGGTAAGATGCCTCTTCTGTAGTATTATATCCTCATTTCCCATAGGCAAAAATGGAGGTCTGGAGACAGTCAGTGACTCCAAAGCTACTTGACTACGAAGTCAGTTTTTAGAACTCCCAGGCCCCTAGCAATCATAAGATTTGGATCCAGAAAGACAAAGGGAATTTGCCATCCATTTTCCTTTTTTATTTTACCTACTGAGTCCAAAAATCCCAAGGAAGAACAAACAGAACCTCTCAGGGCCGAGCCTGCAAAAAGCCCTTGCCCAGCATCCTCAGGAGTCCACTAGCTGCCCTGTGTTCCGCACCCCTGCAGGGCTGAGCAACTGGGAAGAGGCTTGGTCCCCAGGACCCCCTAGCATGTGCGTGTTGGGCAGGTGCTTCAGCGATGAGGGCTGCGGCCGGCAGGGGGAGGTCACACGATAGTGCAGATGCCCGACTCCATGGGTCTCCTCTGGCAGCTCCTGCTGAGGCTTTCCCTGGGCCACTTGGATAACCTGAAAAAGACAGGGAGGGGCTTGCCAGTGGGGGTGACTGGGGAGACAGCAGGAGGCAGCCTGCCCTGGCTTCAGCTTCCTTTGCCCTGTTTGGCCCTTACCTCTGCTGGTGGGCTCCAGAGAAGGAGGGAGTTGGCTTAAGCTTCATATCCCCCCATCCTGCAGCACCCTGTCTTTCACTGAGGCCTACCATCAGGCCATTCAGGAAGCAGGGCATACCCCGGGCTTCCAGAGCTGGGTGAGGGTTGTTCACATTGCTAAAGGGCAAAGACAAAGGGGAGCTCGGGGCCCTATATCCCAAGCATGAGATCCCAGCTTCCCCTAACTTCAACAGCAGTCATGTTCCATTAATATCATCCCAAGCCACATATTCTACTTTCTTTGCTATTCTCTAGGCCTCCTGCTCTCCCCCAAGGACCCACCTATTGACTTGAGGGCCATTGGGTACCAGGATGCTAGGGTACTCCGCTCTGGGAGGGCCTCGACCTACAAATGGAAAATGGGCCCTGGGTCCTGGACCTAGATGGAGAAGGACAGACACATTCATCACATGCCTCTCTGCACCAAGAACTATCATGGTGGAAAAAAGCTCTGGAGAAGAACCAGGAGTTGGGGCGGTGTCAGAGGATGCACTGCTCACTATACACGGAGGCTTTGCCGAGGACTCTCCCTCTGCAGGGCGAGTGCTTGGTAAACATGGGGCAACTAGAAGCTAGATGGTGGGAATGATTCACTGTGCCTGGAAGGAAACACACTGAAAAGGAGACATTGGTAAATTCAGGTCAACTCAATAAGTAGCAAGGAACTCTGCTCCCCGAGTTGCAAGTCTTTGTGGGAGAGGCTATTGAATAGTGAGCTGGGGATTACAAGCAGCGCCCAGTGCTGTGTTGGGCATAAAGTAGGCTTTCAACAAAACCCTGGGGTCCAAGATGCAAAGTTCTAGAAGTTAGGAAAGCCATGAGAGCAGGAAGAAAGAGGCAGTTCTAGAAAGGGTTCAGGGAAAATGGTCCAGGGCCTTGAGAGACAAGCAAAAATCAGGGGAGGGCTGTTGGGGAGTTGTGAACTGGGACAGTCAGGGTCGGGGTGGTGCGAAGTTGTGCCAGGCCTCAGAGAAATGACAACAGGAAGGTGGGATGGCAGGATGGGTGTAAGAAGTGGAGGCAGGCAGGTGGGGGCGGGAGTGCCACATTTGCAGTGCGGAGAGGCACCACCAGGAATACTCTACATCAACTTACGCTCCAGTCTCCCCGGCCCAGCCCTCATGGGAACGTTTGCCGACCTCTCCTCTTTTTTCTCCTGGTGGCCCTCCTCAAACTCTTCATCTTCCCACCCACTGGAAGATCTGTAGGGGCAAGGAACGAGGGCACAGCTTGGCAGAGAGACACCAGTCCCCTCCTCCCTGGGGGTATGCATGGGGTCCTACCCCACTGCGACAGCCCCCAACACCCTGCAGAGGCTGCATACATCCCTGCTGCACCGTTCCCACCCTCACCTGTGCTGGGCACCTGCTGCACTGCTTCCTGCCTTTGCTGGGGTCCCCTCCACCTGGCTGGCCCCACCTGGAGCCTGGAGTCTTCCCGGAGCCGAGGTCTGGGAACGAAGGGGAGTAGAGGGACTAGGTCTGAGAAAAACGGCCATCCCAGCTATGTGTGTGCCAGGGTCTCGGAGAATACAATTCTGGGGTGAGGTTCTTTGTTCTATTAAGGTCCCTGCTAGTAACTCTCAAGCTTGAATTCAGATTTAGGGACTAGCAGACCTGGCCAGTGTCTAACGGCCACCCCATCCCTTCTGGGGCCTGATATGGTAAAGTCACAGAAAGTAGGTGGCAGACATTGGCTGGGACCCAGGTATTCTGACCCCTCAATCCAATCCTCTGCCTGTACCAGGCAATTTAATTTTTCTTGCAGATTTTAAATATGGTGTCTTTAAATGTGATCTTTAAAATGCGAGAGCATAAAATCTATTACATACATATAAATATTAAAGTATAATTTCAATTCCTGGAGTGGGAAGAGGTTTTCTGGGGTTGTCTGAAAATGTGAAGGAGGAGGCGGTTGGAGAGTCAACGAATCATACAAAGAGACCCGGAGATAGAAACAAGTTAAAGCAGAGACAGCGAAGGAGTAACGCGGTGGAGACCCACAGAGAAATGAACTCTGGAGACTTAAAGACGGGAGAGAGGGACTTCCTTGGAGCACATCTCCATCCTGTGGCCATTTAGGGAACTGCAGTCAAGGACTTGAAACTTTCTACCTCCTTGCACACATGGTCTACCGATTCTTTTAAATTTATTTATTTATTTTTAATCACCTACATATCACCCCTTGTGTTGGAGACATGCCGCAGTCCCACACCCACCTCCTACCCCTGGAAAGTGACATATCTCATGCGCAGGCTCAAGGCGGATGAACACAGATGAGCTGCCAAGCGCGCCGCATCCCAGGGAACATCGGCTCTGCTTACCACCAACCCCTTCTCTGGGTAACCTCTCTCCACCCCCATCTCCTTGTCTCAGGTGTCATCTCACCAGGGTGTGACCAGCCCCACCTGGGCCAAGTGCGTCCTCACGGTGTCTGCCAGCTTGGCCACCAGCCGTTCTCGCACAGAATCTGGCTCCTTCTGGGGAGAGGGTGATAATAGGGTAATGGGGAATGCCTGGACTTTGTGGTCCTCTGGGGGTTGGGGAAGAAGGAAGCAGGAAAGGGAGGAGGGAGCGGGACTTTGTTTCCCCCTCTCTTCTACCCCATCCCCATGCCTTTCCCAGGGTCCTGCCACCACCTGCCCAGAATTGCAGACAGTGATGGACTCTTCCTCACAATAGTATCCCAACACCTAGCACACAGTGTGTCCGATGCTGTGGGAGAAGGCAAGGAGTGAAGGCAGGAATGTCAGCCAGAAGAGGGATAGCAGGGGAGAGGTGGATTCCGGGATACAGGGTCTCACCTGACACTGGGCCAGTGCTTCCTTATAGTACTTCAAGGCCTGGTCATACTGCCCCAGCCTGGCTGCAGCAGCCCCCAGACCCTCACAGGCCTGCCACTGTCCCTTCATGTCCCCTGAGAAAGAGAGCCTGGAAGGTCCTTTCATGGCTCCCTACCCCACTGACCCGCCCCTTCAGAGGCACTCCCTACCCTCAGTTCCCTCCATCTGCCTCCCCGCCAGCTCCTAGAACCCTCAGCCTCCCCGCTGGCCCAGTCACATGCCAACCCCCTCACGCTTACCAGAGTCACGGGCAGCCTGCAGGGCATGCAGGTAGTTGTCTCTGGCAGCCTTGTGGTCCCCCAGCTGGCTCAATGCAAAGGCCAGGCTGCCAAAGCTCCGGCCCTGCTCCCACCGCTGCCCCACAGAGCCTGAGGACAGAGCCCACCCCATCCTCAGAGGGGACTCTGGCTGCTGGGACATTAGGACTCCGCCCTCCAGCAACCAAGACAGAGCTCCCAGGAGGCCTGGTGCCCAGCCCCAGCACACTCCAGATGCATCCGAGAGGCCTGAACCCTCCACTCCCAGCCTGGACCCATCCTGAGTTCTGGTGTGAGTGCCTCCACCTGGCTAGTTTGAGTCAGGCAACAACCTTGTGATACAGGCAAGGCAGGTATTAATGGCCCTGTTTTTATAAATGCGAAAACTGAAGCTCGGAAAGAGAAAGTGATTCCTGAATGTCACACAGTCAGCAGAGGGGCTGAATTCCACTTCAGGCCTCCTCTCCCCGCCAGTACCCTTCCCCCTGCCGACTACTGCCTTCCCAACCCTGAGGTCTCAGCCTCTGGGCCCACAACCCTCTGTCCTGTCTGACTGTCCCATCTCCTGCACTTCCAGCTCTCCCCCACTGGTTATGGGTTTTCAGGCTCCATAAGTGGTCCCAAAGGGCCATCCACCCTTAAGCCTTGGGGCCCCTTTTGGAAACCCTTCTTAGTGTCTTAGTCCCAGTCCCATTCCCCGGCCCCGGGCACCCACCGTGCAGGTCAGCAGCCTTCTGGTGAAACTCCTGAGCTTCCTGATAGTTGCCAAGGGCGTTGTGGGCCATCCCGAGGTTTCTTAGCACTGTGGCCTGCTCTCCTGGCACCCAGCACAGAGGAAGGGCCTGCAGGAAGGCCTCCACAGCCAGCGGAAACAGCCGGAGCTGGCAGTAGCCCAGGCCTAGATCATTATAGAGGTGCCCTAGAGGGCATAGCCAGGGTCACTGGTAGCTGGACCAGATATAAATAAGGCTGGTATAGCCCCTATCCACTCCTCCAGGGTTCCCCAAACCCAGCCCTCTGAATAGCACCAGGCTTTGTGTCTCCCCAGATCCCACACCTTCCCTGCCCAAAGATCTCACCCAGCAGTCCCCTCTCAGTGCTCCTCTCGGCAAGCCTCCGGCTTTTCTCCAGCACCTGTACAACTTCCCCTACCTGATGCCGCCCACTCTTCAGCATACATCCTGCCGCAGCCCCCAGTGCCAGGGCTGCGGCCTGCAGCTGCCTCTCTTGGACATAGGCCCGGCTTGCTTCCTGCAGGCAGTGGGCTGCTAGCTCAGGCTGTCCCAGAGCCTGGTAGCAGGCTCCCATTTTTGCCCAGGCTTCTCCCTGGTCACCCTGTGGCTGGTAGTGGCCCAGGGCCCTGTGGTACCAGGCCAAAGCTTGAGGCAGCTCGCCAAGGGCATGGTAGGCCAAAGCCACATTGAAACACTGGTCTCCATGACGCCTGCCCTGTGCCTTCTCTTCAGGGTGGGCTCGCAGGAGCAGCTCAAGGCCTCTGGCTGGGTCCCCAGTCTCCACATAGGCAGCCCCCAGGTTGAAGGCGCAGGCCCGGAGCACCAGGGTGTCCCCGGTTTGTGGGGTCTTGGAGGCCAGAAGGAAGGCCCTCTGGAAGTTGTTCAAGGCTTCATGGTTCCGGCCAGCCTGAAGGGCCCCGTGGCCAGCCCTGGTGAGGGCTTGGATGCTGGCGTCTTGCCACAGCCACTTTCTTTTCTTCTTTGTCTTATTGGAGCTTGAAGGCTCAGGCTCTGGCCTCTGGGGCACATCCTCAGGGTTGGGGGAAGACATAGAGCTGACAGAGGGGAACAGAGGGATCGGTATGTCAGCCTTGGCTTCCTCTAGAGCAGGACCCCCTTCGAGAAATTCAGCTCTACCCCGCCCTAGCATGACCCTCAGGGTTTCAAGGATTGCTCTCTGACCTCTCACTTTGTTTCTTCTGTCCCACTGGGTACCATATCCACTCTCACTCTAACGTCCTGACTAATTCTTAGTCCTCCTTCAAGACTCAAGTCAAGTAACAGCTTGCTTCAGAACACACCTTCTTCTCAACCAACTGGGTACTCCTGTGGTCCCATAGCACCTGATGCCTACGTCTTTTGTAGCATTTATCACACTGGGTCAGAGTTGATGACTTTCTTGTCTTCCCCCCGCTACTAGATTTGGAGCAACTTGCAGGGTCTGGCACATAGTAGATTCACAATAAATGTTTTTGGAAGGAGATGAAAAAGTTCTGGAGATGGATGGTGGTGTTGATTGCACAATAATGTGAGTGTACTTAATGTCACTGAACTGCACATTTTAAAATGATTAAAATGGTAAATTGTATGTTATATATATGTTACCACCATACAAATGTTTTTGGAATGAACAAATAGACCAGGTGCAGTGGCTCATACCTGTAATCCCAGCACTTTGGGAGGCTGAGGTGGGCAGATCATGAGGTCAAGAGATAGAGACCAGCCTGGCCAACATGGCAAAACCCTGTCTCTACTAAAAATACAAAAATTAGCCGGGCGTGGTGGTGCACACCTGTAATCCCAGCTACCCAGGAGGCTGAGGCAGGAGAATTGCTTGAACTTGGGAGGTGGAGGTTGCAGTGAGCTGAGATCATGCCATTGCACTCCAGTCTGGGTGACAGAGTGAGACTCCATCTCAAAAAAAAAAAAAAAAAAAAAAAAAAAAACTGCAAATAAATAGATGAAGGAACCACATATGCAGGGCCTCTCCTCCATAACCTCCTTCACACTGTGCCTCTACTAATACCCACCCACTCATCATCTGGGTACTCCTGCTATCTAATCTCAAGATGTAGTTTAGGTCAGTTCAACAAGCACTCAGTAAGTCCCTGCTATGTGCTGGGAGCCACACTAGGCACTGGGGACCCTAGGGTGAGGAGGCTTCTGAATTGGCAAGGAGCCAACCTCCAGGAGAGCAGGATTCTCTGAAAAGGAGTGTGGTGTGGGATGGAACATCCATTTACTGCCCCTTCCCTAGCTCAAGGGGAAGCTCTCTCTCTCCATTTCTTCTGCTTTCTGTCTGCTGGCTGGTTCCAGGCCCCCAGCCTCCTGCTCTGGTCTCCAGAGCCTCCCGAACACAAGCATCTCATCAGCTTGTATATCCTGTTAGTATCTTTCCCCTCGAAGGGCAAAGGCTTTTCATGAACTCGCCTCCCAGGAGACGGAAAAAAGAGTGGAAAAGACCCAGGCCCTGGCCTCTTGACCCCTCCCATTTTATTCTTTTCCCCCCTTTTTTAGGAGGGGCAGGTAGAGGAAAAATAGTCTCTTTTAAAAGAAGTTCCCCTCACTTCTAAGAACACCCAGAAATCCTGCCTTTTCAAGGCGTTCCACTCCAGGGCATTCCTGACTACCCCCATGCAGTGTGGGGACGCCCACTGCAGGACACCTTACCTCCTTGGGTCTTCTCCGCAGCTGTCTCTCTGGAATGGCCCCTCCGGCTTGGGTTACCTCCCTAGCTGTTAGCTCAAAGCCCTGGAGGTTACTAGACAACCAGGTACCACCCTCCACTCCTAGGGAATTATTTGAGTGGCAGTTCTGGGGCCGTATCTTAGTGCTAAACCTCGATAGTGCTGCAGACACACCCCCTCAAGTCCCTCACTTCAAGAAATGAATCAAGGCATCAGAGGGGCGCTTACTAGTTACACCCCCAGATATCATCTACTTCATCCCCTCATTTCACAGAGGAGGGGACCAAGCCTCAGACAGCAGATGTGACTTAACTAAGGTCAAAGAGCAGTCATGTAGCTGGGGTTAGACTAGGTTTTTTTTTGTTTTTGTTTTTGTTTTTTTTTTTTTTTTTT
>NW_012104454.1:972411-980869 GCF_000951045.1 Mandrillus leucophaeus | reverse complement strand
CTCCCAAAGTGCTGGGATTACAGACTGCACCTGGCCTGACCTGTGATAGCAAGCTTTAATGGGGCTTGAGCTGTCCTGGAAGTGATCTCTCTCTCTCTCTCTCTCTCACACACACACACACACACACTCTCTCTCTCTCTCTCTCTCTCTCTCTCTCACATACTGTGCTTCTGCGTGGTGGTTTCACATTTGGGAACAGGGTGAAAGGTTGATAGTCAGGAAACTCCTGGAGATCAGAAGAGACTCCCCCCAGACTCCTTTTTCCAACTCCATTGATCTGCAACCTACAGTTTCTGCTTAATGAGAGGACAGCAGGCCCCAGGACGATGGGAATATAATGCCCTAACTCACCAAGGGTGGCCTGCATCAGAAAGCAAACGTCCTCACTGCCTAGGGAAAGTCCTCTTTTAAGTAAACAGGGCTTTGCCAGAAACAAAATTATGAAGCGATGGGGCTCACCTGCATTTGGCCTGCAGCCTTTGCTAAATGCCTGCTATGTATGTGCAGGCCTAGTGCTGGGTGCTATAGATGGTGCTGTGGCAGAGTGAAAAAATGGCTTCTCTCTACCTTTCTAGATTCTATGGCTGGGCTACAAATTAAATTGACATAAGACAGATTAGCAGGAGAAAAACCATTGTAATTACAGTCATGCTTTGCTTAGCAACAGGGATATGTTCTGAGAAATGCATCATTAGGTGATTTTATCGTTGTGCAAACATCATAGAGTGTACTTACACAAACTTAGATGGTGTAGCCTACTACACACCCAGGCTCTCTGGTATAGTCTATTGCTCCTAGGCCACAAACCTGTACAGCAGGTTGCTCTCCTGAATACTGTCACCAAATATCATTCAATGATATTTGTGTATCTAAACATATCTAAACAGAAGAAGTACCCTAAATAGACGGTATAAGAGATTTAAGTGGGGTGCAGTTGCTCACACCTGTAATCCCAGAACTTTGGGAGGCTGAGGTGGGTGGATCACTTGAGGCCAGGAGTTCGAGACTAGCCTGGCCAACATGGTGAAACCCTGTCTCTACTAAAAATACAAGAATTAGCTGCACGTGGTGGCACACACCTGTAATCCCAGCGACTGGGGAGGTTGAAGCGGGAGAATTGCTTGAACCCACGAGGCGGAGGTTGCAGGGAGCCGAGATCACACCACTGCACTCCAGCCTGGGTGACAAAGGGAGACCCTGTCTCAAAAAAAAAAAAAAGGAGATTTAAAATGGTACACCCGTATAGGGCACTCACCATGAGTGGAAGTTGCAGAACTGGAAGTTGCTCTGGACAAGTTAGTGAGTGAGTGGTGAGTGAACGTGAAGGCCTAGGACATTACCATTTTTTGTTTATGTTTTTGTTTTTTGAGACAGAGTCTCTCTCTGTCACTCAGGCTGGAGTGCAGTGGTGAAATCACAACTCACTGCAGCCTTGGCCTCCTGGGCTCAAGTAATCCTTCCTAGTAGCCTCCTGACTAGCTGGGACTACAGGCGTGTGCCACCATGCCCAGCTAACTTAAAAAATTTTTTTTCGTGTAGAGACAGGGTCTCACTATGTTGTCCAGGCTGGCCTTGAACTCCTGGGCTCAAGTAATCCTCCTGCATGAGCCTCCAAAGTGCTAGGATTACAGGCATGAGCCACCATATCTAGCCTAGGACATTACTATACATATATATATGACTGGCAGCACGGTAGGTCTGTTTACACCAGCATCACCACAAACATGTGAGTGACGTGTTGTACTAAGATGTTAGGGTGGCTACAACATTACTAGGTGATAGGAATATTTTAGGTCTCTTATAATCTTATGGCACCACCATTGTATATGTGATTTGTTGTTGACCAAAACATTGTTATGAGGCTCATGACTGTATGTGCATATACACAGGAGTCCTATAACACATGAGACTCAAAGAAAGGTCAGATGATTGACGTTTATATAGCATCCCCAGCTACAGAAAGGAATAGAGGTTGGGGCATCTCAGGGGTGGTGTTGATCCAAGTTATTGGAGGGTGAGGGGAGCAAGTGCATGGTGAACAGAGGTTGTCTGGCTAGGACAAACAAAAGTTATCTCAGAGCAGCCCTCTTCCTGATACAGATACTTTACTAATGTAGATTTCCTTTACAGATATAAATTTCTTTTATGAAAGGACAACTTTTCAGAGCTACTCCTGTGTCTGCAGTTTCTCAGAATAACGTGCTCAAAATATGCCAAAGAAGTATATTTTGAGGTGGCATATTACAGTTTCCTACAGTCATATTTTGGGGTGGTGTGTCCTGAGTCCCATGCCCAAGGCAGGCTAACCCAGTTGTCCGCAGCTTCTGCAGACAGCTGGGCCTTTGAGATGCTACCACAGCCTGGTCAGGGCCAAACATGCAGCTCAGTTTGTCCTTCACTCAGTAGGCTTCCCTTAAGAAGGGAGGATGATTTAGGGAGAGGGCAGGGACTGAAACTGTTCTCACCAAGGCTCCAATGACCTCCCAATTATCCAGCAACCATTTCTGAATCATTTTCTTGTTTGATTCCTTTCTGTATCCACCACATCCTTGCACTCTTTTTTTCACCTGGCTTCCATAACGTTCTGTCTCCTGGCTCTCTCTTTCCTTCTCTGAAAATTCCATTTGCATCTCCTTTGCTGGGCCCTCTGTCTGCCTCTTAAATGCTAGTGTCCCCCAACGTGCTGCCCTTTGCTATTTTCTCTTCTTACTTTATATACTCTTCTAAGAACATTTCACTGACTCCTGTGATTTTAACACCACTGATGGACTGATAATTTCTAAATGTATACCTGTAGATGTAACCTGTCCAAGTGAAACTCACATTTCCCTAACTGTACCCTTCCCGTGTTCTCAGTGTTAATAGTAGACCAACAACCCAGTCTCTAAACCAGAAACCTAGGAGCCGTTCATTCTTGACTCCTTCTCTGGCTCTCAATCCCAGCCTGTTGATTCTACCTTTGAAATCCTCCTCTAGTATACCCTTTGTACTGCAGTCTCATGCCTTGGAGGTGGTATAGTATATAGTGGTTAAAAACTCAAGCTTGGGGCCAGGCGTGGTGGCTCATGCCTGTAACCCCAGCACTTTGGGAGGCTGAGGCAGGCGGATCACCCGAGGTCAGGAGTTTGAGACCAGCCTGGCCAACATGGTGAAACCCCGTCTCTACTAGAAATACAAAAAAATTAGCCAGGCATGGTAGTGGGCACCTGTAATCGCAGCTACTTGGGAGGCTGAGGTAGGAGAATTGCTTGAACTCAGGAGGTGGAGGTTTCAGTGAGCCGAAATCGTGCAATGCACTCCAGCCTGAGTAACGGATTGAGACTTTGTCTCAGAAAACAACAACAACAACAACAACAAAAACTCAAGCTTGGAGTGCAACTATCTGCATTTAGCTCTAGTCTCTACCCATTATTAGCTGTGTGACCTTTCTAAGCCTCAGTTTCTAATCTGTACTGTAAAGATTAAATAAGACAGTTCTTGTAAGATGATGCTAAATATAGTACCTATCATATAGTAAACACTATATGTTTGTTGGTCCATAACTCTGGTGTGGAGGAAATTCATCTCTACTCAACTTCTGTTTCAAGCCCTGATTCCACTGGGATGATGGGAACAATGTGAATCAGTTTGGGGATTTGCCCCCTCCTTTTCCCCACGGTGGAGTCTAAGTAGGGGGAGGTATATGATGCCAAGGTGAGGCTCATCTGGTCCTCAGCCATCTATTCACAAAGGTGTCCACTGACACCTTCTTTCTTCTCATCTACCTGGCCCTTTCAAGCCCAGGGACCAAGCAGAAGAGGGGAGTCATTCATTCAGATACTTCCTTTCTGGCTAGGTCAGGAGTTTCTGCAAAGTTGTCTATTGTCTGCCTGGCTTATTATACAACTGTTCTTTCTCAGGGTCCTGTACACCTAGGGTCCTTTCCAGGAAGCAAAGAATGGGACCCCAGGTGCCCTGAGCCACCAACATCTAGATTCTATTTCCCCCAGCTGGTGAGAGGTAAGGGAAATCCCTCAGATCTTCAAGGGGGCATCCGCTCTCTTCAAATCATACTTTTCCCAGTTTTGTCTCAGCCCTTGAGTCTCCTCTGTTCCTCTGAAGGCTTTAGGTATGGATTTCTGTTTTCTGTTCTTTCACATTCTCCTCTCCTACCTGCCCAAGCTATAAGCCTAGGCTGCTTGGTTGCTTGGATGGAGTGTGGGGAAAGGGTAAAAGGAGAAACACAAGATGGGGAAACCTATCAGATAATATTTTTTCAGCATAGTTGTTGGTGTCATAATTATTTTTTATTAGTTCAGGCTCTTTTTTTTTTTTTTTTTTTTGAGATGGAGTCTTACTCTTGTCGTCCAGGCTGGAGTGCAATGGCACAGTCTCAGCTCACTGCAACCTCTGCCTCCCAGGTTCAAGCAATTCTCCTGCCTCAGTCTCCTGAGTAGCTGGGATTACAGGCATACACCACCATGCCCAGCTAATATTTGTATTTTTACTGGAGATGGGTTTTTGCCATGTTGGCTTGCCTGGTCTGGAACTCCTGACCTCAGGTAATCCACCCGCCTTGGCCTCCCAAAGTGCTGGGATTACAGGTGTAAGCCACCACGCCCAGCCTAGTTCAGGTTCTTATTATCTCTCTTCTGTGCTACTGCAGTAGCCTTCCAGCTGGTCTTTGTCCCTAGTCTCACCCCCTTCCAATCCCCTGCTATAAGATGGCTCTTTTTAAAAGACAAATCTGGCTCTGACCTATGTCTAAAGTGTTCCTTGGCTGGTGACTGTTCACCAGACCCCATGCCAGGGCCCTAGCATGGTGCCCAAGGTGCTACTGGACCTCACCCTGTGCCTCCAGGATCCCTTCTGGCCTCTCCCTGGCTGAGCTTTGTTCTCCTCTAAAACTGAACCAAGTATAAGTTCCCGAACTCACCTTCTTGTTCTTGCACATGCTGTTTCCACTGACTGCACTGCCTGTCTTCTTCAATCTGATGAATTCTCTTTCATTTCTAAACCCAAATCAGCTGTCACCTCCACTAGGACGTCTTCCCTGTCATTCGCTGCTCTTAATCACAGCAATGACTCCCTCCCTCTGTGCATCACAGACCTCTAATTTATTTGACTGTATGTCTATCACTCGTGTCAGAACAGCAAACTTTTTTAGAGCATTCACTGTGCTTATACATCTCTGCATTCGCATCACTTAGCTTAGCGCGTAGCGCCAAGTAGGCCCACAAGTTAGCCAGACTTGGGAACACATAGGAAGCAGAGTAGGGGTTAATGGGAATACTAGTTGGAGACAAAGGCAGGGACAGCAGCTAGAATAAGGCTGTTTAGCAGAAAAGGAGCCTGGGAGGAACAAGGCGAGGAACTGCTGTAAGGGGAACGGTACTGCCCTGGCCTGGTGCGCCTCTTCTCCCAGCACGTGGGCGGCCCCGCTCCGCGGCCTGGAACTACAAATCCCAGGATTCTCAGCGGTGTGAACAGGAAGTGTCCTGTCCGGCCGTGGCGACGGTGAGGGGCGGCGGCCCAACGGCGGGAGATTCAAACCTGGAAAAAGGAGGAACATGGAGAGGAGAGCAGCGGGCCCAGGCCGGGCAGCGTGTGAGTGCGGGAAGGGTCTGGGAAGGTCTCGCAGTGGTGCCGCTGGTCGGGGGCTTGGCTGTCCTAGGAGAGATTGGGGCGTGTGTCGGGCGTGGAGCCTGAGGGGCGAGGGCGGTGGGACTGCTCAGTGGGACGGGAGTCCTCAGCCCGGGCGCCGCGGGCCTGAGTGGAACTGTGAGCGGCGCATTGTCCCCCGAATAACGTGCTTTAAAGCTTACAAAGAATTTTCTCCCTATTTCCAAGTTCTGGGGTTCCGGAGTCGGGAGAATGTAGGTGGTCCTGATGGCTCCTTAAAATTCCGCAGTTACTGCTGGCTACCATACTTGTCCAGCGCTGCCACGGGACAAGACGCCTCAAGGGATCTGGGGGACTCTTGGGCTTTGAGATGCCGCTTTCGGACAATGCCTGTCAAACAGGGGGCTGAAATTACCCGGGCAGCTTGTTTGAAATGCAGATTCCCGGGACCTGTCCCAGAGCTTCAGTTCCAGAAGGTCTGGTTTGGGGCCCATAATCTGCATTTATAACAAGCACTGCTATGCTTCTTCCCCGACCCCAGGTGATTGTGAGGAAGGTAGTCCCTGGGCCACATTTTCAAAAACACTGTTTTGTTTTTTTGTTTTTGTTTTTGTTTTTTTTTTTTGAGACGGAGTCTCGCTCTGTCGCCCAGGCTGGAGTGCAGTGGCCGGATCTCAGCTCACTGCAAGCTCCGCCTCTCGGGTTCACGCCATTCTCCTGCCTCAGCCTCCCGAGTAGCTGGGACTACAGGCGCCCGCCACCTCGCTCAGCTAGTTTTTTGTATTTTTTTAGTAGAGACGGGGTTTCACCGTGTTAGCCAGGATGGTCTCGATCTCCTGACCTCGTGATCCGCCCGTCTCGGCCTCCCAAAGTGCTGGGATTACAGGCTTGAGCCACCGCGCCCGGCCAAAAACACTGTTTTAGAGAGAGAGAGACGAGTTGGAAGGTTGGAAGGGGCAGAAAAGTTCTATCTGATTTTCTGAATGAAAGGCAAAACCTGCTCCTTCTTCCACCCCTCCCTTCCTCTCTATTAGGATTCAAAAAGCAAAGTCCATGTCCAGTCTTCTGTTAAAGGAAAACTAGTTCCAGACCTGAGAAGGACAGGAAAACCGTTTTTTGGTTTTTTATTTTTTTGAGACAGCCTGTGTATGTACAAAATCCCTCCCATCGCCCACAGTCCTCAGTTCATAACTCTGAGGTGATGTCATTCACTTACTGGTTTATTTTCCATGCTTAACAACCAACACTTGTTCCTTGTACACCCTGTTGGAGGAACTGATGGCTTTCCTGTGGTTGGCCAGTGTTTTCAAATCTGTATTTGGAGGGGGGTGTGTGTGTGTGCTCGCGCATGTGTTTTAATTTACTTAACTGCTCATTCAAATAAGCCCTGCCCTTGCCTGAATCATTGCAGAATATGCAATATAAGGAAATAGGATAAAAACCGGGAATGACATTAAGTACTGAGTCAAAGACAGATTGGCCAAGCTCTGCCTTTTTTCAAGCCCTCTGAGTTTATTTTCTTACTCTGTGTGTAGCTTTCTCTTACTCTTTCTGTTTGATTTTGTATCGTGTTTCTCAAGGAAAATAGAGAGAGGGGAGAGAAAGAAGGATTAAGGGAGGCTGTAACTAAGGTAAATTATGATTGCTGTCTCACTTGAGGGATTTGCTATTCTTGGGTTTGGAATCAGTACTCTGTATTTTATTTAGCTTGAAGATTCTTTTCCTCCTTGGGTGACCTATACCAAAAAGGATAGTGAAGGTACCTTTGTGATCTTTTAAACTTTTCTTTGTCCTTCCACTTAATCTCAAGTGAGTGGCATGTTTCCCTCTGTTGGACTGCCTTTCTCCATGTTCTGCCTATTTATTCCTTAAGGTCTAGTTCATAGCTAGAATCCTTTGCTTCCTCTGCTGCTTCCATTGTTTTTATTCATGGGCCATAATCATACTTATCACATTAGATTAATTTATCAAGATGTTTTTCTCTTCTAATAACAATAATCTTTGGGCGCTGTGGTTTACGCCTGTAATCCCAGCACTTTGGGAGGCCAAGGTGGGAGGATCACTTGAGCCCAGGAGTTCAAGACCAGCCTGGGCAACATGGTGAGACCCAGTCTCAACAAAAAATACAAGAATTAGCCAGACATAGTGGTGCCCTGTTTCAAAAACAAACCCACCAATAACTCTATTGTCCAGGCTGGAGTGCAGTGGCACCATCATGGTTCACTGCAGCCTAGAAGTCCTGGGCTCAGGTGATCCTCCCACCTCAGCCCTGCCCCGAGTAGCTGGGACTACAGGTGTGCACTGTCACTCCAGGCTAATTTTTGCATTTTTTGTCGAGACAGGGTCTCAACATGTTGCCCAGGCTGGTCTCAAACTCCTGGGCTTAAGTGAGCCAGCGTCCAGAAATGCTGGGATTATAGGCATGAGCCACCATGCAGGCCTTTATCTCTGCATTTCTTAAGAGTAGGGGTCTGCTAGTCCAGTGCCTGGCATAAAGGAGGTATTGATGAATGAATAAATGAGTGAATGATGAATCCTGGTTGGTTCTATTACCTAACCTCTGAGAGAGTAACCAACAAGGATGACACAGGTCCAGTTCTTGGAGAACTCAGTCTAATTAGGGATAAGAAAAGGAGTTAAGTTTAAAGCCAAAGAAGGCTCTGGATGTCTCAGCTGGAAGGCACTGAGGGAAGTTCCATTAGTAGACTTGAGGAGGAAGAGGACAGGAAGATGGCTACAGAGGAAAAAGAAGTAATGCCTCGAGGCCGGGCGCGGTGGCTCAAGCCTGTAATCCCAGCACTTTGGGAGGCCGAGACGGGCGGATCACAAGGTCAGGAGATCGAGACCATCCTGGCGA
>NW_012104454.1:968997-971211 GCF_000951045.1 Mandrillus leucophaeus | reverse complement strand
GGAGGCGGAGCTTGCAGTGAGCCGAGATCAGGCCACTGCACTCCAGCCTGGGTGACACAGCGCGAGACTCCGTCTCAAAAAAAAAAAAAAAAAAAGAAATCTGTTTTTACAGTTATCTTATTCAAATAATGATCTGAAAAGTTCACTAATTATATCTGCTTGTATGTCTTCTTTAATCCAGAGCAGCCCATCTCCTTTTTTCAGTTCATTGTATTATTGACTTGCTGAAGAAAACCGGGTCATTTTTCCTAAAGAATATCCTACATTTTGTCTCTATTTCTTTTCTTTCTTTCCTTTTGTTTTTTAGAGATGATTGTCTACTTGCTTTCTTATGTCATTCAACTTGTTCCTCTGTACCCTGTATTTCCTATAAATGAATGTTGGCTTAATTAGATTTGGGTTCAACATTTTTGATAAGCAACATGGCGAAACCCCATCTCTACAAAAAATACAAATACTAGTCAGGCATGGTGGCATGTGTCCATAGTCTCAGCTACTTGGAGGGCTGAGGAAGGAGGATTGCTTGAATCTGGGAGGTCAAGGAGGCAAGTCAGCCAAGATTGTGCCACTGCACTCCATCCCGGGTGACAAAGTGAGACTGTGTCTCCAGAAACAAACAGGAAAACCTGGATGGGCGCTGTGGCTCACGCCTGTAATCCCAGCACTTTGGGAGGCCAAGGCGGGCAAATCACCTGGGGCCAGGAGTTTGAGACCAGCCTGGCTGACACGGTGAAATCCTGTCTCTACAAAAAAATACAAAAAATTAGCTGGGCGCGGTGGTGCATGCCTGTAATCCCAGCTACTCAGAAGGCTGAGGCAGGAGAATCGCTTGAACTTAGGAGGCAGAGGTTACTGTGAGCTGAGATCGTGCCGCCGCACTCCAGCCTGAGTGAAAGAGTGAGACTCTGTCTCAAAAAAACAAAAACAAAAACAAACCGTTTTTGACAAGAAGTCTTCATTAGTGTTGGTGGGTTTTTTTCCCCCTCCCTCAGATCCTTTTACCCCTTATATACTGTAATATATATATATATATAAAAATGTGATATTTAACATATGTAAGATATGTGTTCTATATCACATCTTATAGAAAGAATACAATGCTTGTTTCAATTTTAGTGATGCTAAATCTGGGAGTTTAGGTGAAACCAACCTGATTTACACGCCATAAAATTTCCCATTAACTTTTCATCTAATGCCTTCATTCATTGTTGGTCTACATCAGAACTTATTATTTTATCAAGGGTGTAAAATGACTATTTTCTAGTTCTGTCATTTCTTCCATATTTACTAGCTGAAATCCTAAAGAACATTCCCTCATCATCTCAGGACTATTTGGTTACCCTAAAAGTCAATCTGTATAGGAAAAACAGGATACATACTTAATTTTTTGCTTTTAATCAATAGGATACTTTTAATTTTCTTAAAGGAAGTCAATAGGATGGGGCAATCAGGAAAAATCAGGTGTCTAAGGCAGGGAAGACATGGAACAATGTATTAACTGGCTCTCTTTTTGGAAACAGGTACTTTCCAATTAGACCCCAATATGTAGGGAAGTTTAGAGATTCCATCTGAGAAGACTTTAATCTCTCCCTTGTACAACCACCAGTAATAATAATACTTTACATTTATATTCAGAGTGTTTTCACATTCATTAGCTCATTTGATCCTGGCAGCTGCCCACTGAAGGAAATACAGGTGGCATTATCCTCATTTTGCAAATTGTGCAACTGAGGCTCACAGAGGTGAAGTAGGAGAGATGGTTGGAAAGCAGGCCTTCATACTCCAAGAGCTGTGGTCTTTCTGTTCCTTTGTGCTACTCCCCTTCCATCAGCCCCACTACCCTCATCATCATCAAAGCTGGGTTATGAGCCATGTAGATCATTCAGGCAGACCTTTCTGCACCCAGGTTCTCGGAGAACAATCCAGAATGAAAGAAGTGAGCACATTCTGTTTGGTTTAACAGTTAAAGATGTAACTAGGGCCGGGTGTGGTGGCTTATGCCTGTAGTCCCAGCACTTTGGGAGGCTGAGGCGGGTGGATCACTTGAGGTTGGGAGTTTGAGACCAGTCCAACACGGAGAAACCCCATCTCTACTAAAAATACAAAATTAGCCGGGTGTGGTGGCATGTGCCTGTAATCCCAACTACTCGGGAGGCTGAGGCAAGAGAATCACTTGAACCCAGGAGGTGGAGGTTGCAGTGAGCTGAGATCACG
>NW_012104454.1:964913-965987 GCF_000951045.1 Mandrillus leucophaeus | reverse complement strand
CTACTCGGGAGGCTGAGGCAGGAAAATGGCGTGAACCCGGGAGGCGGAGCTTGCAGTGAGCTGAGATCCGGCCACTGCACTCCAGCCTGGGCGACAGAGCCAGCCTCTGTCTCAAAAAAAAAAAAAAATAAGTAATGCCTCCAGCACAGGAGGAGGCTGCCTATTAAAGGGTATCCTGGGAAGAGAAGGAGGGACACATGGGAGGTGCTTCAGGTCTCTGAGCAGGGTTGCCTAAACAAGTCCGTTGAGAAGACGCTTGGGCCGGGCACGGTGGCTCATGCCTGTAATCTCAGCACTTTGGGAGGCGGATCATGAGGTCAGGAGATTGAGACCATCCTGGCTAACATGGTGAAACCCCGTCTCTACTAAAAATACAAAAAATTAGCCGGGCCTGATGGTGGCACGCGCCTGTAGTCCCAGCTACTCAGGAGGCTGAGACAGGAGAATGGCCTGAACCTAGGAGGCGGAGCTTGCAGTGAGCCAAGATCGCGCACTGCACTCCAGCCTGGGCGACAGAGCAAGACTCCGTCTCAACAAAAAAAAAAAAAAAAAAGAAGAAAAAAAAAGACACTTCAATGCTAAGACCCCTGTAATGCTCTCTTCATTGACCTTATCCCGTTTAACTCCTCAGATGAACGCCTCACAGCTGAGGAAATGGATGAGCAGAGGCGGCAGAATGTTGCCTATCGGTACCTGTGCCGGCTGGAGGAGGCCAAGCGGTGAGCAGAGTCCAGGAAGATGGACTCTTTTCTGCTCTCCCTTTCCACCACCCCACCCTAGGCATCTGCCCCCAAAGCAAATGCAACAGATGGAGAGTCCGTCCTGTGGGAAAGGGCGAGCTGAAATAACTTTTTAATTTTTTTTTTGAAGCAAATCCCAGTCACATCATTTTACCCCCTATAAACTGCAATATGTATCTCCAAAATATGTGGACGTTCGCTTATCCAACTAAATTATTTAAATCCTTGGAAGATCAATACCCAGCCCATTTTCAAATTTTCCTGCTTGTCTTAAAAAAAGAAAGGCCGGGCGCGGTGGCTCAAGCCTGTAATCCCAGCACTTTGGGAGGCCGAG
>NW_012104454.1:914574-962543 GCF_000951045.1 Mandrillus leucophaeus | reverse complement strand
AAAAAAAAAAAGAAAAAAAGATGTAACTAGACTGAGTGAGAAGCTATGTAACAGTTAAGCCTCACTGAAGATGGGCAGATTCAGGATCTGTCAAGGAAGATTTGCTGGGTGGGTGGGGCTGAGGGTTGGCCAATCCAGATATTTGGGGCAGCCTGGGAGAAAGTGGGAACAGACAGGCAATGGGCAGAGAGGGGAGCTGGAGGTAGGGCAGGAACAGGAAGCAGAGGAGGGTCAGGGGCCACTTAAAGGGAGGGAGAGAGGGAAGTTCCTGTTGTTCGAATAAATCACTGTGGTCTGCCAGAGTTTGTGAGAAGGTGCTCTCATGTTCGTAGCTGGATGGAAGCCTGCCTGAAGGAGGAGCTTCCTTCCCCGGTGGAGCTGGAGGAGAGCCTTCGCAATGGAGTGCTGCTGGCCAAGCTGGGCCACTGTTTTGCACCCTCCGTGGTTCCCTTGAAGAAGATCTATGATGTGGAGCAGCTGCGGTACCAGGTGGGAGGATTGGACTCCACCTTCTACCCACTTCCCTTCAAACGATCCCTTCTCCTCAAAGCTGTGAGGGTACAGTGACCATATAACTTATTGTCCAAATCTGGATAAAAAGGAGTGTTATTAATCTATGTTTTTCTGTGCTGGTAAGGATGGAAAATTCACAAGATATGGTCCTCTGGTTCCCCTCTGCCCATCTCTCCTGAATCTTTAAGCTGTAGTCTGGGCTGTACCCACAGGGAGTGCTGAGAACTGTGGAAATAGATTTTCTTTTTCCTTCCCTTTCAGGCAACTGGCTTACATTTCCGTCACACAGACAACATCAACTTTTGGCTGTCTGCAATAGCCCACATTGGTCTGCCTTCGGTAATACTGGGCCTGAAGATTGGTATTCATCTTTACTCCTTACCAGCCACCCCCTACAATCCCATGCTTTAATCTCCCTGAACCCTTTAGCCCTATTTCCATGTGTCTTCTAAACTAATCTAAGAGAACAGTTCCTTGCAGCTGTGTGTCTTTGAATCAGGTTATCTTTTCTCTGCCTCCTCTTCCCTGTGAATGAAAGGAGGTGAAGTTTCCCTGGCCTGAGTGGCACGGTTCCCATTATGCAGTAGGGGGTGCAGGAGGGCCTGCTATGTCATGCTCGTATTGGCCAGCCCTATCTCCACCAAATTTCACAGTGTGAAGCAAGGGTATACACATCCCTAGGTGGTAGACTTTGAATTAGAAGCCTAGGTCCAAAATCCCAACTGGACACATGATTTCATTCTTTGAACCTCAATTTGTTATTTGTCTATAAAATGGGGATAGTGAGCCCTGCCTTGTCTACCTTACAATGTTGTCAGGAGGATCACATGGTCTGTGTGAACTCCCTTTGTGAATTGTGAAGAGCTATACAAATGAAGGCATGATAGGATTCAACAATGTATGGTTTCTTTCTGCTTTGTTTTTCTTCACTGTAGAAAGGAACTATAATACAGGAATCAGCAGTAAAGAAAGACACTTTGATGGGAGGCAGAAGCAATAGATGTCATGTGTCTTCAGTGGGACTGGAATACTCTAGGTCTCTAAATTTGGTCTTTTATTGTGAATCTAAATGTAACGAAGATATATTGAGGTTAGGCCTCATTACAGTTGGCAGGTGGCATTGAGAAGCCATACCTGGTGCCACTCGGTTCTTAGAAGGTCTCTCATTGATCAGAAGCCGCTGGTTTGGAGACAGGGATAACAGCCTGACACTTTTGTGGTTCTTGGCAATACATGCCTCATTGGGCCCTCCATGGGAGTAGGCCAGCTCTCCAGCATACCACCTCTCTGGCAAGGGTCTAAGGTGAGGCATGCAGGCTCACTGTAGACATCTGGAAGACAACTGGGGGCTTGTTTTTTTTTTTGTTTTTTTTTTTTTGTTTTTGTTGTTGTTGTTGTTGTTATTATTATTTTTGGAGGATATGGCTTATATCCTGTAGCCTTGATAGCCTTATCTAGTGTTTGGTTAATCCAGGGCACCCTAGGACTATGTGTCTGTGACTGAGCCTTGGCTTAGTATGCATCCGCAGTGCCTTTCTTTTATACTTTTTTGACTTGAAATGGTTGGGGGAGACTGACCTAGATACCCCAGGTAACAAGGGAGCGCACACCTCAGGTTGGAGAGGAAGACCCATGCCTCGGCACCCCCCTCCATATTTGGTGCTGCTTAAAGGTTCCCAATGGCAGTAACTGCCTGGTTTCTCTTCTAGACCTTCTTCCCAGAGACCACGGACATCTATGACAAAAAGAACATGCCCCGGGTAGTCTACTGCATCCATGCTCTCAGGTGAGAAACCTCAAATTTTATCATCCAGGTTCCTCTAGGTGGATGCAACCAACAATCAGCAGCAACAAACTCAGCGAGAAGGATGAAGGGTAGAGCACAGGGAGCCCTGCTCAGGCGAGTGAGCTTTCAGATTTTCAGAGTTGTGTTTAGATTTGTGTGCATGTCTGTGGCACATTTATGTATGGCCTGTGTGGGTGAAGGGGAAGGGCAAGCAGGGTACCAGAGGCAGGAAGGTAGCAGGGTAGGGCCTTCAGTGTGTAACTGGGCATAAAGGAATCAGAACAGGACCTATTGAGAGCAACACAGGCAAGCCACTTAGTGTGGATGGTGTAGGCTCTTTGGTCCTACTTACAGCCAGCCATCAGCAACCAGTTGGCTAAATCACAGCAAGTGACTGACCAGTTCCTTGTGTTTCTCTTTCTGACTTCATTTCTCATGTCCCTTTGTGCCCCTGTGCCTTAGCTCAGCAGGTATCTGCTCTGTGCCCTTCCTGTCCTCTGTCTCCGTTGAGTGACCTGCTACTGCAATGTGGCCTTATCTGTGAAGCCTTCCTAATCCCCTCAGACCCCCAACACCATCTTATTTACCTTCTGCAGCACTTTCCTTGGGCTGATTTATGGTCATATTTCTTTATGTGGGTTGGGGATGACTTGAGGACAGGTGCTGAGTGGTCTTCATCTCTAGGTCCCCATAGTATCTCCTTCAAACCCATCGTGGGCAGAGTGTCAAAATGAATAGGCCCCAGTGCCTTCCAATGCCTTCCGTTTTTTCCTAGTCTCTTCCTCTTCCGGCTGGGATTGGCCCCTCAGATACATGATCTATACGGGAAAGTGAAATTCACAGGTAAGCCCAGCTCCTTCCCCTACCACCGCAGCCTGGGCAGGGTCTTGGGGGTTCTGGACCTGATGAAGGGCACCTGTGGCATCATTGCAGCTGAGGAACTCAGCAACATGGCATCCGAACTGGCCAAATATGGCCTCCAGCTGCCTGCCTTCAGCAAGATCGGGGGCATCCTGGCCAATGAGCTATCAGTGGATGAGGCTGCAGGTAAGGACTAGGCTCTGCCCTGCCAGGAGTAGAGCCAGTGGGTATGGGAGGGCTCCAAGCCTCACAGCCATTGGATGGATTCTGGCCAGCCCTCGTCCACAGATAGGGCCATAAGGCTACCTGGTTTGCCTGGCCCCTGAGGGTGGGAAAAAGGATGACGTTAGAGTGTCCTGCTACTGGTTGCGCTCCAGTCTGGGGTTCACTCTGGCCTCCTGACCTTGTTTCCATGCCCCCTCCCAGTCCATGCAGCTGTTCTTGCCATCAATGAAGCAGTGGAGCGAGGGGTGGTGGAGGACACCCTGGCTGCCTTGCAGAATCCCAGTGCTCTTCTGGAGAATCTCCGAGAGCCTCTGGCAGCCATCTACCAGGAGATACTGGCCCAGGCCAAGATGGAGAAGGCAGCCAATGCCAGGAACCATGTAAGGAGTAGTCTTGGGTTGCAGGGACCGAAAAGTTGAGTGGCTGGAAAGTCTTGAGTGAAACCAGGACTCCTGTCTGTCATGTCTCTAGGATCCAAAATTGCTTCTTAGAGAAACCATAACTTGTCAGTGATTTTAGAGAAATAGGAAAGGAACTTGGAAGAATGATGAAAATTCAGAAAAGAAGACTGGAGAAGAGGTTCTTGGGGGATGATCTTCAGGGAAGCCTGAGAAGGGCGCTGGAATGTAGAACAGAATGAGATTGGACTGGAGGTTCCAAAGGTTGGTTTGGCTTAAATGTGTCAGTGCCAGGTGTTTAGACCCCACAATTTTCTGAATTCTGAGCAGACTGACCTTTGGCCTTGGGAAGGTCCCCAGAAGAAGAAATAAGTGTAGCCAGGGAGGGAAGAGCAGGACAAGAAGATTGAATTGGGTTTCGCAGATTCCCTCTCAATGGAGTTTTTGCAGGATGAAAGAGAAAGCCAGGACATCTATGACCACTACCTAACTCAGGCTGAAATCCAGGGCAATATCAACCATGTCAACGGTAAGAGAGATCAGGCAGGAGTGGTTTGGGGGTGCCCTCAGGGTAAGCCCCTGCACTGGGAGGTTGGGGGATAGCTTTTCTCAAGCCAGAAAGCCCTGTGGTCTCACTTGGGCCAACTCTTGCCTCTGGGAAAGATCAGAGTCCAAGGAGTACGTGCACTGCTTTCTGGCCATCAGTGTCTAGAGGAGAAGTAGTGTGTCCAGGAAGTTTCTGTCTGACTGGAGAACCACAGAGAGGAGCAGCTCTTGCTGCTGGGGGGAAGTTGGACTGGGGTCCTTCAAGAGGAGCAGTGTGGATAATACATGAGGAAGGGGGATCTGGGTAGGAGCTGTGTGAAGGCTCAGGATAGGTAGGCATTTGCCTGTTTGGGTGAGGATATCCCTGGGGTTTGGGGTGGTGAAGTGAGAAGGCTGTGAAGACCAAGCTGAAGAATTTGGGCTGAACCAAATGGGCCCAGGAACCAAGGGGGAAAGGGTGGGGGTAACTCCAGGCAGGCAAGAAGAGGGCAGATTCCTGGAGCTGGACTAGGAGGTTATGAGAGGTGGCTTTCTCACACTGTCTGTTATGGAGTCTCTTTTTTTTCAGTCCATGGGGCTCTAGAAGTTGTTGATGATGCCCTGGAAAGACAGAGCCCTGAAGTCTTGCTCAAGGCCCTTCAAGACCCTGCCCTGGCCCTGCGAGGGGTGAGGAGAGACTTTGCTGTCTGGTACCTGGAGCAATTGAGCTCAGACAGAGAGCAGAAGGCACAGGTTAGCCTCTGTCTATTACCTGCCACCCCCTCTATGTGACTGTAGAATGGGAGAGGGCCTCTTACTCAGGGATCACCACTGTTGGTCCTTTGTATTCTGTAAGTGCTGACTGCATGTTTAAATGGTTAAATCACCCCAAGGCCTAGTAGACCAGACTGATCAGCTTCTGCCCCTGAGAGTCCCCCAGACTGACCAGGAGGAACCCAAGGACAGTCACATAGGCAGTAATGTGCTCCCCCATTGCTGAACTGGTGCCTCCACTTAGCAATCTTGTTTTTAACGCAGTTGACTTTTCCCCCAACACTATTTGTGTTGTCTGTGTTGTTATTTTACATGCTTGCTGAGCAAGAAAGGTTAAAGATAAGTTAATAGGGCTGGGCACTGTGGCTCACGCCTGTATTCCCAGCACTTTGGGAGGCTGACGACGCAGGTGGATCACTTGAGGTCAGGTCTTTGAGACCAGCCTGGCCAATATGGTAAACCTGTCTCTACTAAAAATACAAAAATTAGCCTGTGTGGTGGCACGCGCCTGTAATCCCAGCTACTCGGGAGGCTGAGACAGAGAATCGCTTGAATCCAGGAGGCGGAGGTTGCAGTGATTCGAGATTGTGCCACTGCACTCCAGCCTGGGCGACAGAGCAAGACTCCATCTCAAAAAAAAAAAGGTTAATAATGATGAGTGAGCCAGCCTAAAGGGGAGAGGTATGATTGAGGTTAGGTGGCTGGGTAGACCTGGGAGCTCATGCTGGCAGCTTGTAAACCATGGTCTTGGCCCCAGAAGGACTCTATTCTACTGTATCTCTTCCCTCTCTTAGGAGCTGGGCCTGGTGGAGCTTCTGGAAAAGGAGGAAGTCCAGGCTGGTGTGGCTGCAGCCAACACAAAGGGTGACCAGGAACAAGCCAGTAAGTCATCTCCAGGTCTGAGTCCTGCTCTGTGCATATCTCTGGCTCTTAGAAGAGTATCCCACCTCTTTGCTGGCTTCTGTGTTGGGCAGTGCACACTGCTCTGCTGCTGCTTCCAGCCTGGCTAGGGACTTCTCCCCTCACATAATCTGCTGTATTCCTGCTGCCTGGGGGGACACTACAGATAAGTTCATTAAGAACTTAGAGATAATGACATGCCAATACTGCACTGGGTTGGTCTCCTGGGGCAGGCAGTTTTCTTCCAGGTAGTTTACCTATAATTTTGAGTTTCAACCCGCTTGAATTCCTTTGGCTTCTGAAATGTAGTAATTTTCTAGAATATGAGCAAGAAGCTCATATTCTAACTCCGTTTCCCTTGAAAACATTATATACAAATTATAATTCTTTTTTGTTTGTTTTTGCTTTTGTTTGAGACAGAGGCTCACTCTACTGCCCAGACTGGAGTGTAGTGGCACAATCTCAGCTCACTGCAACCTCCACCTCCTGGGTTCAAATGATTCTCTTGCCTCAGCCTCCTGAGTAGCTGGGTTGACAGGCATCTGCCACCACAGCAGGCTAATTTTTGTATTTTTAGTAGAGGTGGGGTTCTTTGTGTTGGCCAGGTGGGTCTCAAACTCCTGGCCTCAACTGATCTGCCTACCTTGGCCTCCCAAAGTGCTGGAATTACAGGCATGAGTCACTGGGCCTGGCCACAAATATAATTATTTATTACAAGAATGCGAGTTAGTAATTGTCTTCCTCCAAGAGATCTATCTGCACTGCAAGTATGAAGAGAAACAGTGCTGAGGCAAAATGCAGTAGCCTGTGGACATTAGACCTGTTACAGTTGCTTGCCTTAGTCTGGACTTGCTGTCAGGTTTAGAGGTTGCTCAGTAACCATTTGCCTTCATCTAACAGAGCTTTCCAACATTCACTAGCTTTCAGTAGCCCCCAGGCCACTCCTGACTGGCTGCTTTCCTAATCTGCTCAGTTCATTCCCGATTGCCGCTGCCAGAGTAATCTCTGAAGCACAGATCTGATCTTATCTCCCTTGTTGAACATCTTCAGACCTTCATGGATTCTTGCATTATTTAGCCCACACTTTAGTCCTGTCTGTTTGTCCTGGCAGATAAGACCTTTCCAGAGTTCTTCGCCAGCTCTTCTGTTCACATTCCACCCAGTTCAGCCTAGCAAACTGTCTATTCTCCCTAGATTGCCCTCCAGCCTTTCCCGTCACCGGCCTCTGGTCCTTTGGGTTACATTTCTCCCGCATTCTCACCTGTTGATAAGCAGGTGAAAACATTCTCCAGAGCTGTCTCCAAGGCTTCCTCCTCTGTGAAGTCTTCCTGCTCTGCCAGCCAGAATCCCTCCTCCCCTGCTCTGCCATAGCATTGTGTGGGGGTGGGGGGAGGTGGACTTCTAACATGACATTGACAGCAGTGCACTGTAAGTACTTTGGTATCCTTAGCTCTTCCCAGTAGATTGTGCTCTCCTTGATGCCAGTGCCCCTATCTGCTTGGCATTTTGTTAGCCACGGAGTTTGTAAACTCAGACTACGTTGAGGCACCACAGCCCCTTTTAAGCTTACTGCTGCCCTTTGCAGCAAACGGCTCCACCTTGGAACTGGTTCCTTATTTCTCTGTGCTGTCATCAAGCCTTGGTCCCTAGAGCCCCCTGACTAACCTCATCTTAGTTACGCTCCATAGCCACCTGTCAATCTTGTGCTCACCACCTTAGGAACTCACCCTCTGCCATGACAGCCACTCTGTGTTACATGCTGAGCTACTCAATTTCAAGGCCTGACAAATTGCTTCTTACAGAGCCTCTTCTTAAAGGGACCCAGCCCCTTTTCTTCCTGAACATTTAGAAATGCATTTTAAACCTAGCAGAAAACCTCACAGGTTTTTCAGAGCAGTTACAAAGCAATTTCCCCACCAAGATCCCCCAGCAGAGCCTAGTTGGTCAGGAGAGTGGAGATGCCACTGAATGCCCAGCCTGTACAACCTGTTGCTCTCCTCCCTTGCAGTGCTCCATGCTGTGCAGCGGATCAACAAAGCCATCCAGAGGGGAGTGGCGGCTGACACTGTGAAGGAGCTGATGTGCCCTGAGGCCCAGCTGCCTCCAGTGTACCCTGTTGCGTCAGCTATGTACCAGCAGGAGCTGGCAGTGCTCCAGCGGCAGCAGCAGGGGGTAAGCCCCAGAAATATGGGTCTAGCTCTGCAGCCCCCAAGTAGTTGGAGGGATCAGGACAGGCAGCCCAGGCCACCCTCTTGTGAGTGCAATATGAGATGCTGGCCCAAGATTAGGATGGGGAAAGAGCTACCATCCCTGCCTTACTGAGCATATTTTAATAGCCATTACCTTGAGCAAACACTGCTTTACATACTCACTTAATCCTTAAAAAGACCCTATGAGGGAGGCATTCTGTTTTAGAGATGGGGAAACTGAGATGCAGAGGTTAAGTCACTTGCCCAACACAGCTGTGAGTGCCAGTGCTGGGAGTGGATGCAGGGGCCCATGCTTTGAACCACTTCGCTGTCCCACCTCGTCCCAGTCCATACCTATTCTCTGACAGTGAAGTGACAGGGCCCTCACTTAGGGACTTTCAGTCTGTCGGAGGAGTTAGAATACACCTGAGGGTCCAAAGAGAGACACAAGGAGAGAAGAGCAGATGACATAGGTGGAAGAAGTCTTCAGACCAAGGAAATGGAGGAAGCAGAGCTGGAAAAGCTTCCTGGAGGAGAATCAATAGAGAATTACACCCACAGCAGGTGTTTATAGAGCGTCTACTCCCAGCATGACTTGGATACAGGCACAGCCCTCAGGAAAGGCATAGTTCAACATAGGAATGACTATGTACAAGGAAGCATAAAATAAGTACTAAGAAGTAAAGCATTGTGACTAAAGTTGTGGACTTTTGAGCTGGGCTGCATGAGTTCAAATCTGGCTCTGCTAGTTCTTAGCTATGTGACATTGGGCAAGTTAATTACTTTCTCTGCTGCTCAATTTCTTTGAATATAAAATGTGAACAATAATATGTTTACCTCAGGCTATAGGATTAAATGAGGTAACATATTTGCTTAGAGAAGAACCTGGAAAGTAAGCTTTAGCTATTAATATTATTGTTGTTGATGTTCACAACATTCTGTTAGGAGAAGATAGTAAGGGGGCTGGACATGGGGGTTCACGCCTATAATACCGGCACTTTGGGAGATCCAGGCAGGCAGATCACTTGAGACCAGGAGTTCAAGACCAGCCTGGCGAACATGGTGAAACCCCATCTCTACTAAAAATACAAAAATTAGCCAGGTGTGGTGATGGCACATGCCTGTAATCCCAGCTACTCCAGAGGCTGAGTCTCAGAGATCTCTTGAACCCGGGAGAGCCAACATTGCATCACTGCACTCCAACCTGGGCCACAGAGTGAGACTCTATCGCAACAAAAAAAGAGAAGAAAATAGGAAGGGTGCTCTAAACAGAGGGCACAGCATAAGCAGATGTTTGAAAAGGAGAAGAAGGCAGGGCAGGGAAATGGAGCCAGAGCTTTTTGGGTGTGTGGTGCAGTGCAGTGTGGAGGCGACCACTCCATTTTCATCTCTGTATACCCAGGGCCTAGTGCAGTTCAATTTTTTTAAATTTTATTTTAAGACAGGGTCTGACTCTGTCACCCAGGCTAGAGTGCACTGGCGTGATCTCGGCTCATTGCAACCTCCACCTCCTGGGTTTAAGCGATCCTCCTGCCTCAGTCTCCCGAGTAGCTGGGACGACAGGTACGCGCCACCATGCTCAGCTAATTTTTGTATTTTTAGTAAAGACAAGATTTTGCCATGTAGGCCAGACTGGTCTCAAACTCCTGAGCTCAAGCGATCTGCCCATCTTGGCCTCCAAAGTGCTAGGATTACAGACGTGAGCCACTGCACCCGGCTAATACAGTTCTTGATGTGCAGTAGGGACCAATGGGAGCTGGTAGAGCTTACTTGTTAAGTGTGGGCTTTGAAATCAGGCAGCTCATTTTGACTTACATTATTGGTTGTGGGCTCATCCATGAAATGGGGATATTAATGGTACTATGGTTCTATTGTCGGCTTATTATGAAAATTAAATGATAATGTATGTGAAGTACTTATAATTGAGCACATAGTAAGTATTCTCAAGCATTTCGTATGATGATTATTAGTGAATGAATCAGGCCACTGGGGTTTTGGGATAGAGACACTGGGATATTTGAGAACCTTGGGGGCAGGATGGTGAATAGGCCTTTAGACCTTTCACCTGCCCACTTGGGAACTGGCCCTCCCACCCATTGTAGGAGCTTGGCCAGGAGGAGCTCTTCGTGGCTGTGGAGATGCTCTCAGCTGTGGTCCTGATTAACCGGGCCCTGGAGGCCCAGGATGCCAGTGGCTTCTGGAGCAGCCTGGTGAACCCTGCCACAGGCCTGGCAGAGGTGGAAGGAGAAAATGCCCAGCGGTGAGAAAGGCTTAGCCACACATTGGGAGTGAGGGATGGGGGAATGCAGCCAAGACTCAGCAGTCTTCTGTTGGAGACTTGCCTTGTGTATGATGTCCCATTCTTGGGCCCAGGCCCACCCTCTGGGTCTGTTCACAGTTCCCTCGCCTGTGTTTCTTCCTGGGAGTGGATGGGGTCACAGTCATTCCTCTTTTCTTCCTTGATTCATTCTTTCCTAGCAGATGTTTGAGTACTGACCCATGTGCCAGATATTACTCTAGGTGCTGGGGAAACACCAGTGAACAAAACACTTTCTGCTCTTGTCTAACTTACATGCTAGTAGAGGGAGACAGATGATTAGAAAAGAAGATGAGGTGGCCGGGAGCAGTGGCTCACGCCTGTAATCCCAGCACTTTGGGAGGCCGAGGCAGGAAGATCACCTGAGGTCAGGAGTTTGAGACCAGCCTGACCAACATGGAGAAACCCCATCTCTATTAAAAATACAAAATTAGCTGGGCATGGTAGCACATGCCTGTAATCCTAGCTACTCTGGAAGCTGAGGTAGGAGAATCACTTGAACCCGGGAGGCAGAGGTTGTGTTGAGCCGAGATTGCACCATTGCACTCCAGCCTGGGCAACAGGAGCGACACTCCGTCTCAAAAAAAAAAAAAAGAAAGAAAGAAAGAAAAGAAAAGAAGAAGAGGCATAGAGAAAAATAAAATAAAATAGGGCAAAGTGAGTAACGGGTAGAGACATAGTAGGGACGGTTTTTCTGTTTTACATAATGTAGTTATGCAAAGTCTCTTTGCTGAGGAGGTCATTTTGAAAGAGACCTAAAGGGCATAAATGATTGCCATGAGTCTATCTGGGGCAGAGGCCTTGAGAAAGCAATGTGCATGGTGTGTTCAAAGAACACCAAGAAGCCAGTGTGGTGGAGTCAAGTGAGGAAGACAGAGGAGTGGGAGATGAAGACCAAGTAGCCAAGGCCTGACCATGTAGGACTCTGGTTTTTACTCTGAGTGAGGAAGGAAGCCATGGGAGGGTTTTGAGCCAGGAGGGAGTTGATCTGACCTATTTCGTTTTTTTTTTATTTTTAGAGACAGGGTCTTGCTCTGTCACCCAGGCTGGAGTGCAGTGGTGCAATCACAGCTCAGGGTCTTGCTCTGTCACCCAGGCTGGAGTGTAGTGATGCAATCACGGCTCACTGCATCCTTGAACTCCTGACTCAAGTGATCCTCCCGACTCAGCCTCCCAAGTAGCTAGGACTATAGGCACATGCCACCATGCCTGGCTAATTTTTTAATTTTTTGTAGAGATAGGATCTCTATGTTGCCCAGGCTGGTCTTGAACTCCTGGGCTCAAACTATCCTCCCATCTTGGCCTCCTAAAGTGTTGGGATTACAGGTGTGAGCCACCATGCCCAGCAATCTGATCTACGTAACAGGATCTTTCTGGCTGCTGTGCTGAGAATTGACTGCAGGGGTACAAGGGGAAAGTAGGGAGACCTGTTAGACAGCTATTGGAGTAATCTAGGCAAGAGATGATGGGGGCTTGGCCTTGAGCGGTAGTGGAGATGGGGAAGAGGAGTCAGATTTTGGATACATTTTGAAAGCAAACTGACAGGATTTGGTCATATAATAGATATGGGGTATAAGAGAGAATGGAATTAGGTATGACTCCAAGATTTGGGGCAAGATGGGAGAGATAGTGGGACACGCAGGTTAAGCAGGGGAATCAGTTCAGATGTGAGCTGTTGGGTTTGAGGTGCTTGTTAGACATTCACTTGGAAATCACAAGGAGCTGGCTGGGATAAATGAATGGGCTGGAGATGTGCTTTCGGGAGCATATGGTGTTAAAGTCATGAGATTGGGTGAGATCACCTACAGTGTGAGTATGGAGAGAGAAGAGGTCTGGAGACTGAAGACTGGGGTGCTCCCATGGTTAGATGTCAGGGAGGAACCAGCAGGGGTGTCTCAGAAAGAACAGCCTGTGAGGCAAGAAGAGAACTAAAAGAGTGTGGTGTCCTGGAGGTCAAGTGAGGAAAATCGTTCAACTCTTTCCCCTGACTTCTGGCTGATGATTTACATGCTACTCACCTCTCTGCCCTTCACCCCGCTGCCAGTTACTTCGATGCCCTGCTGAAATTGCGACAGGAGCGTGGGATGGGTGAGGACTTCCTGAGCTGGAATGACCTGCAGGCCACCGTGAGCCAGGTCAATGCACAGGCCCAGGAAGAGACTGACCGTGAGTATAGTCTGGAGCTGGGTGGAGATGGCCCAACTTAGGCAGCCTGTCCCTTAGCCGTAAGTCTAGGGGCCCCCCACACACCTAGATCTCTGTTTCTTAGGGGTCCTTGCAATCAGCCTCATCAATGAGGCTCTGGACAAAGGCAGCCCTGAGAAGACTCTGTCTGCCCTACTGCTTCCTGCAGCTGGCCTCGATGATATCAGCCTCCCTGTCGCCCCTCGGTACCATCTCCTCCTTGTGGCAGCCAAAAGGCAGAAGGCCCAGGTGAAGTTAGGGCTGGTCATCAGAGCAGGAAGAACATTCTCTGTGGGTTGCACTGTACCCAGTCTGGCAGAGCTCTATTCTGATGGACACAATGGCTTCTGGGTGGGGGTCGGGGGGTGTTCCAATCTGGTAAAGAAGGATGGCCCCCATTGCCAGGGCAGTGGACAGTCCATGGGAAGAGCACAGACCTGGGAGCCAGAGAACCAGGCTGGATTTCCCACTCTGACCCTCAGTGACCATGTGACCTTGAGCAAATCCCTTGATATCTCTGAGCTCTATTTACTCATCTGTAAAGTACTGACTACCTGGTCCTACCCAGCTCCCAGAATGAGGGTGAAAATTAAATGAATTGACAAATGGGGCAGCATTTTGAACCTGAAACGCCCTGAGTATATTGCAGTAGAGAGTGGTTGAGAGCCCAGGCTCCTGGGCCAGACTACTGGAGCCTACGTCCTGGCAGCCTGACCCTGCACGTGTTACTTAACCTCTCTGTGCCTCTGTTTCATTACCTACAAGCTTGTGGCAGTAATGAGCGTATCTCATAGTTATGGGGTGTAAGTGAGATAATATGACAGTATTACTGGCTAACATTTATTGAGTCCTCACTCTGTGCCAAGCATCATTTTATGTGCTTTACAAGTATTAATGCATAAGAAAGTGCTTTAGAATACTGCCTGGCACATAGTCAGTACTCAATAAAATGTTAGTTTACAAAGTCTATTATTAATGAGGAGAGTTGGGAAGGAGTAGAATCTGGGGTTGTGTGAGGCAAGGAAGGGTTCAAGCCTTTATCAGTCTGACAGTGTGGCAGGCATGGGATTGCTTAACCTGTGGCCTCATGTAATCTTCCCACTACCTTGTCGGGTAGAGGAGTGTGGAGCAAGAAAAGGAAAGAGAAGGTAAAAGTCATGGTCAGGATCAGCCTGAGAAGTTGCAATGAGGCCTAGGGGAGTGGGGCGTGGGGGCAGGTAGGTGGAGCCTCCAGTGTGGGCTATCCCTGGACATGACTGAGGCACAAGAGCGCGGAATTGAGCTGTTGAGAAGGTGGTGGATGCTGAGGGTTTGAGGAGCTATGCAGAGCCTCTGTGGTTCTGGAGGTGCTGTGGCCAAACTGAGTAGAGTTAAAAGCCCAGCAGGAAAAGAGAGCCTTCTGAGCCTGGCCACATCCCAGGGAACCACATGCCACACGTGCCCACACACAGGACAGGGAGCTGAGTAGAGATCACTGTCCCTGTGGCTCCCAATGCCTGCCTGCAGTTTGGTTCCCTTAGGCATCTTGGCCTGGGAACCTAGAGAGATTAGCTTGGGGTCTCATCTTTTTTTTTCCTCCCTCAATCTACCAGGTGACAGGGGATCCTGGAGCTGTGCTGTGGCTTGAGGAGATCCGCCAGGGAGTGGTCAGAGCCAACCAGGACACTAATACAGCTCAGAGAAGTAAATGGACTGAGCAGGGGACCCTGGGAGGGGAGGGATGTGGGCTCAGCAGCAGCCCAGATGGTCAGGCGGCCTCCCTGGTCACCTCCGTCTTCCTTCAACCTCTGTGGTGAGGCAGGCCAGAGTCAGAGCAGGAGGGCTGCTGTTCGGACTGCAGGATGGATTTCCTGGCAGTCAGCAGGGCAGGAAATTCTCAGGAGGTGAGAATCCATGGTTCACCCGCTGCCTCCCTCTATGCCTTCCTGTGGACACTTTCCCTGTAATGTGGGCGTGTGAGATCACACAGTAGTCAGAAATCCCATTTCTGCTGGTAACTTGAGTTTGGGTTCCAATAGTCAATCAGCTCTGGCTAGAAAATGTTTAGACTTGGAGTGAGAGAAGAGGAATTGGCAGGAGTTTGAGGAAAATAGGCAGACTCAGTGCAAGTAGACAGGGGTGTGCTGATGTGTGGTGCTGGTGGTGTTAGTTCTCAGTGGCTGTGGTCTCTCTGTCCATCTGTCTGTCTACTAGTGACTGGAAGGCAGATGCTACATCAGCCATTCCCACCTCTTAGGCTCTCTTCTCCTAAGAAACTGTCCCAGAGTCCTCTGCCCATATCCTGCCTTTATGCTTCTCTTTTGAGACAGGGTCTCACTCTGTCACCCAGGCTAGAGGGCAGTGTACTGTGATCTCCATTCACTGCAACCTCTGAAGCAATCCTCCTACCTCAGACTCCTGAGTAGCTGGAAGTACAGGCATGCACTACCATACCTGGCTAATATTTTTTCTTTTTTTTTTTTTTTGAGACAGAGTCTCGCTCTGTCACCAAGACTGGAGTGCAGTGGTGCAATCTTGGCTCACTGCAACCTCCACCTCCCAGGTTCAGGCGATTCTTGGGCCTCAGCCTCCTGAGTAGTTGGGATTATAGGCACCCACCACCACAGCTGGCTAATTTTTGTATTATTAGTAGAGACGGGGTTTCACCATATTGGCCAGGCTGGTCTCAAACTCCTGACTTCAGGTGATCTGCCCGCCTTGGCCTCCCAAAGTGCTGGGATTACAGGCGTGAGCCACAGCGCCTGGCCAATTTTTGTATTTTTTTTATAGAGATGGGGGTTTGCCATGTTGGCCAGGCTAGTCTCAAACTCCTGGGCTCAAGTGATCTGCCTGCCTCAGCGTCCCAAAGTGTTGGGATTACAGGCATGAACCACTGCTCTGGGCCTTTATGCTTCTGTTCAAGCTGATTTTCCTTTTATCAAGCCCCAACTCAGCCTAGCCCCACACTGCCTCCCTTGGAGTGCTTCCTTGACTGCTGCTGCCTTTCCCTCCAAGCACAGTTGCATGATGCTGCTTTTCATGTATGTGTCTCTGTCCATCCTGGGATGTTCCTGTCTACTCCTTCAGAAGGGTGATTTTGTGTCCTCTTTCATGGAATCTGTCCCTAGTGGACAGGCTAAGGCCCATGGGAGGGACTTAGGCGAAGTATTGAGTGCTGTCTCCTGATGCCCCTGTCAGTGGCTCTTGGTGTGGCCGCCATCAATCAAGCCATCAAGGAGGGCAAGGCAGCCCAGACTGAGCGGGTGTTGAGGAACCCCGCAGTGGCCCTTCGAGGGGTAGTTCCCAACTGTGCCAACGGCTACCAGCGAGCCCTGGAAGGTGCCATGGCAAAGAAACGGCGTCCAGGTAATGGCCCCAACCTGACCCTCCTCTTCTCTGCCTGCCCCAGCCACCCCTTGCCTACTCTGAACCTTTTCTGCTTGCTTGGTTTCTGCTTAGCAGACTCAGCTTTCTGGGTTCAACATGACATGAACGATGGCACTGCCTACTACTTCCATCTGCAGACCTTCCAGGGGACCTGGGAGCAACCCTCTGGCTGCCGCCTCCACACCTCTCACCTGACCCGGGAGGAGATCCAGGTTGGCAGAGCCCCTGCCAGGGTGGGGGATTTTGGATGGGAATGCCCTGAAGAAGAGGCTCCCACTCCCTAAAAGACCACAGCATCTCTCTCCTGCCTCCACAGTCAGCTGTCACCAAGGTCACTGCTGCCTATGACCGCCAACAGCTCTGGAAAGCCAACACGGGCTTTGTCGTCCAGCTCCAGGCCCGCCTCCGTGGCTTCCTAGTTCGACAGAAGTTTGCTGAGCATTCCCACTTTCTGAGGACCTGGCTCCCAGCAGTCATCCAGATCCAGGTGGCAGGCTCTGGCTTTCTCAGTCTTCAGGGCCTGCGCATATCTGGGCTCCAGGGTATCCACCCTGCTTCCTTTTTACTGACATGGGAATGATCTTTCGGCCTCTAAATAGTAGTGGTTAAAAGCATAGGTTCTGGACCCAGACAATGTACGTTTGAATCCCAGCTCTGTCACCTCTTAGCTGTGTGACCCTGGCAAGTTACTTACCCTCTCTCCCTCAGTTTCCTCACTGGTCCCTCAGTCTTTTCATCTGAAAAAATAGGGCTAATGAAAGCACCTACCTTATAGAGTTGTTATGAGGATTAAGTTGGGTAATATCTCAATTGTTTATAAATTGTGCCTGGGAGGTAGGTAAGAACATGGTAGAAGTTACCATGCTATTTATGTCATCATCATCACTATCCAGAGAGTAAGAGCTGCTTTTTAGCTTCCCCAAGGGAAGAGTGAAATAAGATTTAGCTGGGTGCAGTGGCTAACACCTATGATTCCAGCCAGTCAGAAAGCTGACGTGGGAGGATTGCATGAGGCCAGGAGTTTGAGGCTGAAATGAGCTATAATGGCACCACTGCATTCCAGCTTGGGCAACAGAGAGAGCAGAGTGAGACCCTGTCTCTAAAAGAGTGTGTGTGTGTGTGTTTAGTAAGACATCAAGGCTTAGACACCAGGAGGGCTCGAAGAAGTGGTGGTTAAACAGAAAAGGGGTGAAATATCCTTTAGGAAAAGAAGAGTCTTCTACCTTTCCTCTCCAACCAGCCCTTCCCATTTTTATTCTTCCAACCCGTGGATGGTCCAGTGTGGCCTCTGAGACTGACCTGTAAGTAACTGAGACATGAGGCTGGTAGAGAAGATAGCCAGAGGCACTGTGCAAGCCAGGAATCATGGCAGTTGAGCAGATACCTTCCCAGGCAGATGTGATCTGGAGGGCCTCATCGGGGTGCTGGCAATGTAAAGATGCTTTCATAAACTTTTTGAATGCCAAGAGCATGCCACTTGGCACTAGGCAAGGGTGGGAGATGGGTGCGAGGCCTAAGGGTGAGTAATCACATCTCTCCCCTCACAGAAATTGGAGTACACTTGATGTTAGACATTGTGATAGGAGGGACACAAAGACAACACCAGAGGACTCCAAGGGAGACAGATGTGCAGACCGGGACTGGCAAATGGCCCTTGATTATGACTGACAGTGTTGAGGGGTAATTGAGAGCTTAGGCTTTGGGGTCAGAAGGTGGAGTTTGCCTCCTGGTCCTACCACTTCTGGGTCATATGACATTGGGCACCTTACTTATGCCCTCTCTAGCACTCAGTCTTCTCATTCATAATGATGGTGCTCACCTCATATGTTGATTGGGAAGATTCAATAGGAAAATTACATGTAGCACTTAGTGTGGTAAGTGCTCCATTGATGGGAGCCATTATGAGATTTTGTTTTCAGGGCATTGGTCCCAGAACTCAATACAGAACTTTAGTGAGCTGTATTTAGTGGTCTGAATCATAGGGATTTCTCCATCCTAAGCCCAGTCCGGAATTTCACACTAAGGCGATGAAAAACCACACCGACAGTGAGAAAGAAGATGGAGTCAGAGGGAACATTTGTCACTAGTACCAGAGCTGTGTGGGCTGTGGCCTGGGTTCTGGGAGACAGAGAAAGAGAGAGGTAGCCCAGAGCCTTGAGCCTCTTGCCAGGGGAAAGGAAAATCCAAAATGAGGCTGCCTGGGTGTGCTGAGACTTTATCTCCTAAAAGCTCTGACCCACCCTGGCCAGAACCCCAGCCAGGGTCCTGAATTCTGACCAATTCAGAGGCCTTAAGGAGCCTGGTGGAGGTTGTATAGTGGGAAAGAGCAGAGAGCAGACCACTCTCTTTCACACCCACAGCAACTTCAGACCACCCACAGCAACTTTCCAGGCAGTACCTGGAGGAGGAAAAGAAAGAGTCCTGGGGGCAGGCATGGAAATGGGGCTTCCTGACCTCTAGGCTCCAACATGGACAGCTGGCATCATGGACCAAGCTATCCTCTTTTACATCCTTTCCCAACAGAGGGGCCATGTAAGCCTCGAGGGAAAGCTGGCAGAACTGGCTTTAGGGGCCGGGCGCGGTGGCTCACGCCTGTAATCCCAGCACTTTGGGAGGCCGAGACGGGCGGATCACGAGGTCAGGAGATCGAGACCATCCTGGCTAACACAGTGAAACCCCGTCTCTACTAAAAAATACAAAAAACTAGCCGGGCGAGTTGGCGGGCGCCTGTAGTCCCAGCTACTCGGGAGGCTGAGGCAGGAGAATGGCGTGAACCCGGGAGGCGGAGCTTGCAGTGAGCTGAGATCGCACCACTGCACTCCAGCCTGGGCGACAGAGCGAGACTCCGTCTCAAAAAAAAAAAAAAAAAAAAGAACTGGCTTTAGGAAGGGCTGGGGGCAACTGAATGAAAGGGGTTGCTCCCTTGCCGGGCACGGTGGCTCACGCCTGTTAATCCCAGCACTTTGGGAGGCTGAGGCGGGTGGATCACGAGGTCAGGTGTTCAAGACCAGCCTGGCCAACATAGTGAAACCCCGTCTCTACTAAAAATTAAAAAAATAACTAGCTGATCATGGTGGCAGGCACCTGTAATCCCAGCTATTTGGGAGGCTGAGGCAGGAGAATCACTTGAACCTGGGAGGTGAAGGTTGCAGTGAACATGGGGACTAAAAGACAGGAAGGGCCAAGCATGGTGGTTCATGCCTGTAACCTCAGCACTTTGGGAGGCCGAGGTGGGAGGATCACTTGAGTCGAGGAGTTCAAGACTGACCTAAGCAATATAGTAAGACCCCATCTCTACAAAACTTAAAAAATTAATCAGGCATGGTGACACATGCCTGTGATTCCAGCTACTTAGGAGGCTGAGGCGGGAGGATCACTTGAGCCTAGGAGGTGGAGGCTGTAGTGAGCCATGACGGCACCACTGCACTCCAGCCTTTGAGACCCTGTCTCAAAGGAAAAAAAAAAAGAGATGGGAAGGATTTCAGTGGGTAGAGATAGGGCTGGGAACAAGGGTGGGTATAAAAGGTTTGGGGACGGAAAACCATAAGGCATGTTTAGAAGAAAGTGAAAAGTCTGATGCATCTAGGATCCTTAAGAAGGCGGGGACCAGTGGAAAGTCAAATAGGCAGTGTGGGGTCAGATGGTTGAAAACTTCTGGAAATAGGCTGGGACAGTCTAAGAGGTACTTTAGGAAAATTAATCCCACACAAGCTTGGAGTGAAAGGGAAAAGGCTCCTAGGAAGGAGACTGGAATGGAAGAGGGCCTTGAGATTTTAGAGACCAAAGGAGGCATGATTTGTGCAGATGTCAGTTGGACCCTTTGCAGCAGATCAGCTAGGGGAGAGGCCATTGGCCTGACAGCTGAATTACTGGGGACCTTGGTGGGACGATTTGCTGAAAGCTAGGGTCAGGAGCTGGATTGTGTTGTAAAGAGAATGTGAGTTATGAGAGCATTAGTGACCTGCTGCCCAGGTGGCCCCTGGCAGAGATGGTGAGCACACAGCTTTGTGCCTGTACACACTTCACATCCACACAACCACATTCATTTCCAGACTGCTCTCTGCCCACTTTCTGTGCACATGAGGGAGGGTGGAGTGTGTGATAGGGTGTGGGTGGTCTGCATATGGGTGTATGAGTGTATTTTAGGCTGATATGGTACATACTTTGGTGAAGTTGGTGAGTAGGTGTATGCTTTATTATCTTTTAGGACTGTATCTTATAGTTGAGTTTCTGTGAAGAGGTATTGGTTAGAGGTGTGTGGGTGTGGGTATGTGGGTGTTTGTTCTGGGACGAGGGAGTATGGCAGAGGGCATTGTTGGCTATGTGCAGCCATTTGGTCTTCCCCATGAAGTTGGAAGTTCTTTGAGAACAGGGCCACTTTCCCCTTCCCCCTCTATTTAACTGCCCACTTCCGTTCCCTGGAGAGCCCAGGACAAGGATTTTCTTAAAAGCCTCCCTGACCAAAGGAGACCTACTTGAGTTACTGCCCTTTCTCTCCTGATTTGCAGGCTCATTGGCGGGGTTATAGGCAGCGGAAGATTTACCTGGAGCGGTTGCAGTATTTTAAGGCAAACCTGGATGCCATAATCAAGGTAGCTACAGTGGTTTTGGCAGGCTTCTTTCTCTCGAAAGACCCTCTGAGAACAATCTTGCAGTATTGTCACCTCCTTGTGATCTCTGGATTTGGCTGAATTGGCCTGGGACTGAGGGTGGGCCTCAAGCTGGAGCTGAGGCAGTGTGTTTCTTCTCCCAGATCCAGGCCTGGGCCCGGATGTGGGCAACTCGGAGGCAATACCTGAGGCGTCTGCACTACTTCCAGAAGAACGTGAGTGTCACCTTGCTCCCCCTGCCCACATACCCAACCTTTACCCATGAGACTAGAGCAAGGACAGCCAGCAACCCTTTTCCCATCTGTGTTCGTGGCAGGTTAAGTCCATTGTAAAGATCCAGGCATTTTTCCGAGCCAGGAAAGCCCAGGATGACTACAGGATATTAGGTGAGCTCCCTGATCCACCCTCCCCAGCTGATGGGAGGGAGAGCACCCCACAGAGCCAGGCAGGTCTAGACATCCTTCTGGGACTGCACAGCAGGTAAGGGGAAGGTAGTCATAAGTCGTCTGTGCAGGAACGTGGAGCAGAAGTTGTAACAAAAGCCCACCTGCTCATCCCAATCACAGATAGCCTTGTCACAGTGAAAGTTCTAACCAGGCTCTTTTTGTACCAGGCTTAGATTATCTACCTATTGCTACTACCAAAGCAAAAAGAAAAGGATCTTGCTTCTTTCCTTCGGGTTCCAACTTCTCCCCTCCAGACCTCTGTGGCCTAGCACAAACAAGGCCTGGTGAGGCACACAGAGTCCATTCTGTAGTGTGGGGAATGTGAGAAGCACCCAAGGGTGCTTCATCTTCCTGCTCCATATTCCCCATTAGTTGAGTGCTCATTTAAAGCTTTAAAGAGGTCCTTCCTGGCCCTTGTTCTACAAGTTCAGAAGCCCAGCAAATGGCATCCCCTTCCTTTTTGTGAAATTGACAAGTAGTCCATTTCCACATTCACCTCTAGCCCCTGAGTTCCTGAAGCAGTAGACCCCTTTCCTTCCTGGCCTTGAGGCTGCACTCTTGGGCTTCTGGTGAAATGTCCTGTTCAGGAATCCTCTCCTTCACCTCCTCAGTCCTTCTTCGCCCCTGAACTGCCCACAGGGACTTTGCCTGTCCCTTCTCTGGTCATGCACACTCAGGCCGTCTGCTTCCTGTCAACAAGCTTCTTTCTCTCCTTCCCTCTCCCCAACCTAGCCCATTCTATTTTGTCTCTGTGGCTACACTAATACCATTGTCCTGGCCATTTTTTGTCTTCTTTTTCTTCTCTTCAGTTTATGGTTTTTCTGGAAGAATTTGTTTTTCCCTAGTGCTGTCTCCTGACTTCACTGGCCCCCAAACTTTATTCAGAGCTCTACCATTTACTAGCTGCGTGGCCCTCAGCAAGTTACTTAACTTCTTTTTTTTTTAAATTGATTATTTATTTATTTGGGACAGAGTCTCACTCTGTCACCCTGGCTGGAGTGCAGTGACACAATCACGGCTCACTGCAGCCTCAACCTTCCAGGCTCAAACTATCCTCCCACCTCAGCCTCCTGAGTAGCTGGGACTGGAGGCATACACTACCACAACTGGCTAACTTTTGATTTTTTGTAGAGATGGGGGTCTCCCCATTTTGCCCAGACTGGTCTCAAATTCCTGGGCTCAAGTGATCCACTCGCCTTGGCTGCCCAAAGTTCTGGGATTACAGTCGTGAGCCACCACACCTGGCCAATTAACTTCCTTCTTGCCCACTTTTCTCCTTTATAAACTGGACATAATTCTAATATTTGTCTTGTAGGGTTGTTTTGAGGAGTTAATATGCTGTATTTCATCGAATCCAAGATGCCATGAATTGTCTTGGATTCTACCTTTCTTCACTCCTCAAAGATTTGTCCCCAGGCCAGGCATGGTGGTGGCTCACACCTGTAATCCCAGCACTTTGGGAGGCTGAGGCAGGAGGATCACCTGAGGTCAGGAGTTTAAGACCAGTGTGGCCAACATGGTGAAACCCTGTCCCTACTAAAAATACAAAAATTAGCCAGATGTGGTGACAGACGCCTGTAATCCCAGCTACTTGGGAGGCGAAGGCAGGAGAATCTCTTGAGCCCGGGAAGCAGAGGTTGCAAGGAACTGAGATCATGCCACTGAATTCCAACCTGGGCAACAGAGAAAGACTCTGTCAAAAAAAAAAAAAAAAAAATTTGTTCCCCTATTGTAGCCAGATTAATCCATTAAACCTGTACATGTGATCATGTCACTCACCTCCTTAAGAGTTGTCATGATGCCCTGTTGCCTTGAGGGTAAGGTCCAATCTTCTAACCACAGCTTTGGGACTCTGTGATCCAGCCTTTCTCTGCACCTCTAACCTTACTGACCTGCCCCTCACCACCTACACCTTCTGCACTGTGTTCCAGATACAGTGGACTTTCGGCACTCCCCACATTCACCCTCTCCACCTCCTTTTCACCGACATCAGGGATGTCTCACCTCCTCCTTGCAGTGTTTCTTCACTCCCCAGTGGGGTTGGGCAACCCACTTTTGTTTTCCCAAAGATCCCCATGTTTGCTCTTCTCAAAGCGCTAACCACACTGCAGTGAATTGTGGTTTATTTGTCTAGTTTCCCTACTAGACTGCCTTTAGGGACAGGGAGTAGTTTTATTCGTCTTCCAAATCTGACTCCTTCATTTATTATTAACTGTGTAACGTAGGGCAAGTTGCTTACCTTCTCTGAGTCTCAGAGGTATCATTGGTAAGAGAGGATAGTTATAGTGTACTGACCTCACAGGTGGTCTTAAGTGTGTAAAGCACTTAGAACAGCTTCTGTCTCATAGTAAACATTCTATGTATTAGTTGTTTTGTTGTTATTTCCAATAAATTAGCTCAGAGGCTTCTTTCTTTTTTGCTCAAATACTAATTCCAAAGGTGATTCAAGGAGAATCACCAGCTAGCTCTGACCTCCCCTATATTATAAAGCCCACTGTCCATCCCATCTACCTGTCCTTCCTGGTGTGTACAGACACTCCTGACAGAGGAGCACTGTGAGGGCAAGCAGGGCTGAGTGGTGGCTGGCAGGTAGGAGGAGGAGCAGGTTGGCCCAGCAGAAGTGAGTGGTAAATTGCGGTAGACAAGGGAGGTCTGGGAGGATAATCAGAGGGAGCTGTGGCTCCGGCTTTGGTGTCAGAGGTCCCTGGGATAGGCCCAGGCTGGGGTGAATCAGAAGTAGGGGAAGAGCAGCTATTATGTCATCTCCAGTTATAAGACAGGGGGCTCAGGGACAGGCCTGGCTAAGAGGCTACCCACTGCCCTCCAAGTGCAAGCAGAACCAGTTAGAAGACGACTGGGGTTGGGGACCTGCTGATTCCAAGCAGAACGGGGACTGGGGTGGGCTAACTCTGGGGCAGGGACTGGCAAGGAGGCCTCTGATGAGACATGCCTAATCCTGATGCCTCCTCCCTTCCTCCCAGTGCATGCACCCCACCCTCCTCTCAGTGTGGTCCGCAGATTTGCCCATCTCTTGAATCAAAGCCAGCAGGACTTCTTGGCTGAGGCAGAGCTGCTGAAGCTCCAGGAAGAGGTAGTTAGGAAGATCCGATCCAATCAGCAGCTGGAGCAGGACCTCAACATCATGGACATCAAGATTGGCCTGCTGGTGAAGAACCGGATCACTCTGCAGGTGTGGGGCCCACCAGTCCTCCCCTTCCCCAGATCTGTCTACCTCTGGAGATGTGATGCTGACCATTCTCTGTTTGCTAATCAATTTATTCAAAATGGTGTGGATTTTATCACCTGACTCAGTTCCTTGTTCCAGTGGCCCTCTGCCATTCTAATAAATCATTTCGGGGGACCCATGACAGAGTAGAAAGAGCATGAGACCTAAAATCAGAATGCCCGGCTCTGCTGATTCCTAGGGATGGGGCTGTGGGTGCTCATTTCACTTCTAAGTCTGTTTTCTCATTAGCAAACTGGGAATAATGAGAATGTCCGCCTCTCCAGGCCAAATATAGAGATAGATAAGAAAGCTCTTTAAATCATAAATTACCATACAAATATGCAGTGACAGGGTAATAGTGACATAGTGATAGCTCCACCTCAAATGTGTGTAGCAGTCTAATAAGAAGTGATAGCAAAAGTCAAATAGACACAATTCCTCAGCCTGGCAACCCAATTCTCTTTGGAGACTCACTCCCATGACAGAAGAGGAACCAGATGGAGTCTCAGGGCACTAGGAGGGGCCCTTCCTCACCCTAGAACTGCTTCTCTCCCCCAGCTTATGCCTGTTCCTTGAACAGCAGAAAGCCCTGGCTCTTCAAGGCACTGATTCTGGACCATACGTTCTGTGCCCTGGGATGGCCTAGGCTGGTTGTATCACCCATTCCTCCACCCCTGCAGGAAGTGGTCTCCCACTGCAAGAAGCTGACCAAGAGGAATAAGGAACAGCTGTCGGATATGATGGTTCTGGACAAGCAGAAGGGATTAAAGTCACTGAGCAAAGAGAAACGGCAGAAACTAGAAGCATACCAACACCTCTTCTACCTGCTCCAGGTTAGCAGAGACTTTCCAAGGAGAAGTCTCTCCCATCTCCTGAGGGTCTGAGACTTCAAGGCCTTCTTGTCTGTGCCTTTGACACCATGCAAGGTGTCCTTTCCCATAATCTTAATTCCTTATCCCCAGGAAAAGAGACTACCTCTTCCCCTGTTTGTCTGGAATGTCACTAGCACCTGGAGAAAGTGTGGTAGTGCTTTCTCCATTCCAGATTTCCATCGAGGGAAAACCTTTCTTTATCCTATCACTGGTCCTCGAAGTACATGGTCAGCCATTCCTGTCTCCCCTCTTGCTTGCAGACTCAGCCCATCTACCTGGCCAAGCTGATCTTTCAGATGCCACAGAACAAAACCACCAAGTTCATGGAGGCAGTGATTTTCAGCCTGTACAACTATGCCTCCAGCCGCCGAGAGGCCTATCTCCTGCTCCAGCTGTTCAAGACAGCACTCCAGGAGGAAATCAAGTAGGCTCTCCAGACACAAAAGAATGGGGAGAGAATGGGTTAAGAGATGCCCCTGTTGGCTTCTTCACAAGGTGACAGCTTGTTGAGGCTTAAGGGTAGAAATGGAATCAGAAGACCTCTCTTCTCTGCCTCCTGTAGAGAAACTGTAAAACATCTGGGACAGCACAGTGGGAGGATATGGGCTGACATGCTGACACAAAGGTTGAGAGAGATATCAAGACATTCCTTAAGGGCAGGGACACCAGGGCAGGCTTTGAGAGCCAAAATCTCAAAAAGGAAAAGTAACGGTTTGTCCTACACAGAGGCAGAAGACTAGCTTCAATGACCTCTTAAACCACAGGTCAAAGGTGGAGCAGCCCCAGGACGTGGTGACAGGCAACCCAACAGTGGTGAGGCTGGTGGTGAGATTCTACCGCAATGGGCGGGGACAGAGTGCCCTGCAGGAGATTCTGGGCAAGGTTATCCAGGATGTGCTAGAGGACAAAGTGCTCAGTGTCCACACAGACCCTGTCCACATCTATAAGAACTGGATCAACCGGACCGAGGCCCAGACAGGGCAGCGCAGGTGAGCACATGGGCAGAGGGAGAGCTCTTTTTGATCAGCTGTATCTCGACCCTACTGGGGAAGCTTGGGTGTACTTTGAAGGTGGCATATAAATGGGCGTGCTGATTTATGCAAATATGATACCAGCTTTTTAGGCATGAATAAGGTAGTCTTTTAGACCCCCTCTGATAATTAACATGAAACTAATGTAAATGACTCCAGACCTGGTGGGCTTAACTAAAATGAGTACAGATGAATATGCAAATGTGCTTAATTGCTATGTCAGTGCTTGCAAATGATGTGTCAAATTTGCTGGCAGTAGGGCCGGGCCCAGTGGCTCACGCCTGTAATCCCAGCACTTTGGGGGCTCAAGGTGGGCGGATCACCTGAGGTCAGGAGTTTGAGACCAGCCTGGCCAACATGGTGAAACCCCATCTCTACTAAAAATACAAAAATTAGCCTTGTGTTGTGGCGTTCTCCTGTAGTCCCAGCTACTTGGGAGGCTGAGGCAAGAGAATCACTTGAACCTGGGAGGCAGAGGTTGCGGTGAGCTAAGATCGTGCCACTGCACTCCAGCTCTGGGCAATAGAGTGAGACTCTGTCCCCCCTACCAAAAAAAAAATTGCTGGGAGTTAGGACATGGACTCCTATTTATAGGGGTATAGATGAATATTTCTATTTATAGATGAATAGGCAAACGAGATAGTGGGAGAAATAGGTTGCCCTTATCGCCTGGGGTCATTGCTCAGGTCTCTAGGTGCTAGGGAAACAGCCACGGAGGCGAGCAGGCAATCCTGGTGGCTGTTCTGGATGGCACAGGAGGCTTTAAGTGAGGAAACTATAAGGCTCTGGCCCAGCCTCTCCATTATTCCAAACTCCCAAAGACTATTTGCAGCGCAGCCGCCTGCTTGTCATCTGTTCCCCTTAGAAGTGTCCATAGATTCCAGGTTCTCTGTTCCTTCCTACATTCTTCCAGCTTCCCTGTAGATACTCCAACTCTTCTTCACCTCCCGATTGCATTTCTCCAGTCCTTACTCTCATTCTGGCCCTTTCTCCTTTAGCATGCTGAGCTGTCCTTAGCACATCTGTATAAGATCTTGTTGTTAGACAAGAGTTTAAGGAATAGGGCCTTGGGGAAGGAGGCCATTGGAGGGTGCTCCTGTTTATACCTTGTCTCTCTCTGCTCATAGCCATCTCCCATATGATGTCACCCCGGAGCAGGCCTTGAGCCACCCCGAGGTCCAGAGACAACTGGATATCGCCCTACGCAACCTCCTCGCCATGACTGATAAGTTCCTTGTAGCCATTACTTCATCTGTGGACCAAATTCCGTATGTGCAACAGCCCCACCCCAGCCTACACATGGGATTTTGAGAGGGCCAGGCCACCATGGGGAGCAGAGCAGGGTGATAGTCCTGCAGGGAGGAAGGCAGGGAGGGAGATAGAGTCAGGGGTACTCAGAGGGGTTCCTGGAGAGATGTGGGGAATGCTCCAAGCTCCTGCTAGACAGCTGAGCTGAAAGATGGCATGTAGGTCTGCATGTGGCCTGGTAAGATGTCAGTGGAACCAGAGCAGGGACCCTAAAATGATCTCAGGGACACTTTATTATCTAAGAGCAAATGAGGAGAAAATGGGATTCTTCAGTTCCTAATATCAAAAATAAATATTTTAAGCCCATAAAGTACTTTATAGTTCTCTTTTCTTTAAATTTAGTCAATACATTTGGTTTTCTACATTTATTTTTTGACACATAATAATTGTACATGTTCATAGGGTACAGTGTGATGTTTTGATACATATATACATTGTGCAATGAATGATGAAATCAAGGTAATTAGCATATCTATTACCTCAAACATTTATTTGTGGTGAGAACATTCAAAATCCTCTCTTCTAGCTATTTTGAGATACACAATACATTATTATCAACTATAGTCACCTCCTGTGCAACAGAGCACCAGAATTTATTCTTTCCACCTGACTATAACTTTGTACCCATTGACCAACCTCTCCCCATCTTCTCTCCCCGTCTCCTGCCCTCCCCAGGCTCTGGTAACCACCATTCTACTCTCTACTCCTGTGAAATCACCTTTTTTAGATTCCACATATGAGTGAGATCATGCAGTATTCGTCCTTCTGTGTTTGGCTTATGTCACTTAACACGAACCTCTAGGTTGATCTATGTTGTCGAAAATGGCAGGATTTCATTCTTTTGTTTGTTTTTCTTTATTTTTTATTATTTTTGAGACAGGGTCTCACTCCGTTGCCCAGGCTGGAGTGCCCAGGGCAAGATGAGGATGCTGAAAGGGGAACCCATAGAGTTCATAACCCTGCTCCCCAAACCTGGAGAACTGGATTAAGAGTTTACAATTAGGAGTAAGAAAAGATTGTTCTAGGCTTAAGAAAGGAAAGTACACAATGAGCTGTAAACTTCTGTCTCTGGTACCCTAGGAGGGGAAATTGCTTTTAAACGAATTTAATTACATTTGTAGGTGGCACATCCATAATAAGAATAATAATGATAATGAAGTCTAGCACATTTGAATAGTACTCTACCATTATGCATTACTCTCGCAGACATAATTTCACTTGATCCTCAAAAAACCCTGTGAGAAGAGAGGGCAAGAATGATCATTCCCATTTTCTAGACCAGGGGACAGACTTACAAAGGGGAAGGAAATAGCCTAAGATAATATCTCTGGTTGGTGGTGGAGTCCAAACTGGAGCTTCTCCTCCTGGCTACTTGATCTCCTTGGGACCCTGCCTCTAGCCCAGACTAGGCCACTCACAGGTGCTCTGTGACAGCTGACAAGGTTGACTACCTCGGAGCCACCTAGGCTGTCCTAGGACAGGGTTTTGGCTGTGAGTGTCAAATACCCAAGCTTTAGGTTAACAGTGCCTCTGGGGGATGGGGGATGACTGTGGTGATCTGGAGTGCTCTGTAGGGGAGACCAGAGAGTCTCAAAGAAGAGGTTCTCAAGCCAGGTTGGAGGCTGTGTGAGACATTTAGTAGATAATAGGCCCCTGGTCCTGACTACTGACACAAGGCAGGAGGGATGGACAAGGCCCAGAGATGTTCAGAGGAAGGCAGCAGGGAGGTGGCTATGTATAGTGGAGGGACAGTGCTTGAGCTCCACTCTGGAGTGGCTGAGCCTGGGGGAGGAGAGACAGCCATGCACTCAAGCTCTTATATCTGGCAGAGAGAGATGGGCAGAGGCACAGGCACAGTGCACCTGTTTCTTTGTCCCCAGGTACGGGATGCGATATGTGGCCAAAGTCCTGAAGGCAACTCTGGCAGAGAAATTCCCTGACGCCACAGACAGCGAGGTCTATAAGGCAAGTGTTATCTTCCCACCCCCACCTTCCAATCCCTCCTTTGCTTTGCTGGTACCTGCGATCCTCAGACCGAAACAAAAACACAAAAAATCCTATGCCATAAAAATCCAAGGAGGGAAATATGCTGCCCCTTGTAAATGGAGCCTGGCTCACGCTGGGGCATGAGCGAACAGAGTGGGCAACACTGGCTTCTTGTCAGGAGATCTAGGTTCAAGTCCCAGCTCTTGCTCAGGTTTGCTGTGTGGCCTTGAGAAAGTTGCCTGCCTGCTCTGGGCCTGTTTTCTTTGAAGTGAGGGGGTTGGCCCAGGTATCCCTTCCAGCCAAGCCAGCTGGGAATGTGGGGCTGCACCAGTCAAGGTGGCCCCTGGACACTTCTAGGAGAGTCTTCTCTGCCCTCAGGTGGTCGGGAACCTCCTGTACTACCGCTTCCTGAACCCAGCTGTGGTGGCTCCTGACGCCTTCGACATTGTGGCCATGGCAGCTGGTGGCACCCTGGCTGCCCCCCAGCGCCATGCCCTGGGGGCTGTGGCTCAGCTCCTACAGCACGCTGCGGCTGGCAAGGCCTTCTCTGGGCAGAGCCAGCACCTGCGGGTCCTGAATGACTATCTGGAGGAAACACACCTCAAGTTCAGGTCTTGGGTCCCTTTCCTCTCTGTCCCCTTTCTTCCCTCTTCTCATCTGTGACATCCCGCTTCTCCCCTCCAGAATCCATGAGGACAAGAGGCATAAATAGAAGGGAAGAGCGGAATGAGTGGGGTGGAGGATAGGTTGTTGGAAGGACTCCTCAGTGGAGAGAAAAGGAGACTATTAAGAGAGATTGGCTTGAGGGATCACTGGGACGGAGGTAGGGCAGGACAGAGGGCAGAAGCTGAGACTGGAGAGTCCAAATTGGCCTGAGAAATCGCTGGAGAAGGCTGGGGAAAGGACGGGGACAGAAGATGTGTGGGGTGCTGGCCCTCCCCGCTCTCTCACATGCCCTCCCTTTGGATAGGAAGTTCATCCATAGAGCCTGCCAGGTGCCAGAGCCAGAGGAGCGTTTTGCAGTGGACGAGTACTCAGACATGGTGGCTGTGGCCAAACCTGTGGTGTACATTACCGTGGGGGAGCTGGTCAACACGCACAGGGTGAGGGGCTGAGATCTGGAGAGTGTTGACTGGGTGGGCAGGGGTTTGGTAGCCTGTGATGGGGTAGTGGGCTGGCCCCAGGGAGAAGACCTGGCTCAGACCCTGCATTTCCTTTTCTTCCTCTGTCCTGCAGCTGTTGCTGGAGCACCAGGACTGCATTGCCTCTGATCACCAAGACCCCCTGCATGAGCTCTTGGAGGACCTTGGGGAGCTGCCCACCATCCCTGACCTTATTGGTGTGTGCCCTCCTTGGCAGCCGGGGCCAGCTAAGGGGCCTGCAGGGAGGGAGGGACAGGCAGGCAGACAGGCCATGTGAGCGCGCCCATGCAGTCTAGGTCTTGTGCCAGGCGGCTAGTTCCATACTCTCCCTCTAGTCCTGACATGGGCACAGGGACACAGATTGAAGTGGAGAAGGTAGGCAGACGGTAGAGGGACCCGTGATCATCAGGTAAATGGCCAATTAAATGATGTGAAAGAGGCACGGGGATAAGGGTCTCATTAGGTTTCTCTGAGAAGGAGGCGTTTCTGGGCCATGGAATAGGAGGAAGCCAACTTACTGGGAGGAAGGATAGAATGAAGATGGTGATTAGAGAGAGCCAGGAGCTGCAGGCTGGGGGAGGCGTGGCTCCTCTACCCTCAGGGCACCCAGGGCTGAGGGTGTGGGGGTGGCACAGCCCCAGTAACACGAGGGTATGCTCTGTGGGTAACAGCCCTTCCATCGGTGCTAAGGGTTGGGGACACAGGGTGGTTCTGCAGGGCAGTGTGGGAAAACTTCTTGGAAGAGGGGCATGTAGAGCAGCCGATTTAACGTGACCCGATTGGTGCGTGCATGCATGCGTGCGTGCGTGTGTATGCCTGTCTCCCTCTCATTCCTCACCACACCTCAGGGGAGAGCATTGCTGCAGATGGGCACACGGACCTGAGCAAGCTAGAAGTGTCCCTGACACTGACCAACAAGTTTGAAGGACTGGAGGCAGACACTGATGACTCCAACACCCGTAGCCTGCTTCTGAGGTGGGTGACACCAGCCTCTGCCCCTGCCTACCTAAGCTCCCCAGCCCTGAAGCCAGTAAAATGGCCTTACTTTGAGGCGCCCATTTCACTTTCTTCCTGGGCTCCCTTATCCTTCAGGAAGTTCTCCCTGAAGCCTACCTTTATTCCCCTTGCTGCAGCCTTGGCTGTTTTCTGTCTGATATCCTCAGCTTTTTGCTCTGCGTTGTACTGAAAGTAAAGGAATGATGAAGATATTGGCAACAGCAGATGTTTGCATATTGTGCTGTTTACCAAATGGCTTTTTTCTTTTTTCAAGTAGAGACAGAATTTCACCATGTTGCCCAAGCTGGCCTCAAACTCCTGGTCTCAAAGCCATCCACCTGCCTCAGCCTCCCAAAGTGCTAGGATTACAGGCTTGACCCACAACGCCTGGCCCAAATGCTTTTTTATATGTTATCGTTTATTCTTAGAGACAAGCTATGAGGTAGATGGTGGCTTCTCCTCTTCATAGTTGAGGAAAGACTCAGTAGTTATGTGATTTATCCAAAGTTCCATAGCCAGTGGGTTGTAGAGCTCATGTTCTAATTCCGCTTTTTTTTTTTTTTGGATACAGAGTCTCACTCTGTCACCCAGGCTGGAGTGCAGTGACGTAAACTCAGCTCACTGCAACCTCCACCTTCTGGGTTCAAGCGATTCTCCTGCCTCAGCCTCCCAAGTAGCTGGGACTACAGGTGCTTGCCACCAACCCCGGCCAATTTTTGTATTTTTAGTAGAGATGGGGTTTCACCATGTTGGCTGGCCTGGTTTTGAACTCCTGACCTCAAGTGATCTGCCTGCCTTGGGCTCCCAAAGTGCTGGAATTACAGGTGTGAGCTACCACGCCCAGCCTAATTCCACATTCTTGTTGAGTGTGATGGTCAGGAGATGGGCATGGGGCTTTTCTTCCCCAGTTCTACAAAAGTGAGGGAGGATCCCCAGTAGGGGTGGGCTGGTCATCTGGGTGGAAGTGGAGCCAAAGTGCCAGCTCAAACTCCCTGCCAACAAGGCAACCCCCCTTCCACCCACTCATGCACTCAATAAACAAGTGAGCTGACCAGGCGCAGTGGCTCACATCTGTAATCCCAGCACTTTGGGAGGCCGAGGCAGGTGGATCACCTGAGGTCAGGAGTTCGAGACCAGCCTGGCCAACATGGTGAAACCCTGTCTCTACTAAAAATTAAAAAATTAACCAGGCGTGGTGACAAGCACCTGTAATCCCAGCCACTTGGGAGACTGAGGCAGGAGAATCACTTGAACCTCGGAGGTGGAGGTTGCAGTGAGCTGAGATCATGCCATTGCACTCCAACCTGGTGACAGGAGTGAAACTCCATCTCAAAAAACAAAAAACAAAAAAACAAGTGAGCTGAGAATCGTCTTTGTCCTGCCCATCAAAGGGCTGAGAGCAGGGTCGGGCTAGGGCTGAACACAGCACCACCAAGAGGGCAGTGGGTGTCAGATGCATTGAGAGCTAAGGAGAAGGGATGGCTGGGCTGGAAGGACATGTGTGCTCAGCTGAAGGACTCAAAGGAAGATAGTTTGTGGGGAAGGTATCCTAGTCTACGACATCCCCTATCCCTCACTCTCTCTCCTTACCTCCTAGCAGCCATGCTATAGAGCATGGCCCACTTACTCTTAGACCTCTGGCCAGTCCCATGTCCAGGCCCTTCCCCTGCCCCTTACCTCTCCTCTGTCACTGCCTCCTTGTGCAGCACCAAGCAGCTGTTGGCCGATATCATACAGTTCCATCCCGGGGACACCCTCAAGGAGATCCTGTCCCTCTCGGCTTCCAGAGAGCAGGTGGGTAGCTGCGCCAGCCCACAGGTTCTATCTCATTCATCCCCGCCTCACCCCAACTGCACCGCTGCTGCTTCCCTCCTCTGAACCTCACCCACAGTCAGCCAGAAGCAGACACCTGTGCTCACCAGTAATGAAAACTCTGGAGGCCTACAGAGTGAGGGACACAGCTTTAGCCTTGGGAAGCCTCAGGCTACAGAGTCATGGGGCCCCACCCCTCTCCCCACTGCACACACTGAAACAAGCACCAACACTAGGGCTATGGGGGGCGCTGAGAGGCGGTCTGGGAAGGCACCCCTGGAAGGCCTGTACTCAGAAGAGTGGTCTGCTAGAAAGCCTGGAGGCAGGAGAAGGTAGTAGGCGGGTCGGGGGCCAGGGGCATGTTGGGCCTGATGGAGCGAAGACTGAACCAGGGTCTTCCCAGAGAAAAGGTGGGGATGGCCAGTAGAGGTATGTCCCAAAACGAAACAGACAGGGAAATGCCCCCAAACATCCTGGGCCATCAGAAAGATCCATTGTTGGGAAGTCACAGCTAGTGTCTGTCCGGAATCCTTTATGCCGTGACCTGGGTTTGGGTGTTCTTTGAGCCACTCTTCCCCTGTGGTGATCTATGAGGTGATCTATGAGGCCCTCCCATGTGTGACACCATGTGTTACGATGTTATACCTTGATATTCTTCATAAGCTATGCCCTACCCCAGCCATACCCTGCAGAGGCTGGGCTCTGGGGCACTTTCTTAATGATACCCAGAAAAATCTCAGGCCTCCCTTTGTTGCTGGTGCCCATGGAGTCTTCCCTGGTGTGAGAGCAGACTGGTAGGGCCTGGTAGACCCCTCCAGCATCCCTGTGTCCCCAGGAAGCAGCCCACAAGCAGCTGATGAGCCGACGCCAGGCCTGTGCAGCCCAGACACCGGAGCCACTGCGACGACACCGCTCACTGACAGCTCACTCCCTTCTGCCACTGGCAGAGAAGCAGCGGCGTGTCCTGCGGAACCTGCGCCAACTTGAAGCCCTGGGGTTGGTCAGCGCCAGAAATGGCTACCAGGGGCTAGTGGACGAGCTGGCCAAGGTAACAACCTGGGCCTGGGCTCCGTGTGCCTTTGTGTATGTGTGTGTGTGCGTGTGCATGTACATGTTAATCCATAAATGTTGGTGGGCCCCTCCTGATGAGTGCCCACCCAAAATTGTCACCAGCTAGAGGAAGGCTGAGGGTCCGTTTTGAAGGAAACATCTTTTTTTTTTTTTTTTTTTTGAGACAAAGTCTCACTCTGTCATCCAGGCTGGAGAGCAGTGGTGTGATCTTGGCTCACTGCAACCTTCACCTCCTGGGTTTAAGCGATTCTCCTGCCTCAGCCTCCCAAGTAGCTGAGATTACAGGTGCACGCTGCCACACCTGGCTAATTTTTGTATTTTTAGTAAGAGACATGGTTTCACCATGTTGACCTGGCTGGTTTCAAACTCCTGACCTCAGGGTCCGCCCACCTTGACCTCCCAAAATGCTGGGATTACAGGCATGAGCCACTGCACCTGGCCAAATTTTTGTATTTTTAGTAGAGACAGGGTTTCACCATGTTGGCCAGGCTGTTCTCAAACTCCTGACCTCAAGTAATCTTCCTGCCTTAGGCTCTCACAAAGTGCTGGGATTACAGGTGTGAATCACCACACCTGGCCTGAAGGAAAGATCTTGAAATTACTCAGGGAGGAGGGTGTTCTTGCAACTCTTTTTTTTTTTTTTTTCCACATTAGCTGGGTAATGTGCCCAGGTCAGAAGGTTTGAGAGAAGCATATCTCACACATGAGCATGAAAACCCAATCCTCAGCTTATGACCTACAAAAGTATCCTTGCAACTTTCTTTTACCAAAAAACAAAGGCCTTGAAACCAGTTAGTCCTCAATGGACAGAGGCCCTGAGGACATGCCTTAAGGATTTGGAATACCATCCTTGAGATTTTCCTTCTAGGAAAACAGCCCTGAAGCCTGTTCTTCCGAAGAGCCTCAGTGTGTAACTCTTGGGCTTGTGTCAGGCCCTAAGTCTCTCCTGCCAGGAAGGACCACTCATCCCTCCCTCTGTTCCCCAACCCCAGGACATCCGCAGCCAGCACAGACACAGGCACAGGCGGAAGGCGGAGCTGGTGAAGCTGCAGGCCACATTACAGGGCCTGAGCACTAAGACCACCTTCTATGAGGAGCAGGGTGACTACTACAGCCAGTACATCCGGGCCTGCCTGGACCACCTGGCCCCCGACTCCAAGTAGGTGCTGCTTTCTCGTACTTGGACGGTTATGTGTGACTTCTCACCCCTGCCCATGTCACCTTTGCCCCACTATCTCCCAGCTGTGAAAGGGGAATCTCACCCAGCACAGCACGGTCCCTTCGTAAGTCTGGTCTTTGAGCCTCACTTACAAAGTCTTGGGCTCAAGTGCAGCCCTCCTCCTCTGTCTTCCATCAGTGAGAAGTCTTTCTTGGGGTCTCATTTCCTTTCCAGTCACAAAAAACAAGTTTCTTTGGTGGTAAAGTGTTTGTTGGATGAATTCTCTGGGGCCTTCTTTTAATCAGGAGTTCTGGGAAGGGGAAGAAGCAGCCTTCTCTTCATTACACTGCTGCTCAGCTTCTGGAAAAGGGTGTCTTGGTGGAAATTGAAGATCTTCCCGCCTCTCAGTATGTCTTTGGAGGGCAGGATGTCAGCCCCTTCCTGTCCTCTAACTTGGGGGTGGAGCTGTGGGCTCCGGGTGGAAGAGAAGGAGAAGCATGGTCCCGGTCTTGAAGGAGCTGCTAGAATGATGGTGGAGACAGAGCATGCCCAGACAGAAAGTAAAGGGCCGTGGACATGGTCTAGCACAGTTCTAGATGCCCTGAGGCGAGGGTACTGGGAAAGCTTTCCAGAGGTGAGAACAGCTGGGTAGGGCGGGGCAGATAAAGAGATGGTGTGGGGAGCAGAAGTAAAACTAGGAGAAGACAGCGAGCTGGACCCTCGGGGAGTGACAGAGGGAAAGCTGGCTCTGGATGACACCGCTGCCCAGGATGAGGAGCAGTAGGTGCAAGAATGTGGCTGTAGCCCTGGAAAGAGGCAGTGGGTTCCTGTTTTGAATCCTGTTCCTGACAGCTTCAGAAACGTCATCTTTGACATCACCCCGGGAGATGAGGCAGGAAAGTTTGAAGTAAATGCCAAGTTCCTGGGTGTGGACATGGAGCGATTTCAGCTTCACTATCAGGTGAGGGGACAGTCCCGTGAGCCTGCAGGACACCTGCTGGGCTTTAGGTGCTGGGCTGAAGAGAGCAACTGGCCTCACTTCCCTAGTCCTCAGATGACACCAGCTCAGTTTTTCACCCAATCAGTATTGTCTGTTCCTGAAGAGAAGGGTGGGGGTCTTTGCAGCCCCAGCCCCCCTTTCCCCATGCCCTGACACAGACCCAGCATCACGGAGAGTGGAGTGGGCTGCTGGTGTCAGAAGCAGGATTAATATTTGAAGCCCTATCACATGTCAAGGACTTTACATGTTACCTCCTTTAATCCTCTCCACAGCTCTGAAGTATTATCCCTATTTTACAAGCTCTAGGCTAAAAGGTTAAGAAGCTGGCCTAAGTCATAGGCCAGTGTTCAGGAAAGGAGTGAAGCAGTGGCGTTTTTGGGTTTTGTTGTTGTTGCTTTTTTGGTTTTTTTGTTTGTTGGTTTGAGACGGAATCTCACTCCATCTCCCAGGCTGGAGTGCAATGGCACGATCTCGGCTCACTGCAACCTCTGCCTCCCAGGTTCAAGCGATTCTCCTGCCTCAGCTCCTGAGTAGCTGGGGTTACAGGCACACACCACCACTCCTGGCTAACTTTTTGTGTGTTTTTAGTAGAGACGGGGTTTCACCATGTTGGTCAGGCTGGTCTCAAACTGCTGACCTTGTGATCTGCCCATCTCGGCCTCCTAAAGTGCTGGGATTACAGGCATGAGCCACTGTGCCCGGCCAAGCAGTAGTTTTAAATCCAAATCTTTTTGCTCTGCTGTTTTGCCTTTTGAGTAAGAAAAATGATTTTGGCCGGGTGCAGTGGCTCACGCCTGTAGTTCCAGAACTTTGGAAGGCCGAGGCGGGCGGACCACAAGGTCAGCAGTTCGAGACCAGCCTGGCCAATATGGTGAAACCCCATTTCTACTAAACACAAAAATTAGCCTGGTGTGGTAAAATTAGCCTGGTGTGGTGGCACCTGACTGTAATCCCAGCTACTCAGGAGGCTGAAGCAGGAGAATCGCTTGAACCTGGGAGGCAGAAATTGCAGTGAGCCGAGATCACGCCACTGCACTCTAGCCTGGGAGACAGAGTGAGACTGTGTCTCAAAAAAATAAATAAATAAAATAAGGAAAACAATTTCAATCCCTGGTTCTGCTTGAGCTGACATTTGATGAAGTCACTGTACCTCTCTTGCCTCAGTCTCCTCATTTGTGAAGTGGGATTTCAATGCCCTACTTCAGTGGCCAGTGCCACTGGTGACTGCAGAAGGCCCCATGATGTGAGTGTTTTGTACAGGACCACATTCAGAAGCCCTTAAACTCCCCTCCCTGCCTCTTCCCTCCTAGGACCTCCTGCAGCTCCAGTATGAGGGTGTGGCTGTCATGAAACTCTTCAACAAGGCCAAAGTCAATGTCAACCTTCTCATCTTCCTCCTCAACAAGAAGTTTTTGCGGAAGTGACAGAAGCAAAGGGTGCTACCCAAGCCCCTCTTACCTTGCTGGATGCTTTCTTCACCACTGCGCTTCCCTGCAGACACCCAGACCTCAGGACTGGGCAAGGCCCAGGGATTCTCACCTCTTCCCCAGCTGGGAGGAGCTTGTTTGCCTGGCCACAGACAGTGTATCTTCTAATTGGCTAAAGTGGGCCTTGCCCAGAGTCCAGCTGTGTGGGTTTTATCATGTATGATAAACCCCTGGCTTTCCTGCCAGATGGTAGAACATGGACCTTGGCCTGGGAAGGCCATTATTCTTGTGTCTGCTACTGCCCTCCCACGGTCACCCCAATATTACAAGCGCTGCCCCAGCGACTTGATTTCACCTCTGTGTTCCTTCTCTTTGCACTCGCACAAAGCCAGGGCCAGGCTCCCCATCCCTACCTCCCACTGCATCAGCAGTGGGTGTTCCTGCCCTGCCTGAGTCTAGGCAGCTCTGCTGCTGTGATCTGCACACCCTTCAACCCGGGCAGGGACTGGGGGGATACAGTGTGTGTTAGTGCCCACGTGGCATTGTGGCACTGTTGCCCCCCGTGGCGGCATGGGCAAGTTGACCTTCCATTAGCCTCAAGTCTTGTTCTCTTGTTTGTGGTCTGTTTAATATGTGGGTCACTAGGGTATTTATTCTCTCTCCCATCCTTACACACTGGATCATTGTGCAGCCTTAATCAGGGTTTTAATGCTTTCTTTTTTTTTTTTTTTTTTTTTAGCTCAAAGAGAGTTCTCATTTTACCTATTCAAACTAATATCCATGCCATGTTTTATACCTTGGATTTAAAGTCACCTTAGGTTGGGGCAAAAGAGTCCTCACTCATGTTTAAGATCTTGTTATTTCAGCTTCATAAGATCCAAGAGGAGTCTTTCCCTTTTCTCTTTTACCCTCAGGATTCTCATGCCTTACAGCTGACTCTTCCAGGCAATTTCCGTAGATCTTCTGTCCTGCCTCTGCCACAGTCTCTGTTGTCCCCACATCTACCCAACTTCCTGTACTGTTGCCCTTCTGATGTTAATAAAAGCAGCTGTTACTCCCACATCTGTTGTTAACCCTTATTTCATTTTCTGTGGAGCTGGTCTTTAAGTTCTGGAACTCATCTTCCCTGAGAGAACTGGGGAATCCTTCCTGCAGCCTCCCCCAGCCCTCTGCCTGCCTCCGGTGTGGGCCCACTCTGCCCGCCTGAGCTCGTAAAAGCTTAATGAGATGTGGCATTTATTCTCTCTTCCCTCTCCCAGGGGACAGAGAGGAGGAAGGAATGCTTAGGTTTCGATTCTGTTTTTATCGGCCACTCTGAAGACTAAAGCTGAGAAGGGAAGCCACTCTAACTTCGACCCCACCCATTTTACACACAGTTCCAGCAGATTCTTTTCCTGAGCTTTGGGTGGTGATATCAAAGGTGCTTAAGTCATAACTCCTTAGGTATTGTAGATTCTACACTCTGATCAAGATCTCCTTTCCGAGGGGAAAGCTCCCTCCTTTCCTCTTTGCTTTCAGAAAGTAGGGAGGGAAGTCTGTTGGGGAGGGGACAGTAGAGACAGACACCTGCTCTGACATCTGAACTCCTAGGCAGCTCCTGTTGGGGACACACCTTTGCCTGGTGCAGTCTGCCTCCTTCTACTCCGTTCCATTCTGTCACTCAGGATCTGTCTTGCTGTCACATCCAATCTCAGTCACAGCCTCTCCCCCCCTTAACGTGTCACAGCAAAGACTTCAAGTACTGCCTTGCTCTGGGTGACAGTGACATTTACGAGTAGATCCAAGTTTCTACATGTGATCAGTCATCATTAAAAATCTCATACTCACCAAATGGCTGCAATGCTCCCCCACAATCACATGATCTCAGCCACATATACCACATATAGAAAAGTCACAATAGCTACCGTTACTGAGAGTCTATCGTGGGCTGGGATATTTACATACATTTACTCCTCACAACAACCCTACAAAGGTTGTTGTGGTCTCCATCTTGGTTCAACATGATGAAACTGAGGTTCAGAGTTGGATCTGACAGCTACCCAAGGCTACTCAGCTGGAAAGGAGCAGAACGGGGCTTTAAACTCAGGCCCACCAGATATACATTCCCCAGCATTTTTTCTCTTCTCTGAGAGAAACATTTTTACTTCCTTCAACCTCCCCTTTCATGACACTCTCAAGCTCCCTGCACACTCCACTCTGCTGTGTGTCCCTGATAAGCTTGAGCTCATTAATGTCCTTGCTAACCTTCAATGCCCAATCTGAGATACAGTCTCTTAGCTTCTATGGATGGGATTATATGCCAGTGTAACCTCTTTGGAGGACAATTTGGGAATATAAAAAATATAAGTGCTTCTTAGACAAGGTGGCATGAAAAAAATTAAGTGCAGGGTGCCAGGATAATTCAACAGAGAAAGTAGTCTTTTCAACAAATGGTGTCAGGACAACTGGAAATCCACATGCAAAAGGAGGCAGTCGAACCCCTACCCCACACCATATACAAAAATAAACTCAAAATGAACCACAAACCTAACTGTAGGAGATGAAACTATAAAACTCTTTTTAAAAAGGCCAGGCATGGTGGCTCACACCTGTAATCCCAGCACTTTGGGAGGCCAAGATGGGAGGATTGCTTGAGTCCAGGGAGTTAAAGACCAGCCTGGACAACATAGTGAGACTCCCATCTCTAAAAAATGTAGGTATTTTAGGCCAGGTGTGGTGGCTCACGCCTGTAATCCCAGCACTTTAGGAGGCCGAGCTGGGTGGATCACCTGAGGTTGGGAGTTCGAGACCAGCCTGGCCAACATGGAGAAATCCCGTCTCTACTGAAAATACAAAAATTAGCTAGGCATGGTGGCGCACACCTGTAATCCCAGCTACTTGGGAGGCTAAGGCAGGAGAATCGCTTGAACTCGGAGGTGGAGGTTACAGTCATCCGAGATCATGCCACTGCTCTTCAACCTGGGTGACAGAGCAAGACTCCATCTCAAAAAACAAAATAAAAATAAAACTTGGAAGAAAAAAAATGAAAAAACCCACAGAGTGGGAGAAAATATTTGCTAATCATATATGTGATAAGGGATTTAGATCCAGACTCTATAAAGAACTCATAACAATAAAAAGACAACCTAATTAAGAAATTGGCAAAGGATTTGAATACACATTTCTCCCAAAGGAACATATACAAACAGCCTTTTTTCTTTTGAAATGAAGTCTCACCCTGTCACCCACACTGGAGTGCAGTGGCATGATCATGGCTCACTGAAGCCTTGATCTCCCGAGGCTCAGGTGATCTCCTGCCTCAGCCTCCCACATAGCTGGGACTACAGGCATTTGCCACCATGTCCAGCTAATTTTTGTATTTTTTATAGAGACAAAGTATTCGCCATGCTGCCCAGGCTGGTCTTGAACTCCTAGGCTCAAGTGATCTGCCCTCGTTGGCCTCCCAAAGTGCTGGGATTACAGGCCAGGGCCACTGTGCCTGGCCATCACTAGCCATTAGAGAAATGCAAATCAAAATCACTATGAGATCCCATTTTACTCCCATTAGGATGGCTAAAATAAAGCAGACACAATAATCAATGTGGTGAGGATGTGGAGAAATAACTCTTATGCATTGCTGGAAGGGTTAAAATAGTGGAGCCACTTTGATAAACAATTTGGCAACTCCTCAAAATATTAAACATAGAGTTATCATGTGACCTAACAATTCCTCTCCTAGGTGTACATCTAACAAAATTGAAAGCATATGTCCACACAAATATCTGTACATGAATATCTATAGCAGCACTATTCATAATAGCCAAAAAATGGAAGCAATCCAAATGGCCATCAACTGATGAGTGGATAAACAAAAGTGTTATCTCCACACAGTGGAATATTATTCACCTATCAAAAGGAATGAAGTACTGACACATGCTACAACACGGATGAATTTGAAAATGTGCTGCTAAATGAAAGAAGCCAGACACAAAATGCCACATACTGTATACTTTTATTTATGTGAAATGCCCAGAATAGTCAGATCCATAGGAACAGAAAGTAGATCAGTAATTGCAAAGGCCTGGGTAAAGGGAAGAACAGAGAGTGACTGCTAATGGATATGGGCTTTCTTTTAGGGGTGATAAAAATGTTCTGTAATGAGTGGTGATAGCTGCACAACTCTGAGTATAATAAAATATCACACAATTATATACTTTAAAAGGGTGAATTGTATGGTCTGTGAATTATATTTCAATAGAGCTTGTTTTTCTTAATGTAAGTGCACATACCCAGCAAGGACTTTTTCCTGTGGATATACTTGGATACGTGGGCATAGAGCTCTGGAGGATTTGTTGCAGTATTGTTGGTATTGGCAATAAACTCAGTAGGGCAGCCACGCAATGGAACATTATGCAGCCAATAAAAATTATCAGCTGGAAGCTGGGTATGGTGGATCATGCCTGTAATCCCAGCACTTGGGAGGCCAAGGCCAGGAGATCGCTTGAACCCAGGAGTTCAAGACCAGCCTGGGAAGGCCAGGCATGGTGACTTACACCTGGAATCTCAGCACTTTGGGAGGCCAAGGCGGCTGGATCACCTGAGGTCAGGAGTTCGAGATTAGGCTGGCCAACATGGTGAAACCCTGTCTCTACTGAAAATACAAAAAAATTAGCCAGGCGTGATGGCATGCACCCGTGATGCCAGCTACTCGGGAGGCTGAGGCAGGAGAATCGCTTGAACCTGTGAGGCGGAGGTTGCAGTGAGCCGAAGTCACGCCACTGCACTCCGACCTGGGTGACAGAGCCAAAAAAAAAAAAGGCCGGGCATGGTGGCTCACGCCTGTAATCCAAGCACTTTGGGAGGCTGAGGCAGGGGATCACCTGAGGTTGGGAGCTCAAGACCAGCCTGACCAACATGGAGAAACCCCGTCTCTACTAAAAATACAAAATTAGCCAGGTGTGGTGGTGCATGCCTGTAATCCCAGCTACTCAAGAGGCTGAGGCAGGAGAATCGCTTGAACCCAGGAGGCAGAGGTTGCAGTGAGCCAAGATTGCGCCATTGCACTCCAGCCTGGGTGAAAAGAGCGAAACTCTGTCTCAAAAATCATTAATTAATTAATTAATCTAATTTAAAAAAAAAAAAAAGAGACCAGCCTGAGCAACACAGTGAGACCCTGTCTCTTAAAAAAAAAACAAGGTGGATCTGTGTGTGCCAATGTAGAAAGCTGTCATTTTGGACTGATACACAAGAAACTTGGCGGTGGTCACCTTTGGAGAGTAGAGATGAGGAGAAGGCCCTTCTTGTACTATTATTACAATAAGCTTATATTGCTCTTTTTTTTTTTTTTTTTTTTTTAATTTAGAGATGGGATCTCCCTCTGTTGCCCAGATGTGAGCAACAGGACAGAGTGGCAGGCTGCTTGTTCTAGAGCAGTGCTTCTAAAAGTGAGCACCACAAACTGTTACTGGTCCACAACTAGATAAATGCAATAATTGAGAGCAAACATTTAGAAGCTTACAGGAACTGCCAGTAATTTTTCATCTGAATGTAATAATTTTAAAAATTGAGGCTTGTATTTTATAGCTCTTTTTCATTTCAGTTTTCTAGTAACTAGTTTTTCTTGCATTTCACAAAAATATCAGTCCATAAAAGACTGGAAATTTTAAAAAATGCATCCTTCACTACAGACAGTTTGAGAACTGTTCTAGAGGGCATACTTTAATAATGTGATATAAGAATGCATTTGCTCTGTTGAACCAAACTAGAGAGACTTATATAGCACTATAATTTGCCAATTTACAATAAAAAGTAAAGAGACTTGAGTTGAGAATAGCTGAGATCATATTGTATATGCAATTTTAGATTCTGCTTTATTCACTTAGCCATGAAAAATATTTTCCTCTGTCTTTAAAATTTCTTCAAAAATATTATTAATGCCTATAATATAGCCCATATGTATTTAACATTCCTACGATGTTGAATTGTTTTCCATTTTCACTAGTATAAGTAATTATGTAATGGATATCTTTGTAGACAAAATCTTTGTTACATTTTTTTCTTTCTTTTTTTTAGACAGGGTCTCACTCTGTTGCCCGGGTTGGAGGGAGTGGCGCCATCACGGCTCACTGCCACCTCCAATTTCTGGGCTCAAGGCATCTTCCCACCTCAGCCTACTGAGTAGCTGGGACTATAGGCATGTACCACTATACCCAGCTTATGTTTTATTTTTTGTAAAGAGGGGGTATTGCCCAGGCTGGTCTCAAACTCCTGGGCTCAAGTGATCCTCCCACCTCAGCCTCCCAAAGTGCTGGGATTACAGGCGTGAGCCACTGCACCCGGTCCTTTGTTACATCTCTAATTAACTCCTTAGTCTAGAATACTAGAACAGAAGGTAGTTCAAAGAGTATATACTTTTTAAAAAATTATAGGTTTTTTTCCTAATTATAATACATATTTTTTGTGGGAAATTTAGAAAATATAAAAAAACAAAAAAGGTAAAAATAATTCATGATACCATAACAAGTGGTGACCACTTGTAACATTTTGATACATTTTCTTCCAATCATATTTGTAATTAGAGCCACACTATGTATCTTCTTTTGTAACCTGCTTTTTCCATTTATCATTATAAACATTCTCCCATATTACATGGGATATAACATAATCTATTTAATCCATCCACTATAAAATAACTAGATTGTTTAAGTTTTAGTATATAAAATAATGCTGTATTGCCCGGGCGTGGTGGCTCAAGCCTGTAATTCCAGCACTTTGGGAGGCCAAGGCAGGCAGATCACTTGAGGCCAGGAGTTTGAGACCAGCCTGGCCAACGTGGGGAAATCCCGTCTCTACTAAAACTACAAAAATTAGCTATGCCCAGTAACAAGCACCTGTAGTCCCAGCTACTAGGAAGGCTGAGGCAGGAGAATTGCTTGAACCTGGGAGGTGGAGGTTGCAGTGAGCCAATATCGCGCCACTGCACTCCAGCCTGGGGACCAAGCGAGACTGTGTCTCAAAAAAATAAAAAAATAAAAAATAAAATAAAATAATGCTGTATTGGACTACATGTCTAGATGAGAAGTTGCTTGGTCAGAGTGCATTTTATAAAGGATCTTTTTACATGAGGCCTAATGTCCTACAGAAAATCTACACCAATTCACAGGAAGAAAGAAGGGACAGAAAGTGAGAGAAAATGGTCTATACTACTGGGGCCAGTCGTTCAGGGTCAAGAAAGCAGCCCAGACTGACTTTGCTGCAAATCAACACAAATCTGTCTCTGCTGGGGCTTATGAAACCTCTCAGTTACCTTTCTACCAGTGTAGGGAAGAGGGCCCCATTCTCTGCAAGAAGCATGGACATTTAAAAAATATGTGTTGTCAAATACAATTTGGTAACCTGAACTGGATCCTGGCACAGAAGAAAAAGGGACATTAATAGAAAACTGGTGAAATTAAATAAATTCTGGAGTTTATTTAACAGTAATATGTTCATAGTGGTTTCTTAGTTTGAGAAACGTACCACAGCAATGTAAGATGTTAACCTTAGGGTAGACTCAGTAAGGGGTACACAGGAACTCACTGTACTATCTTTGCAACTTTTCCACAAATCTAAAATTAGTACAAAATTTAAAGTTTTATTTTAAAAAATGTATTGCACCAATGTAGAATCCCACTAAAAGTATGTGGAAGTGTTAGTGTAACCACACCCTTGCTAGCAGCAAATATTTTTTAAAAAATTTAATCCTTCAACAAATATTTATTAAGTGCCATCTGTGTGCCAGACACTGCCCTAGGTACTTGGGATACATCACTGAACAAAGCAGACATAAATCAATGACCTAGTGGAGCTGACGTTGCAGCAGAGAAACACAAACACAAAGTCCAGGAGTTCGAGACCAGCCAGGCCAACATGGTGACCCCATCTCTACTAAAAATACAAAAATTATCTGGGCGTGGTGGTGCGCACCTATAATTCTAGCTATTCCAGAGGCTGAGGCAGGAGGATCACTTGAACCTAGGAGGCGGAGGTTGCCATGAGCCAAGATCATGCCACTACACTCCTGCCTGGGTGACAGAGCAAGACTCTGTCTCAAAAAAAAAAGAAAGAAATAAGTGCCTTGGAAAAAGGAAAAACAGGGTAAGGGACATCAAGGGTGGAGGAGAGGAGTAAGGGATGGGTTGCAATTTTAAACAGGGTGACCAGGAGAGGCTTCCTTGAGAAGGCAACATCTCAGCAATGACTTGAAGGAGCTAAAAGATGAACTATCTGGAGACAAGGTCTAAAAAGTAAGGTGGAAGGACAGATCTGATATAACCTTGTAGGCTATAACAAGGTGTGACAGATACCACCAAACACTCACCAAAAACTCCATTTACTCTGCTACATTTCCCAATCCCCTTGCAGTTAGGCAGAACTATATGACTAGTTTAGGCCAATGAAAGGTGACTGAAGTACAATGTACCATTTCCATGCTTAGGCAATAAAAATCCCATATGAGTCCAGGCACAGTGGCTCACACGTGTAATCCCAACACTTTGGAAGGCTGAGGTGGGAGGATCGCTTGAGCCCAGGAGTTCGAGGCCAGCCTGAGCAACATAGCAAGACCCTATCACATGTTTTGTTTGTTTGTTTGTTTGTTTTTTGAGACAGGGTTTCAGTCGGTTGCCCAGGCTAGAGTGCAGTGGCATGATCAGGACCCACTACAGCCTCAACCTCCTGGGTCCAAGCAAGCAATCCTCCCACCTCAGCCTCCCAAGTAGCTAGGACCATAGGCATGTGTCGCCACGTTCAGCTGATTTTTTTTTTTTTTTTTGGTAAAGACAGGATCTCCCTATATTGCTCAGGCTGGTCTCAAACTCCTGGACTCAAGGGATCCCCCAACCTCAGCCTCCTAAAGTGCTGGGATTACAGGCATGAGCCACCACACGTGGACCTACTTTTTTTTTTTTTTTTAAAGAAAAAAAAAAAAACTTTAGAAGTATAAAAAGGCTGGGTGCGGTGGCTCACACCTGTAATCTCAGCACTTTGGGAGGCCGAGGCATATGGATCACCTGAGGTCTGGAGTTTGAGACCAGCCTGGCCAACATGGTGAAACCCTCTCTCTACTAAAAACACAAAAAATTAGCCAGGCATGGTGGCGGGCGCCTATAATCCCAGCTACTTGGGAGGCTGAGGAAGAAGAATCACTTGAACCCGGAGGGCGGAGTTTGCAGTGAGCCAAGATTGCGCCATTGAACTCTAGCTTGGGCAACAAGAGTGAAACTCCATCTCAAAAAAAAGAAAAGGAAATAAAAAGTATAAAAATCCCATATGCGATTCTCTGATCTTTCTTTCCCAGATATGGTATCTGTGTTCCAGATGGTGCAGCTAGAAGATGGTAGAGCCTCTGTCAGCCTGGGTCCCTGAGTGACTATGTGGAACAGAGCCTCCCCTACTAACCTGAGTGTGATATGTGTCATGAGCTATCACCAGCTGGTAGCAACCTGGAAAGAAAGACAGTCACTATCTGCCACTGAGACGTATTACGTTAACCTACTGAGACTTGAGGGAATGGTTACCACTACAGCATAACTTAACCCATCTGGCCTGATACAGAAGGGCTTGACTTTTTTACTCTGTGTTAACTGAGTCAACTGTTACTTTGAAGAAGGGGAAGCATCATTGATTAGTTTTTATTTATTTGATAATTAGTGAATGCAGCAGGTTTTCTTTTCTTTTCTTTTCTTTTCTTTTCTTTTCTTTTTTTTTTTTTGAGATGAAGTATTGCTCTGTTCCCCAGGCTGGAGGGCAGTGGCACGATCTCGGCTCACTGCAACCTCTGCCTCCCAGGTTCAAGCAATTCTCCTGCCTCAGCCTCCCAAATAGCT